>NC_045446.1:12851774-12928228 GCF_002776525.5 Piliocolobus tephrosceles
CGCCACCACACCTGGCTAATTTTTTGTATTTTTAGTAGAGACGGGGTTTCACCGTGTTAGCCAGGATGGTCTCGATCTCCTGACCTCATGATCCGCCCGCCTCAGCCTCCCAAAGTGCTAGGATTACAGATGTGAGCCACCGCGCCCGGCCGAAATCTGAACTTGACCAGGAAGACGACTGCTGCCCATGCTGAGGCAGTGCAGAGCTGAATGTGTTCCTTCCTGATTTGAAATCCGCACCTTCCCCCATCCCCGAGGTCCAAGTCTGCAGTGGAGTGCCCTGCAGGCAGGGACCACCGCACTTCAAAGAGCCCCAGTCCTTGGCAGGCCTGCTCTACCAATGCTGCCTCTGGCTGCACAGCCCCCAGGAGGGCTGGATCTCTCCCTTCCACCTGCCCTATGAGGGAGACAGCAAATTCCAAGGAGGTGGGGCTTGGCCAGGCAGCAGGAGAATGGGTATTTGCCCTCCGTTTGTGACCCCCAAGACCAGTGACTGGGGGAAGAGGGCAGGGCAGATTACCACTGCTTCTGGATACACAAGGGCAGGGGCAGTGCCCTATGGGAGCAGAAACAGGAGGAGCTGAGCTGACCCAGCAGGCCTCACCCACGGGCACCCCTCATCCAGGTAAGTCAGCATCTCTTGGATCAGGAGGCAGCACACAGCAGAGATGAGAATGAAGCCACCCTAACCAGTGCTTACCAGTGAAATCAGTCTACATCTGACGTAACAACAGGCAGTGATTGAAAAAGCTAGAGATTTGGGTATGTGATGTGAAAGATACGTTGTTCAACAGGACAAGAGTTACAGTGCGTCTGTCACCTGTGGGGCCATCTGTATATTACACAGAAAACCTAAATATACCCTAAGTTTATCTACGTTTACCTTCTGGAGACATTGCTAAGTTAAAGAAAATTCAAAGCAGAATTACATGGAACACATTATCATTTCTGGAATCAGAAGTGAGGCGAGGCTACCCTAGAACATCATGACCAGAGTTCAGATTTAGGGCTGATTGCAGCACAGGCAGCGCTTTCCTTCCTCCTGGTGGTGGTTATAGGTTACCTCTTGCCGACCCGAAGCCCGCTGCCTTCCATGACACCTGGTAGAAGCCAAGCCCCATCCCAGAACTTTGTCCACAGAAGTCCACGGGGTGCCAGAGGGATTTGGCAACCAGCTCCTCCCCAATGAACACATGGGGCCAGGCATGCAGCAGCCGGGGCTTCTTACCGGTCCTCTGAGGGCTCTCTGGGAGCCCGAGTCCAGGAGGGCGAAGGTGGCAACAGTGAATCTCTGGTAGTGAGACTGGAAAGGTGTGGCCCCATCCAAGGCTACCATTTGGGTTCTGTAGCTGTCGCCCTCGAAAGGGCATCTGAGAAGAGAAGTCAGAGAGGCTGTTTACAGGAGGCAGAGCAGGTGAGGGGAGCACGGGGACACTTACCCGTCTGACAGAATGGGCCACTGGGGCTGCTGGAAGGGGTTGGCACTGGGAGCGCCCCAGCACTGGTGCAGCAGCAGGACCAGGTTGGGGTCTGTCCTCTGCAGAAGCCGGACCTCCACATGGACTGGTTCTCGGAGCAGCCTCACGATGGGATAGTCGTCCTCCCCGTAGTAGGCGCTGAAGGTCTTGTCTGCAGGGAGGGTGACTCAT
Organism: Piliocolobus tephrosceles; assembly: GCF_002776525.5. NCBI lineage: Eukaryota > Metazoa > Chordata > Mammalia > Primates > Cercopithecidae > Piliocolobus > Piliocolobus tephrosceles. The sequence goes on from NC_045446.1 coordinate 12,853,424, forward strand.
GAGCCAGGGTGGACTGTGCAGCGGGGGAGTGGGGGCCAGAAGAGAGCAGGGATAGCACAGCATACCCTTGGCGATCCGCAGTTCAAGTCGCAGGGGGCCGGGCTGGGTCACAGGGGCAGGCGACGGGGGTGGGAAAATGGACGCCCGAATGGGCAGGAAGTCACTGGCGTTGAAGACGCAGCGCACATGAAGCCTGAAGTCCACGTGCAAGAGAGTGGGGGAGAAGACACAGAATCAGAGCATCCTGTTCACGTGATAAACTAGGCACCAACTCCGTGGGTGCAACAAACAGGGTCCTGTCCAGCAGGGCAGATGGATGCTACTTAAGCAACACTCGGCATTTCCAAGGCCGGCTCAGGAAGCTCACCCAGCCCCATCCTCTGCCCACCTGGTCTCCCTGGGATGGCTCAAGCCTGTCATGCCAGGCCCTGAACCTGGTGGGAGGATACATCCGGATACAGACGGGCCCTCGGGGGGCTGGCACCTTGTTGGGTCTGCCCTGGATACCCACAACTGCCTGCTGTGCCATTCGAGGCCCCTGGAACCTGACAGTTGAGGCTGGCAGACGACCCTCGGCGCTCTGCTTCCCAACACGCCTGGGTTTGAGTCTTCTTAGCATTTACAGGCTTTGGGATCACAAGCAAGTCTTTTAACCTAAGCCTCAGTGTCCTCATTTGTAAAATGGCTGTGACTGCCTCCCTTTGAGGGCGCTGAGACTGAGTGAGATCACAAGATGATGCACCTGTGTCTTCGTTGTCCTTGTAGGTGCAGCTGGTCTGCCACAGCCTAAGGGCCACAGTGTCTAGCATCTTCCTCACTAGCCTACGGGCCATGGTGGCCGCTCCTCCACACTCTGGCGAGGCCCACATCCTCCTAGCACCCCAGAGGCCTGGCACCAAGGAGGTGCTAAGTAGGTATAAGTGGCTCACCCCTGTTCAGAAGGACTTGTGTCTGAGCCCTCTGGCCTAGTCCTGCCGGCTACAGCTGTTCCCCTGACTTCTGCCTCCCTTCAGGAATCCCCAGTCACTCTGTGTTGACCTCCGGCTGACTCCCATAGCTCTTACATCAGAGAGTCGAAGGCATGACACAGACTTGTCCCCCACCATTTGGCCCAATAAGAACTTAAGGGTTTTTTAAATTAAAATTAAAAAAAAAAAAATAGAAATGGGGTCTCACTGGGTTGCCCAGGCTAGTCTTGAACTTCTGGCAGTTCTTCCACCTAGGCATCCCAAAGTGCTGGGATCATAGGCATGAGCTACCACCTCTGTGGTACTTAGAGCTTTAAAGCCAAATACGTTTGAACTGTGACACAGTCCCCTGCTCCCCAACCCTCACGGCAGGGCGGGAAGGGGAAGGAGATACGCGGGCGTCCACGCAGCGTCAAGCACAGGATTTCTACAACCCATTGGCTAATGCACTGGCTCTGTCCCACAGGCTGAGCGGGCTGAGGTGAGGTGCTTTGCCCTGGGCACACAGGTTCAGAGCCAGGTGTTCACAGGCAGATTCCCTCGGGTCACCCCTACTAGCATCCTGGGCACCTGGGTTGGTTTTGCCTCTTGAGTCAGCAGGTCCAGGAGGCCCCTAACAATGAGGGGTTCCTCCCCCACCCAGTTCCTCTCCCACCACATCCTCAGAGAGGTATCTTCAACTTCATCTGTGGCTTCTTAACCTGACATTAGGAGGGGCAACAGCCGTAGCCTCAGCCTCCTCCTGGGACCTGGAAGGGGATGCTTTCAGTTGCTCTGAGCTTGGTTCTTAGACCAAGACAGGGCTCTCTCAGGACTCCAGCCCTCTCAGGACTGGTCATGGGCTTCTAGCCAAACCCTGCAGGCCAGGCACAGAAGGCCCCCACTTAACACTCACGTCTGCCCTGACAGAGGGATATCTCCCCTGCCTATCAGGGGAGGCTGGGTAGAGGTGGGCCCCTTGCCTAAGATCACATAGCCAGGTAACAGCGGAGCCGGGGTTTGAGCCGATGGCTCGAAGCCTGTCCTGAGCTCTCCTGTGCCCCTGACACCCTAGCACAGAGCCACGCCTGTAGGAGGAGGGCTGCCCTCACTGGAAGGTGCTGTCCCGTGTGATGGAACCCTGTGGCCCCTTTCGGACGTGGATGCCAGACACCAGCCAGTTCTCATAGATGAGCTGGTCGCCAGCCACCTGTGGGAAGAGACAGCTGGGTGAGGCTTTCTCGGGGGGACCAGGCCCCAGCCTGTGGTCCCGGCTCCTACCTGCACTGTGGTTCCACAGTGGGTGAGAGGGAAGTAGAAGACCACGAAAGCTTCCGTGTGCTGTGTTGGGGAGCAGCCGGTGGGGGCGTAGGCCAGGTGGACGTTGGCCAGTGTGATCCTGTGTGTCAAGGCCATTTCTTGGGACACCACAAGGATGACGTAGCCATCGCTGAAGCACTGGAGAGTAGCTGGGACAAAGGCAGATGAGGGCCTTGGGGTTTGGTGTCCACCCAGCACAGAGACGGGGGATGTCTGGGTGGCAGCTGGGCTTTAAGTGCGGGCCCGGAAGTCTGGACGCTTACTCTCTACTTAGGCTGGTGTTGACCCCAGCAAACACTTTATGGACTGATTTTTCTCATCCATGAGACAAATGAGTTGAACTACACTCTAAAAGTAGGCTCGCCATATAGTCTGTTATCCAAATCAGGGTGCTTTAGATCTGAAAGCACAGATGTGTGTAAAGGTAGATCTATTAATACTTCCTGGGATAGTTGTCCTAAGGCCAGCTGGGACCTGCGACCGCCCCATCTAAAGGTCTCCTCTGCCATCTGCTGTGGGAGTTGGGCTCTCCAGGAAGAGGATGGGAAGCAGTTTCCACCAGCTGGAGGAGACAGCTCTCCTTCCGCTTCAGAATCCAGGGGACCAGGATCGTGCTGGGGTAGGAGGTTGTACCTGTGTTGCCATAGTAACAGGGAACCTCTCTGGTGTTGTCATAGCAGCAGCCAGCCTGCTGACAGGCTTCCTTTGAAGTTCTTCTCACGATGCAGGGGAGGTGCCCCGAGGCCACTTGGCACTGCTCCTGGCTCAGGTGGGTACCTAGGGTTGGGACAGAGCCGTGAGGCTGAAGGCACACAGTTTGCAAATCGTGGCCCTGGAACTGAATCTTGGGAACCTGCTCCAGAGCTTACGCTCTTAGCACACTAAATGTCCTCCCTCAAAACTGCATATTACTGACATTTCTAGAGAACGTTTTCTGAGAACCACATGTTGCTGGCAATGGTTTCAGTGAGTTTCTGTCTAAAGTTAGGAAACAATTTTATAAGACTTCTTCTAGCTTTAGTATACCTATACATGTTTAAAGCTGTTTTCCAAATACTACAAAGGAATAAAAGAATCATCTTTTTCTAAAAAAAAGAAAAAAACAAAAAAAGAAATGGCTTCTTAGAGCCCAGTAAAAGGCTGTTAGGCCACCCTGTACTCTAGAAGGCCCCAGGCAGAGGGTAAGTACACTCAGATGTCTGCGTACCTATGTAATCTGGTTTGTTCACATCCCAGTGTTCCAAGGGGCCCCAGTGGGGTTGAGCCAGGGTGGCGAGGGCAGGTCCAGGTCCAGGGGATGGTAAAGCAGGGGTTGGGTGGACAGAGCTGTGCCCTGGGTCCAGTGGGCTGGGAAAGGCATGGCCAGAGCCTGGTGAGGTGTGGCCAGAGGTGGGGAGGGAGGGAAGGGTTTGTGGAGTCGAGACAGAGAACATGGTGGGTGGTGCCAGCTGGGAGTCCGGAGTCCAGGAGTGGTCAGGTTTGGGACAGATCAGGGTAGTGTCTTGTGCCACATCCACACGACCATTGGGCAGCACAGCCTCCATGAACACGCTCAGGTGGAAACGCCCATCCTGCAGGTGAGAGGCCAGCAGGGAGAAGCAAGGTGAGGCCACCCAGCATACGCAGGCAGGGGACGGGCCCACGAGAGCTGAGCTGCCCGTTAGGCAGGGAGCTGGATTCATAGTGGATCCCAGAAAGTACCTTCCAGGACTTAGTTTCCGCCACCCACCAGCTCAACAGATCTTGGGCTCTGGTTCCATGAGGGGCCTCTTCAGCCTGAAGTGACACTAGGACAAGCTTGCTCCTGCACCAGAGCACGGACCCCTACCTTCTCCAGCACGTGGCAGCCTCTGTAATCAGCCGAGAAGACTGCAGGCTCCTGCGGCCTGGAGGTGACCCAGTGGTAGCAGATGGAGCAGTTGTTGACATCAAATCGGTTCCCAAATTCATCTGCAGTGGGGGAAGGGGAGGGGCCAGGGATGTTGAAGGGTGCAGGGAGGGGCTGCTGGGGTCTCGGAAGGAGCTCCCACTCAGCCCCCAGACGACCTCGGTACTCGCCTTAGCTTTACTGTTGGTTTGTTGTGTGGTTTCAGGCAAGCCCCCTCCCCTCTCTGCTCTCAGCTTCCACAGCTGTAAAGGGATTGGTGGGGGGGGGGGGTCTTAGGATCTTTCTAGCTAGGGTTCCCTGCTCATAGCACACAGCAGGAGGCAGGCACGAAGGTGAGGTGGAGAAGGGATACACAGGGTCTCAGGCACCGGGCTATTTCATATCACTTCTTTTAAGCTTAGTTATCTGCATCCTGTGGCTGAGGCAGCTGAGGAAGGGAGGGTGCATAAGCTTTCTCAGGTGCACACAATGAGGGGCAGAATGAGGATCTGAATCCTGGGCTTTGTAGAAAGATCTGAACCCATTTCCCAGGTTAACTGTCGCTGCTGCAGTCACTCGGAGACACCCCCTAGGTGTCCACCCTGCTTGTTGGCCCAGAACAGCCTGGGCACACTCTGGGTGTGGGCATGTCCCCATGCCCTTGTTCCATGAGCACGGCCAGGTTCATCTTCCCCACCTTGCAGATGAGGAAACAGAGGCTTATGGGTCAGGTCAGTTGTCCGAGATCACACCCGTTTAGAAGCTGCAGATCCAAACCCCAATTCCAAACCCACACCAGGCCACGCTCACTAGGTCTTGCTGCTGAAAGTGGTTTATGGACCCTCAGCCTCAGTATTGACCAAGTGTGGTTAGAGATGCAGAGCCTAGGCCTGATGCAGTGGCTCACGTCTATAACCCAAGCACTTTGGGAGGCCGAGGCAGGCGGATCACCTGAGGTCAGGAGTTCGAGACCAGCCTAACCAATATCGTGAAATCCCATCTCTACTGAAAATACAAAAATTAGCTGGGCATGGTGGCACACGCCTGTGGTCCCAGCTACTAAGAGGCTGAGGCAGGAGAATTGCTTAAACCCGGGTGATGGAGATTGCAGTGAGCTGAGATCGTGCCACTGCACTCTAGCCTGGGGGACAGAGAAGTGAAAGAAGTGAGAATCTATCTCAAAAAAGAAAAAAAAAAAAGAGAGAGAGAGAGAAAAGAAATGCAGAGGCTTGGCCCTGCCCCAGGCGCACTGAATCAGAACCGGCACCTCAACAAGGTGGCCAGGTGTCTCCCACGCACACTAACGTGGGAGAAGCTGCCCTCGCTGATGATTCTCCTCCTTGCCCTTTTCTGTGGTGAGGAGGTGGGGGGCTGGACACCCCCAGGCTGGAGGGAGTCCTCTGTTCTTGCTCCTTCTCCAGGGGAAGGGTCCCAGCTCCCTTCTGGTAGCAGCCCGTGGCCAGGGAGGCGGGGGCCAGGGCTCTGCCAGCACTCACCCACCACCTTGAAGCGGAGAGTCTGGCCTGGCCTGGGGAACACCAGCAGCTGCATTCCCTTGATCCCACAGTCGTAGCTGTGCCGGAGGCCTGGGAGGCCAGGGTCAGGCTGGAGCCGCCTACCCAGCCCCAGGGTGGCGACCAGCAGCAGTAGGGCCACACGGTAACCCCAGGTAGTGGCTGAGCCTCCTGCCATGAGATGCCACAGACACACCCCTTACTCCCTCACCACCAGAGCAGGGCCCAGGCCTTTTATGGAGGAGGTGGCAAGTGGGAGCCTCTAAGGGCAAAGGGGGCCCACCTGGAGGAACCCCCACCTGGCCACCAGGGACTGTGGTGAAACTCCTGCCCCAAAGGCTCGGGGAGGCAGAAAGCTGCACGTGGCCCCTGACCCTGGCTTTCTGTCCCACAGCTGTGGCTTTGGAAGGGAGGAGGGAGCTTCCCAGGAAACTGAGGCTGCAGATGGGCTGTGGGAAGGGATCCAGGGCTGGGAGGTGGCCCTGCAGACCTCAGGCCCTCTGCTATCTCCCTCCCACCCCAGCCTTTCCACGTTCCCTCCCTGCTCCAACAGGCTCTCCAAGGCCTCCTTCCTGCCTTGAGGCCTCAGGACCACTGGGAGCTGCAGGCCTGGTCAGTGCAGTCACAGTTCCTCAGGCAGGGCTGTAGGGGCAGTAGAGCAAGACCAGGAAGACACGGCCCTCAGAGCTGGCAGCGGAATGGAGGCTGCAGGTGAGTAAACAGACCAGTAGCACCTCCAAGGGCTCTCCTCAGGATTCAGCCGGTCAGTATGACGATGACTATGACTAATAAAAAATAACAAGGACAACTAAATGTAATGTGTCATCTGGATGGGATCATGGAGCAGAAAAAGAAAGTAAAAACGAAGAAAGTGGATTTTAGTTAATAATAATGTGCCCACATTGGTTTGTTCATTAATTGCAATAAATGGATCATACTCATGTAAGATCATTTATGAGGTAAACTGGGCCTGCGGTATGGGAACTCTCTGTACTATCTTCTCAGTTCTGTATATCTAGAACAGCTCTAAGACATAAAAGTGGCTGGAAACAACAAGAATAGCCTGCGGTCTGCTATGATTACAGTGCCAGGCCTTGCTTGTGTTCGCTCCTTATACCGCCTGACCATCCTCTGAGGGAGGGACTGTCACCAGCCCCACGTCCCGGCACTAATTCCTGCAAGTGATTAGCCTAGGGCCTAGCAGCGTTTGAGCTCAGCAAACATTAGGAAACTGAGCTCAGCAAACATTAGAAAACGCGGCTATTATAATTAGCAGCTGCTGGAAGGGGAGAGAGAGCCTTGATAGCTAAGAGGCCGGTCCTGGTGAGGTTGCAGAGAGAAAGGAATGCTTATACGCTCTTGGTGGGAGTGTAAATTGGTTCAACCATTGTGGGAGGCAGTGTGGTGATTCCTCAAAGAGCTGAAAACAGAACTACCATTTGACGCAGCAATCGCATTACTGGATATATATCCAAAGGAATATAAATTGTTTTATCATAAAGACACTGAACATGTGTGCATATGTTCAGCGCAGCATGATTCACAATAGCCAAGACATGGAATCAAATGCCCATCAATGGTAGACTCAATAAAGAAAATGTGGTACATGCCGGGTGCGGTGGCTCACACCTGTAATCCCAGCACTTTGGGAGGCTGAGGCGGGCGGATCACGAGGTCAGGAGATTGAGATCATCCTGGCTAACACGGTGAAACCCCATATCTACTAAAAATACAAAAATTAGCCAGGTGTGGTGGCACTCACCTGTAGTCCCAGTTACTCGGAGGCTGAGGCAGGAGAATCGCTTGAACTCAGGAGGCAGAGGTTGCAGTGAGCCAAGATCGTGTCATTGCACTCCAGCCTGGGCAACAGAGCAAGACTCTGTCTCAAAAAAGAAAAAAAAAAAAAGAAGAAAATGTGGTACACATATACCATGGAACACTATGCAGCCATAAAAAAGAATGAGATCATGTCCCTTGCAAGAACATGGATGGAGCTGGAGGCCATTATCCTTAGCAAACAAATGCAGGTACAGAAACAAATACCACATATTCCCACTTACACATGTAGTCACATATAACTGAAGGCTAAATGATGAGAACACATGGACACATAGAGGGGAATGGTGCACACTGGGGCCTTTTGAAGGTTGGAGGGTAAGAGGAGGGAGAAAGGCAGAAATAATAACTATTGGGTGCTAGGCTTAGTATCTGCATAATGAAATAATCTGTACAACAATCCCTCTTGACATGCGTTTACCTGTATAACAAACCTGCATAAGTAACCCTGAACCTAAAATAAAAGTTTAAACAAAAAAAGTCGGTTGTAATGGTGCCCCAACCACTTTCTTAGCTGTGACTCAGATGCGTTATCTATTCTGAGCTTCAGGTTTCCTGTTTGTAAACGGGGGGTGATAACGCTTTCCTTGCCTGCATGGTGGACAGGAAGACACACAGAGACAAGTCATGGGCACCAGATGTAGTAATGATTTAATGCTTGGCAATAATTCACTTCTACTGTGATTAGAGCTCAGCTGGGAAAGCTTGGTGGGGCGGGTTGGGGGTCTCTCTGGGAGCACAGTGGGAAGAGACACTCAACACAGCATCGAGGGTGGGCGACATGGAAGCATTTTTGGAGGAAAGGGGTCCTGAGCAGAGGTGGGAGGAGGCGGGGAGGACAGGGATGGTGCGATGGGGATCTGGGGAGAGCAGGGCAAGAGGAGGACGGAGGAAGCAGGTCACATAAAGGTCCAGGACAGGGACTCCAGGCAGGCCGGGGTGCTGGTGAGGGAAGGACTCGGAGGGGAGGGAGAGGAGCCAGGCAAGAGCGGGGAGAGGGGTGGATTTTTCCTGAGGGACAATGTGGAAGTTTTAAATTTTTAATTTTGAAATTATTTCAGATTTGCAGAATTTCCATACAGCCTCCTCCAGATTCCTCAGATGTTCACTGTTCACTTCTTACCTTTGCCGTAGCTCCCTCTTTCTCTCTGTGCATGTGTGCAGACACACACACACGCACACACACATGTACACGCACTTTCTTCCATACCATTCAAGAGTCGGTTGCAGAAATGGCAGAGTCCCCTTTACCTCTAATTACTTCAGTATACATTTCCTAAAGAAACCAAATCACCCCCATAGTCAAATGATCAAAATCAGGAAACCAACACTGCTATAAACACAACGATCTAATCTGCAAACATTATTGTAAGAATTAAAGTGGAAAGAAACATGAAAGGGCGGTTCGACAGGCAACAGGGGCAGGTTTATTTTGAATACACCTGAGAGGGGCGGCTGGCCGAGGTAGGTCAGAGCCCCACTCTCTTACGGACTAAGAGTTTTTAAGGATTCAGGGTGGGAGAATTTATCAGAGGCTGGGACTGCTTCCGTGTCTCTTTGCTGTGCGTATCTGACAGGGAGAGTCGTGTGTCTGTTCCCATACATCTTTCTGCAGCTGCAGGCATATCCCCCGAGTCTGCTTCTTGCTTCCCTGTCTTAGTGCACCTGAAGGGAAAGGAAGGTGCTTACTAAGGCCCACTGTTTGACTGGCAGTTATCAAAGAGATTTTCCCTCCACCCCTCTCTGTGCTGGAGCTGTCTTATCTGTATTTTACTGTCTGCTCTTTCTGGCTGTTGTAGTTAGAAGAGAAGTGATTTCCTTGAAATGTATGAGGCTAGACAGGGAGCAGGAGCTTGAAGTGGCAGTATCTGTCCGAGATGATGGTGCTCCTGCTCTGGCTGGCAATTATTCAACATCTGCCGACTGTCCTAACCGTGCCTTTCATGGCAAAGGAGTGCAGTGGTTTTGCAAGTCTGCAGGATCCAATCCGGGCTCAGAGTCTTGCCGGCGTGCCTCTCGGCCTGCTCCCGTCTGGGACCGCCCTTCTATCTTCTTTTGTCTTTTATACCCTTGACATTTTTGAGCACAGCCCGATCACTTTGCAGAATGGCCCTCGGTTTCGGTTTGTCTGGTGTTTTCTCCTGATTACATTAGATTTAGTTGATGCATCTTGGCCTTGTATTAGTCAGTTTGGCTGCTGTAACAAAATACAGACTGAGTGGTTTAAATAACAGTCTGTTTCTCACAGCTCTGGAGCCTGGATATTCTAGGTCAAAGTGGCAGCAGGTCTGGTTGCTCCTGAGGCCTCTCTCCTTGGCCTGCAGACGACTGTCTTCTCACTGAGTCCTCACGTGGTCTTTCCCCCTGTGCTGGTGCATCCTTGGTGCCTCTTTGAATGGTCAAATTTCCTCTTCTTCTGCCTGGCCCGGTGGCTCATACCTGTTATCCTAGCACTTTGGGAGAATGAGGCAGGCAGATTACCTGAGGTCAGGAGTTTGAGACGAGTCTGGCCAACATGGTAAAACCCCATCTCGACTAAAATACAAAATAATTAACCTGGTGTGGTGGCGCACACCTGTAATCCCAGCTCCTCAGGAGGCTGAGGTGGGAGAATTGCTTGAATCTGGGAGGTGAAGGTTGCAGTGCCAGATGGTACCACTGCCCTCCAGCCTCGAAGAGAGAGTGAAACTCTGTCCCAAAAAACAAAAACCAATTTCCTCTTCTTTTAAGGACACCAGTCAGATTGGATTAGGGCTACCTTAAGGGCCTCAATCTTAAATCACATCTTTAAAAACTCTATCTCCAAATACAGTCACATTCTGGGGAATGGGGGTGGGGGGTTAGGGATTTAGCGTATGAATTTTGGGGGGATACAATTCAGCTCGAACAAGCAGGAGAACCCCAGAAGTGATGTCATTTCCTTCTCAGTGCATCCTATCCAGAGACACACCCCGCTGGCTTGTCCTGTTACTGCTGATGTCACTTTGATAACTTGGATAAGGTGGTGTCTGCCAGGTTTCTCTACCATAAAGTAATGATGTTTCTCTTCGTAATTCATGAGTATCTTACAGGGAGATATTTTGAGACTATGTAATTAATCCTGTTCCTCTTCAAATGTTCACCAGCTAGTGTGGTGGTTGCCAACTGGTTGGTGGTTCTCTAACTCCACCCTTCCTTCTGCATTTATTTACTTTCTATCATAAAAGAGAGAACTTTTTCTAACGGGGGCTTTTAGGGGCCAGAGAGAGCATCAGCTGGAGTCTTTGAGAGGCCTGGATTTTGCCTGGTGCTCACTGTTTATGAGCACAAGGGCCCTGGGACGTCACTTTCCGGCTTTTTTCCTCTATCTGGAGAGTAAGGATGAGAATTATTACGGTGGGAATGCAATTAGATAAGACATAGAGAAGTGTTTCCCTACTGGTCATGGACCCATGGGGAGAGTGCGTCTCCCAAGGTGCTGGAAACGGGCAGGGAAAGAGAAGGCGGGCTTCCTCAGGGCCAAGGGCAGAACACCTTTGGGGAAAGGGTGCCAGACTATCTGAGAGAGAGAGAGAGACAGAGACAGAGAGAAAGAGCGAGAGAGAGTGCACTCTGAGTCCTACGACTGTACATTCTTGCAAAGACTCATGGACACCAAGGCTCATCGGCCTGGGAGGATCCAAGCTCCTCTGCTCAACCACTGGAGACCCTGGAAAAGTCCCTTCCCTGCTCTGTGACTTGCTTTCTTCATCTATAAAATGGGGTTATAACAGGACCTAAATTGTAGGGTTGCTTTGAGGATTAAATGAGATAATCCATGTGAAGCAGGCAGAACAGGGTCTGCACATGATCATTGTTTGAACACGATAGCCATTACGACCACGATTATTTTTATTCATGAGAAGAGGAGGGTCAGATGGAGGGGACTTGACTTGGAATCTTGGCTTTATCCACTTGGCTTCTGTTTTTTTTTTTTTTTTTTTTTTAAGAGATGGGGTCTTGCTATATTGCCCAGGCTGGTCTCAAACTCCTGGACTTAAGAAATCTGCCCACCTCTGCCTCCCAAAGTGCTGGGATTACAGGCATGAGCCACCACGCCTGGCCACTTGGCCTCTTCGTAAACCTGTTTGTTCATTTCTTTCTGTTTTTGACCTGTGAATTTTTTTTTAAATGGTACTTCAGTTTCTTAATCTGTAAAATGGAACTAAGAATACAGTCTACCTAAGTGAGGCGCCGTGAGATGTAAGCATCAGTTGCTTGCTCTGTCTCCTCTATGAATAGAGCCCAGGGAGGGCACTGGAGGAGGATGGAGCCTCGCTAGGCTGGAGAGACAAGATCCCCTTTCAGGGAATCCACACATGCCAGGAAATCGGCAGGGCGCAGGCTGCCTCACTCTGGGGCCTGCAGAGTAACCCAAGGGCAGCGCCAGCTGTGTGTGTGTATGGATTATGCTCACCGCAGAGATGCTCCCAGGCCAGTGGTAGTGCATTTAACCGAAGACAGGCAGCCCTGCTTCCCCTGAGGGGACAAAGGACCTCAGATAATCTTGTCAGCTGGGAAGAGCTAGGCTCTGCTGCTGGACCGCATGGCTCCGAACTCCAGCTCCTCTGCTCCCCACAGCAGCCTTGGTAGAGCTGCTTAAGCTGTCTGAGCCTCAGTTTTCCCCTTGGTGAGTGACAATGACAGTGGTACCTAACTCAGAGGGTTGGCATGAATATTTGATGAGCTCATCCATGAGAAAGGCCCAGTCTTATGCTGGCACATAGTAAGTGCCCCATAAGTGTAAGCTATTACTGTTTTCATATTTTTTTTTTTTTTTTTTTGAGATGGCATCTTGCTCTGTCACCCAGACTGGAGTGCAGTGGTGGGATCTCGGCTCACTGCAACCTCCGCCTCCCGGGTTCAAGCGATTCTCCTGCCTCGGCCTCCCGAGTAGCTGGTATTACAGGCATGCACCATCACACATGGCTAATTTTTGTATTTTAATAGAGACGGGGTTTTGCCTGTTGGCCAGGCTGGTTTCGAACTCCTGACCTCAAGTGATCTGTCCGCCTCGTCCTCCCAAAGTGCTAGGATTGCAGGCATGAGCCACCGTACCCAGCAGCTATTGTTGCTTTCAGTGTGTTGAATGGTGGCCCCCAAAAGACATGTCCACAACCTAACCCCTGGAACCTGTGAATGTGGCCTTATTTGGATAAGAGGACTTTGCAGATGTAATTGATTTAAGCATCTCAAGATGAGAGCACCCTGGATGATCCAGATGAGCCCTAAGTCCAGTGACCAGTACTCTGTGAGAGACACACGAAAAGTGGGAGGTAGAAGGCCGGGTGAAGAGGGGGTAGTGATGCAGCTGCAAGCCAAGGGATGCTTGGAGACACCAGAAGCTGGAAGGGCCAAGAAAGGCTCCTTTTCTAGAGCTTTTGGAGGAAGTGCTGACATCTGATTACAGACTCTGGCTTCCAGACTATAAGAGAGTAAGTCTCTGTTGTTTACAACCGCCATGTTTGTGGTAGTTTGTTTTGACAGCCCTAGGAAACAAATACACCACTGTTGTTTCTGCGAAGATTGCCTGGCACATGTGTGGGCCTGAACCCAGGCCAGGACTGCCTCTCCCTGCTCTGCCTTCTTGTCTTCCTTCCTACTATAAAGCCATCAGTCCCCAAGGTTGTACCCACTGCAGGTGAAGACAGAGCCATGGAGAATTGCACCAGACCGTGGGTAAGAAAGGTTCCAGAATGGGGCCAGGCGCAGTGGCTCAGGCCTGTAATTCTGGCACTTTGGGAGGCTGAGACAGGCGGATTACCTGAGGTCAGGAGTTCGAGACAAGCCAGGCTAACATGGTGAAACCCCTTCTCTACTAAAAATACAAGAATTAGCCGGGTGCAGTGGCGCATAGCTGTAGTCTCAGCTACTTGGGAGGCTGAGGCAAGAGAGTCTCTTTAACCTGGGAGGCGGAGGTCGCAGTGAGCCAAGATAGCACCACTGCACTCCAGCCTGTGCAACAGAGCGAGACTCAGTCTCAAAAAAAAAAAAAAAAAGTAAAGGTCCCAAAATGGGTCACCATGAAGGACTGGGGTCCTTTGGGGTCTGCACATGGAAGCCAATTTTAGAGATTCATTCTGTTTAGCAACTATTTTTTGGGACCCCTCTCGTGTCAGGCCCTCTGCTTGCCTTTGGAGGGGAGGAGATAAAATCAGAATAAGTCTCTGTCTTCAGGTGGCTCATGAGGGTGGTGAACAGTTGTGTGAACAAGAGTTACCAGGGAGGACAAGGGGGCTACGGGTCAAGTGAAGTGGAGATGTGGGAGGGAGGGAGAGCATGTGTGTCTGTCTGAGAGAATCAGCAAAGTCTTCCCAGAGGAGGCAACCTCTAACCAGGGTTTTGAAGGATGAATAGGAGTTCACTGAGAGTCCAAGGGAAGAAAATGCATTCCAGAGCAGAGCACAAACAGCATAAGCCAGGGCACAGAAACAGCCTGGTGTGCACAGGACAGGAGGGGACAGTGATGGGTGTTGGCTGATGACAGGATGCCACTAGGGAGTGGCAGCAATACCGGGGGAGGCTTGGGTGGGACCGGATCACCGACGAGTTTGTTGGCCATGCGAGGAGTCCCGTAGGTGATGGTGGCACCAGGGAACTCAACCTGGGCCTCCTCAAGGTATCATGTGGGGCCCTGTCATGCTGCTCCTCTACTGGGTGTGGGTGGCTTGAGGGCCTCCGAGCAAGCGGCCGGAGGATCCCAGGGCAAGCCTCACCCTGCTTCCTGCCCTGCATCTCACTTCCTGTTTGACTGACTTCTTTAAAGTGGCCAGAAGGGAACATTAAAAACCCTCCTCCTAAGGCAGGGCTACAGGGAGAAGAGAGCCCATCTGGGCTGGGCCTACGCCTGAGGGCTCCGTTGGCCCCTTCTCCGTTCCTTTGCTCCCTGGACTGTATTTGTTAAACATTGATGCTGTAAGTATCCTCTGAGTATCTAGCGACATTGATGGTCTCAGAAAGAGGCCCTGCAGGATGAATCGTGGAGGGGAGGAAGCACTCCCAGCAGCACGTGCCAAGGCATGGAGGTGGGGAAAGAAAGGATGGGGTAGCTGTGGACATGAGGAAGGGGGTGCAGGGACTGGTGGTTGGTGCAATGGATCCTGCTAGGTTGGGAATCTGGGCAGCTCCCATGGGCAGCAGAGACGCAGCAGAGGTCCATGTGGCGGGAAGCAACAGGCTCAGATTCGTCTCCTCCATGGCAGAAGGTGGTGCTGAGGCAGCGAGGGACCCGACTTCCGCTCTTACTGGCTCTGACGTTAAGTTCCAGGCCTTGGAGGAGGCTGTGCTTTAGGGACTAGGGCCTGAGCCTGAGCGTAGCTTGCATCTTTCTCCCAGTCCTGGGGGACACAGCGCATGGGATAAGGCAGGACACGGCTCTTCTTCAGAAAATTCCTCTGGGCCCTGCTTATCTGGAATCCCTTTTTTGGTTTGTTTTGGTAACTTTGTTAAGCTTAGTAGCTTTTTTTGTTTACTTAGTAATAAGTTTTCTTTAAAGAGGTCTGGACGTGAGCCACTACAGTGATTACAGGACTGGAAACAAGGACTGAGAAGGGGCAGAGGATTAAGGGTTTTTTAGCCAGAAAAGAAGAATCTCAGCAGGGCTGCCAGGAGAGGTTGTGCAGAATGTTCACTGCACAAGGGTACCAGTGGAAGGGGCAAGGGTGGGCTGAGATCCAGAGGAAGGGCTGTGTCTTATCTCAAGCCTGATGCCCTGGTGCTGACATGTGTCTGTGGGGTGGGATGGTGGGGAAGAGGTGATTCTTTTTCTTAGTCCAAAGAGAAATCTGGGCTCCAACCCCTGTCCTTTGAGGGTGGGACTGTGCAGAAGGAACACCATTTAAAGTTCATATTTTACTGATGGATTTACTTGCCCAAGATCACATAACTGGGGAGTGAGTGTGCCAGATCCAAACACTGGCAGTGGCCCCAGAGTCCCTGGGCTTAACCAAAGCCTGACACTCTTTGTGTGCAGACACGGCACACATGGCCTTGTCTGTGTTTCAGTGGGTTGGGCATCGGGGGTGGGTGGAAAAGAGGGCCCTTTCCCCAAGCAGAATGGAATCACCCACCTATTTTCTCTGAAGGGCTACAGGCATTTGTCGTTGGAAGTCAAGACCTCCCGGACCTGGGGGAGACGAGACATTTTTCTATTGCTAATGATTTGGATCACCAAGGCTCTTACTGATCTGCCATACTGGGCTCCAGTGAGATGTATTATCCCTATCACAAGGGCATAGCATTTGACTCATTTTCCACTCATGATGGTAGCCTCTCAGCAAGAGTGTATTATGCATCAGGTTCTGCGTTAAGCCTAGGCCTCAGTGAAAGATGCTTGTGCGGTCCATCCCATGGGACGTGCCCTTGCCTTGATACAGGGATATTGAGTTCTTAACATGTTTTAATGAGTACCCATTAGGTGCTGAGATGCTGAGGTTGAAGGGATGGTCCTGACCCCAGGAAGCTTGGTCAGCAACTGAGAGTAAGGAGTTAGGGAACAATGAAATGTAAACTTCTCTTATCTTACGGTTTTGAGCTGTTGTTTTTTTTTTTTTTTTCCTCTGTTTTTGTTTGCTTTTTTGTTTTGTTTTGTTTTGTTTAAATTTCCATTTTTTTTGAGATGGAGTTTTACTCTGTCGCCCGGGCTGGAGTGCAGTGGCGTGATCTCAGCTCACTGCAACCTCCACCTCCTGGGTTTAAGTGATTCTCATGCCTCAGCCTCCCAAGTAGCTGGGGTTACAGGTTTATGCCACCACGCCTGGCTGAGTTTTGTATTTTTAGTACAGATGGGGGATTTGCCATGTTGGTCAGGCTGGTCTTGAACTCCTGACCTCAAGTGATCCACCCGCCTCGGCCTCCCAAAATTGAGCCTGTTTTAAACAAAAGCGATATGACCTTTGCCTTAGAGCCTACATTCATTTTTCCCTCAGAGGGGAAGGAAGCTGATTTTTTTTTTTTTTTTTTTAGAAAGAGAAAGGAGTCTTGCTCAGTCGCCCAGTCTGGAGTGCAGTGGCGCGATCTCGGCTCACTGCAAGCTCCGCCTCCCGGGTTCCCGCCATTCTCCTGCCTCAGCCTCCCAAGTAGCTGGGACTACAGACGCCCGCCGCCACGCCCGGCTAATTTATTGCATTTTTAGTAGAGATGGGGTTTCACTGTGTTAGCCAGGATGGTCTTGATCTCCTGACCTCGTGATCCGCCCGCCTCGGCCTCCCAAAGTGCTGGGATTACAGGCGTGAGCCATTGCGCCCGGCCAGGAGGCTGATTTTTATAAGCACTTACTGTGTGCCATGAACTTTGCGGAATCCACCTCATTCAACCCTTACCACGGACCGTAAGGCAGATGTCACTGCTTCCGCTCACAGATGACAACCCCAGGCTCAGCAAACAGAAATGACTGACCTCTTGGCCTGCATTCTTCCCACTGCCTCTACTACCCCATTGTGCTTTCCTGGCCTTAGGGCCCTCGGGTCCCTAATGGAGAGGCCCCCACACTGCCTGGGAAACACAGAAGAGCTGGAGGGGTTTCTTCTCTGAGGATTCCGGTGTCAGGAGATGGCAGCCCAGGAACAGACAGATGGATGAGACATTCTCCTTCTCACGCACTTATCCTACACGCCGGTCACTCTCAAAAGCACACCCCTAGGCACACTGAGGCTCACACTCTCTTGCACACATTGATTTTTTCACGTGCATTTGCACTGCCCTCTGGGCTTCTGCAGTCTCCTTCATGAAGCAGGGGTGGGTGGAGCAGGGGCTGCCGGCACTGATGGAGACTGATGATACTTGAACTCCCCTACGACAACTCACTCTCCAGCTGTCCCCGCCTCCCCACACCCCACCCCTAAACACACATGCACTGGGGCTGACAGCTATTTCCTCTCTCAGCCTCCCTCTCCCGCCTCTGTCTGCCTGCTGCCTCTCGTATAGCTGCTGTCAGGAGCCGACTGCCTCTGGGGCTGGAATCCTGTGCTCCTTCTGTGCCCAGGTAAGGAGGCAGTGGCCCAGGGACTGAGCGGCCTAGCGCCCTCTCTGGACCCACAGGAGAAGGCAAAGTTTTACCAGGTGAGAGGGCTGTTACCAGCTAGGATGGCAGAGTTTACCAAAGATTGGAGGGGGACTTGGTGCTCAGAGGAGGGAAGGACTAGCTTCTTTGAGGCATTAACTAGATGTCAGGTACCAGGGGAAACCACTCAACTGTCTGTCAGTGTTCACCAGCAGTCTGGGTGGGAAGATGACACCAGCAGGCTTAGAGTAACTGGCGCAAGGTCACGTAGCCAGGAAGCCGAGGAGCTGGGATTCAAACCCAGGTCTTGGACTCCCACAGCTTGCACTCTCTGTCCGCCTCTTTTTTTTTAACCTGCCAAAGCTGGACCTTAGCTGCTGGGCTCCTGAGAATCCGGGGAGGCTGGAGGCTGTCTCTACTGAGTCAGAAGGACTGATCTGGCGGTTCCCAAGGATGGCAGGACTGTGCTCTCTGATCATCCCCATGGGACTTGGATAAGCAGCAGCTGGTCTGCAGGGAATGTTTCAGGGCAGACAGTGGGTAGCACTTGGCTGGCTGCTGGGAGTGAAGTCCCAGCCCCACCGCTGCAGCTGAGGAATGCTGGGCAAGTTGCTGTGCTTTTCTGAACTTCATCCGTTTCTTCTTCTGAAAAGTGGGGTCTCATAGGTCCGTTGCAAGAGTAACTGCTCTGCACATCCGAAAGCTTAGGAAGTGCCCATTCTCAGGAAGCACAGGCTCCTCTTCCATCTGCCTGCAGATCCCCAGCTCCAAGAGGCTCATCTGCCAGCAAAATTCTAGTTTGATATCCCAGGACCCCACCCTATAAAGGACTGTGGTCTCTAGAAGGGAGTGGGTTTTCTCATCCTGGCCAACAGTGCTTTCCCTAGAAAGATGAGCACTAAAGCCCATTGCTCCCCTCTCCCACTGTCCTTCTTCCTGCTCCATCCTCTCTTCCTTGGAGTAGGGGAAGAGGAAAGAGCACAGGCTGAGCATGAAACTTGCTCCTCCACGTGTGTGCTGTCTGGGTGGCTCTGGGCCAGTTATTTAACCACTTGAGGCTCAGTTTTCTCATCTGTAAAATGGGATGGAGTACTAGCACCATTCTTCTAGAGCCAGAAAGACAGCACCTATTGAAGGACCTACCATAGTACCTGGAGTGTCACTGGTGCCCAGGACAACCCGGGTCCCTGTCCCTGGCTACTTGCCCCCTGCCTCCTGCATGGAGCCTCATGCAATTTCTTCAGCCCTCACTGATCCTGACCAGCCTCACATCAGGTGGTCTTTCAGGCTTTCAGTGAGGATGTGAGCATGCACGTCTTATTTTTGGATGAGTGCGTGAGGGAGTAAGTGAATGAACAGGGCAGAGAGAGCTGCTGTGGCTGCTCCTGAGAGGGGAGAGATCTTTTGGCCCCATTGGGCCTGCAGAGCCCCATGTGGGAGTTCCTCCTACCCAGCTCTCCTGGCTCTTATCTTATTTCCTCTCCAACTATCAGAGGAGGGGCTGGTTCCACTGTTCACGGTCAACACATCTAACCAGCCACCACTGAGTGCGGAGAGCGGCACGGAGGATCTGTAGAGAGGCAAGGTCTGGGGGTGCTGTGGGGAGGAAGGGGCAGCATCTCCATCCCCCAGGCCAGCAGGACCCTCTTGCCCTAGTTGTGGGGACTCCTTCACCCACCAGTGCTCTGGGGATTGGAAAAAGGAGTCCTGGGTGGCCTGACCTTGTTCCTATTTCTCTGTGTGATCTTAGACCATTTGCTTCATAGTCATCACAATGACACTGATACAGCGCTTGCTGTGTGCCAGGCCATGTTCTAAATGCTTTTATGTATTAACTCATTTAATGCTCCCAATACCTCTATGAGCTAGATGCTGTTATGACTGACATCCAAGTTTCAGATTCAGAAAAAGGCTCAGGAAGGTTAAATGACTTCCCCAGGCACAGCAATGCTGGGATGTTACTCCCCCCGTCCCCACCGCCCAATACATTCATGGGTCACATTGGCATCTCCTGGGGACGGTCCCACCCCAGGCCTCTCTCTTGGTTTCCCCGTGGCCCCTGCACTGCCAACCTAGGCGCCACCTTCCCTCCACTGCAGAACCCCACGATGTCCGCCAACGCCACGCTGAAGCCGCTCTGCCCCATCCTAGAGGAGATGAGCCGTCTCCGGAGCCACAGCAACACCAGCATCCGCTACATCGACCACGCGGCCGTGCTGCTGCACGGGCTGGCCTCGCTGCTGGGCCTGGTGGAGAATGGTGTCATCCTCTTCGTGGTGGGCTGCCGCATGCGCCAGACCGTGGTCACCACCTGGGTGCTGCACCTGGCACTGTCTGACCTGTTGGCCTCTGCTTCCCTGCCCTTCTTCACCTACTTCTTGGCCGTGGGCCACTCGTGGGAGCTGGGCACCACCTTCTGCAAACTGCATTCCTCCATCTTCTTTCTCAACATGTTCGCCAGCGGCTTCCTGCTCAGCGCCATCAGCCTGGACCGCTGCCTGCAGGTGGTGCGGCCGGTGTGGGCGCAGAACCACCGCACCGTGGCCGCAGCGCACAAAGTCTGCCTGGTGCTCTGGGCGCTAGCGGTGCTCAACACGGTGCCCTATTTTGTGTTCCGGGACACCATCTCACGGCTGGACGGGCGCATCATGTGCTACTACAACGTGCTGCTCCTGAACCCGGGGCCTGACCGCGACGCCACGTGCAACTCGCGCCAGGCGGCCCTGGCAGTCAGCAAGTTCCTGCTGGCCTTCCTGGTGCCGCTGGCGATCATCGCCTCGAGCCACGCGGCCGTGAGCCTGCGGCTGCAGCACCGCGGACGCCGGCGGCCCGGCCGCTTTGTGCGCCTGGTGGCAGCCATCGTGACGGCCTTCGCTCTCTGCTGGGGGCCCTACCACGTGTTCAGCCTGCTGGAGGCGCGGGCGCACGCCAACCCCGGGCTGCGGCCGCTTGTGTGGCGCGGGCTGCCCTTCGTCACCAGCCTGGCCTTCTTCAACAGCGTGGCCAACCCGGTGCTCTACGTGCTCACCTGCCCCGACATGCTGCGCAAGCTGCGGCGCTCGCTGCGCACGGTGCTGGAGAGCGTGCTGGTGGACGACAGCGAGCTGGGTGGCGCGGGAAGCAGCCGCCGCCGCCGCCGCAGCCCCTCCACCGCCCGCTCGGCCTCCTCCTTAGCTCTCAACAGCCGCCCCGAGGAACCGCGGGGCCCTGCGCGCCTCCTCGGCTGGCTGCTGGGCGGCTGCGCAGCGTCCCCGCAGAGGGGCCCCCTGAACCGGGCGCTGAGCAGCACCTCGAGTTAGAACCCGGCCCGGGTAGGGCAGCGCTCACACGCGAAAGCATCACCAGGGCACCGCGGTTCAACTTGATATCCGGACTCCAGCCGCAGTGATCAAAGTCGGAGGGGGCGGGACCCAGGCATCTGCATTTTAAAGTGCCCCGGGAGACTCTTAATCTTTTTCAGAAACAGTGAGTTATAGCAGTGCTTCTCAAACTTTGATGTGCCTGTGAAAAACCTAGGGGTCTTGTTAAGTGCAGGCTGATTCAGGAGGCCGGGGCGGGTGCTGAGAGTCTGCATTTAACAAGCTCCCAGGCCGCGACGCCAGTGCGGCAGGTTCACAGAGGAGGCCTGGAGTAACACAATGTGAAACTCATAATAGAGTTCCCACACTAGGGCAGTGGAGTCGGAAGGGCACGCGGGCGTCTCCCTGGAGCTCAGTTTTACCAGATGATGGGAGAGGGAGTTTTATGTTAAACCAGCTATGTATTTTTTGGAGAAGAGAGAGGAAAGGTTTGAGAAGCACTGTTCCAGTCGGCCCTCTTCATTCAGCCAATGCTTACTGCCCTAGACGCTTTATCCCACAATCTTAAGGAGCAGCTTCTATTAGCCAGTCTTTAAGGCTGAGCACATTCTGGCTCAGGGAGGTTAAGTGACTTACCCAGTTTCAGGACTAAGGACCACAGGGGTCTGCACTGTAACCCTAGGCATCACATGCTCAATGACTCTGGTGAGCGAGGACATTCTCTGACTTACTGGAGGGACTTAAGATGCTACCCTGTGACCCAGCACTGCCCAAAGTGCTTCCAAGGCAGAAGAAGCAGGGGATGGCATGGTCAAGCACTGGGGAAACCTGGGGCTAATCAAATCCAATGGGGGAAATGACTAAAAGTCTTCGGTCTTTAGAATTTGAACGGGCACAGCAACTCCGAGACTACAGCACATGTCATTTCTTAGCTGAGCTGACCAGCCTTCCTGCAGGCGTGGTATTCTGTGGGATACCACTGGGTATCCTCTGGGCACTGGTAATCCCAAGATCTGTGCAGCCCCCGCCTCCAGGCTGCATGGGGCTGGGCAGCTACCATTTCCCATTTGTGGGTAGGAGGGGTAACTTGCATTTCTGACCTACCACTTCCACTGCACCGCGTCTCATTCCTCCATCTGCCATGGACTTGGGGTCAGAGACTGCTGGGTTTGAGTTCTGCAGCCCAGGGACTGAAAAACTGGTGCCAGTGAATTCTGCTTGGTGGACGAAACGTCAGTGGAAGAAGCAGATGAGGAACTCTTGAGATCTTGGTCCTGTGTTTTTTCTGCCACCAAAGCCAGGGTCACTGAAGGCCTGGCCCACAGCAGGTGTTGAGCAAAGGGAACAGTGAGGTGCCCAGCTAGCTGCACAGCCACCCTGTGTTGACACCTCACCCCTGCTCCCTCCCATCCCTTCCCCATTTACTCATAGCACTTCCCCCATCGGACACGTGGTGCATTTTGTTTATTATGTTTCCTCTCCATTAGAATGAAAGCTCCTTGAGGGCAGGGACTTTGGTCTATTGTCTGTATTTGCTGGTGCCTAGGATTGTGCCTGTATGCAACAGGCACTCAATAAACATTTTTACTGTAGACTGGACAGGCATGAGTTAGTCAGATTCTCTGGGGCTTCTGCAGAGTCTGGTTTGGGAAAGGAGGTACTGGGGGAAAACTCTGCTCCCCGCAACCCCCCCATTTTAATCTTTCAGTGTTGAAAAGTGGAGAGGAGCCGGATTCAGCTTGCTGGGGACAGAGCCAGTGGGGTATGGAGGTGCTCAGAGCAGTCTTTGGGAAGGTGTGGGGAAAGCTGGATTCCCAACTGCCAGCCTCCAGGCCTGGGATGGACCTAGCATGCTGAGAAAGGGCATACACCGCTGGGGGAGTCACCTGCCAGCCACCAGCTCACTGAGGAACCAGAAGAATTGCTGTTCTTGGTTTGAAGGCACTTGGAGAAGGAGAGGAAGGAGAGGATGGGGGCTGAATCTCTTCCCGCCCCCATCTCTGCCAGGTCCCAGGTCCCCTCTGGGCTTCTGTTCCACACAGACCTGCCTGGAAGCCTTCAAAGGCCGAGGAGCCCCGGTCGGGGTGGGGTCTCTGTTCTGCAGCCACGGGGTTGGAGTGCTGGCTCCAGCAGAGGCGTCTGAGCAGCGGCCTGAGGTGCTGTGTCTGACATGATTGTTGGCCATGGAAGGCCTCGGGCTGTCCTGAGCTCAGAACTTGGCTACCGGCCGCTGGGGCGGCTGCTTCTGCAGCAGGGCCAGGGTGTCCCGCTTCTCAATGGAGCGCAGCTGCTGCTTCTTTGCCCGCTTGAGCTTGGCGGGGTTTCGGATCTGGGGATGGTATGAGGGGAGGGCATTAGTGTGGCTGCAGCCTTGGTCCAAATTCCCAGGGGAGAGGAAGGCCGCTCCACAGGGGCCTGAGATCACAGCATGACAGTGGGGGCACATGAGGCAGGGGTCGAGGCCCTGGTTTGCACCCCCAAGCGGGGCAGAAAGGCAACGGGGGGAAAACAAGACACTCACCACTTGGACGATTTCTGCCTTCCGCTCATTCTCCAGGCGGCGTTTCAGGTTCTCGGCCCGGCGCTGTTTCTTCTCCTAGAACATGCAGGAGAAGGGGATTTGAGTCGGGGAGCGGAGGTGGCCCTGGTCTCTCAGGCCCCAGAAGAGTGCGAGCAGGCAGAATTCCCAGAAGGGGAAAGGCCCTCTAACCCAGGTTCCAGGTTGGTGATGTGTGGGTGGAGGGCCAGCGGGAGCAATCCTGTGCCACGGTCTAGTGCCAGGGGCTCACTGTGGTGGAAGCTCCTGACAGCACGTTGGGAGGTGGGTACGGGACAGGCAACTGAGAACAGGGGCTGAGACATGGAGGTGCCCACCTAGAGATTCACGCACTTGCAGACAGTGGTCCCTTGGGCCACTCTCATCAACTGCCAAGGGAGAAAGGGGTGCTGGCCCTTCCCCCATTCCCACCCTCTTGGACGGTCTCCCCCTCTTCCCCTGGAGTCCCGCTGCTGCAGAATGCCAGGTCAGGGGTGAGGGCTGGGTCCCTGAGATTTTCGCAGGCGTGGGGCTGGGGAGGGGCTGCACTGCACAGAAAAGGCTTTGGAGCTATCTGGGCTGGGTTCGAATCTTGATCCTGTTATTTCCTAAACAGATGACCTTAGCAAAGTCTGTGCCTCAGCTTCTCCATATTTAAAGTGACAGTGACCACAGTATCTACCTTATAAGACAGTTTTGAGAAATCAATGAGGGAATGCACGTGCAGGGCTTGGAGCAGCCCCTAGCTCCTTGGGCACACTGAGACTCTCGATGGAGTCTGTCTTGGGAGGGGAAGCCCAGTGCTCTCTGGCCATGCTGGCTGTGTCCCTCGGCAAGGCCAGGGTGGGGACGTCAGCTCCAAGGCTGCTGCATGGTTGGGGGTCTCTGCTGGCTTTGGTGACTTGGGGTAGCAGGGGTGGCCTAGGCCCTGGGGGAGGAAGGAGAAGTGAGCCTTGGCCTCTTGTGGTCAAGGCAGGCCTGGGCTGGGCAGGAGCACCTTTGCAGAGGACCGTGAGAAGTGAGACGGCAGCTCTGTCTTGCCCAAGAGGGAGCCAGGGCCACACAGGAAAAGAGATAAGGCCTCAGCATACAGTGGCAGACACACCGTTCCTCGGATGTCAGCTGTAAGCCGAGCTGGGGTGACTTAAAGCAGGGGACAGATGACTGAGTGACTGGCCCACCGCTTTCCTCAGTGGCCAGGCTGGGACCACGGGCCAGGGATGAGTTGTCTGAATCCCGTCCAGCACCCCTCCTACACCCCTGGGGTCATTAGAGGAGTGAAGGAAGAACCTGCCACTGATGTCTCTGCCCTGGGGGGCAGGCGCTGACCAATGCCACTCCGCTTTCTCTGCATTCTGCCTGCTAAGCATGGCCTCTTCCCCCCATCCCCACCCCCCGCTGAAAAGTTCCTGGGAGATGTGGGTGAGGCTGTGACCCTTTACGGGGGATTCCTGGCACTGGGATGGGTGACGGGACAGAAGTGGAGGAAAGGTGCGGGGGCCATCTGTGTTGCTGGTGTGTGGGCTGCTTCTTGGAGAATGACAGCAGCCATACCGGGGACACGGATTTCCAATCTGCAAGCCCTTCCCAACTGAGTAGGTTCCAGCAAAAGGCCCTGGACCCCATCTCACTAATTGCCCTACCACCCAGGGCTTCCTCCTGGGCCTCTCCCCATGGCCTGCTTCTGGTCGTCCCCCTCCATCCCTGTCCCTGAGGCTCCTTCAGCAGCCCAGGCTAAACTGGATGGTCCCCTGGGCCTCCCTGCCCTGTGGTCCCAGACTGCACTTCTGCTTCTGGCCAGGTGCCCTTCCTCCCTGGGGCCTTCAGATTCAAGAACGTTTCTTAACCAAGTTGGCCTCTCCCAGGCACCCGTGGAAGCTCCCGCCTCAGGTTGTACCAGCAGACACCAGCTCAGCCTGGCTGGCCCCTCACCCGGCGGCGCCTCTCCTTCTCCTCCTCCAGGTGACGGGCAAAGTCCTTGGCCAGCTTCCTCTCCTGCCGTTCCTTCATCTTCCGCTGCCACGATGTGCGCAGGGGCTTGTCCTGAAGCATCTGGGAGAATCTGAAAGGGGGAGAGTGGGTGCGTACAGGGTCTGTGGGGTGAACGCCACCCATGCCCTGTCTCTTCTCAGCCGCAGGCTCTGGACCTTCTTCCCCAGAGGCCAGGCAGAACCACCTCCTTGATGGCCCGACAGGCGGCCCTCCAGGTCTGCAGAAACTTGGGGTGGGAGGGAACCCTGATTGTGCTGGCTGCCATTTCTCAAGCCTTGGCTACATGCCTCTGAGGTGGGTACTCCTATCTTCTCCACTTATGGAGGAGCAGGCCAAGGTGCGGAGAGGTTAAATAGCTGACTAAAGATACCTTGTTCCTAAGTGGCAGTCAGGACTTGAACCCTGTCAGCGACTGCAGAGTCCAGGCTACGGGCCCCCTGCTGTAAAGTTCTGCTGCTTCCGCCAAGCGCATTTGGCCCGGATGTGAATGCCTCTGGAGGTCGGGCGCTCACCCCCTATGGAGGCGGCCCATTCCATTTCAGAGCAGTGTGAGTGGTTAGAGTTCTGGGTAATGATTCAGAATCTTCCCTGCCAAGACTGGATGCGGTGGCTCATGCTTGTAATCCCAGCACTTTGGGAGGCCAAGGTGGGTGGATCACGTGAGTCCAGGAGTTGGAGACCAGCCTGGCCAACATGGCAAAACCTACCAAGCCTACTAAAACCTACTAAAGTTTCTACTAAAGATACAAAATTAGCTGGATGTGATGGTGTACGCCTATAATCCCAGCTACTTGGGAGGCTGAGGCACAACAATTGCTTGAGCCTGGGAGGTGGAGCTTGCAGTGAGCAGAGAGCGCGCCACTGCACTCCAGCCTGGGTAACAGAGCAAGACTCTGTCTCAAAAAAAAAAAAAAAAAGAAAAAAGAAAAAAGAAAAAGGAAAACAAGAATCTCTTCCCCCAGCTGGAGATGGAGTGTGCATCAGGGCTCTCAGGGAAATCTGAAAAGAGTGATGATGATTTTAGAGTTACAGGAGAACTAAGCTCATCTCTGTAAGAATGCATACTATAAGGATTTATGAATGGGATGATATATCTAGGATGTACTTTAAAATATTTCAGGGAAAAAAAAATGCCAAGGATTGGCCGGGCGTGGTGGCTCACGCCTGTAATCTCAGCACTTTGTGAGGCTGAGGCAGGAGGATCACCTAAGGTCGGGAGTTCGAGACCAGCTTGACCAACATGGAGAAACCCTGTCTCTACTAAAAATACAAAATTAGCTGGACATGGTGGTGCATGCCTGTAATCCCAGCTACTCTGGAGGCTGAGGCAGGAGAATCGCTTGAACCCGGGAGGCGGAGGTTGCGGTGAGCCAAGATCGCCCACTGCACTCCAGCCTGGGCAACAAGAATGAAACCCTGTCTCAAAAAAAAAAAAAAAAAAAAAAAAAAGCCGAGGATCAAAGATGAAACTAGACTAGTAAAATGCTGAACTGTGTTGATGCTGATAATGGGGACTTGAGAGCTTTGCTCTCTCTTTGTATGCTTGAAAATTTCCATTCAAAAAAAGTAAAAACGAAATGCAAAGCAGTGTCTAGGTGGCCTCCGCATACTGAAGTTCGGCCTTTCTCTTTTAGATTCAAGGCCCATTTTGGTGTCCCTTGGCCCTGCCGACTTCTGGCCCCAGCTCCCTGATTCCCTTCTCCCCCTCCCAGGGCCCTGCCAATGAAGGCCTGGCCTCCTAGGCACTAAGAATGGGGCGCCACATGGACCTCCCCCATAACTGTAAAGCTGGGCTTCCCAAGCTGGGGTACAAGAACCCTGAAGGGACAAGGTGGTGGGAGCCTAGAGACACAGAACCACAGGGCACAGAGCTGCATCTTTGTAGAGCAGGGCTGTCAAACAGAACTTTCTGTGATGGTGGAAACATTCCACATTGACACCGTCTAATAAGGCAGCCACTAGTTATGGGTGGCTGCTGAGCGCTAGAAATGTGGTTGGTGTTGATAGAGAAGCTGAATCTTACATTTTATTTAATTTTAATTAATTTAAATTTATATAGCCACATGTGGCTGGCAGCTAAGGTACTGAGGCAGGGCAGTTCCAGACCATCGGTTCTACCCGTGTATTGAAGGAACTCAGGCCTGGGTTCCAAGTCCAACCACTTACTACCTGGGTGACCTTGAGCAAGGTAGCCTCTCTCAGAGTCTCAGCATCCTCTCCAGTGGAGATGAGAATCATTCCTAACCCAAAGGGTGGTAGGAGATTTAATCCACACACACACACATAATAGGTGCTCCATAAACGCTACTCCTCAGAGCAAGCAGACAGCATGCCCGAGGGGCACTACGGAGAAGGTGGCGTTTGGCATGAGCATGAAGGCAGCGCTGTAGCCAGGTCTCCCTCACCACACACGCTTTCCCAGCTGTGGCTGTCTTCCCTGCAGCAGGAGCTGCTTCCCATCCATCTCCCGGTTCACTCACCACCCACTGAAGCTGCTCCCTCAAAGATCCTAAACATTCATTTAGCGGCCCTACAGGGCCCCTCTCCAAGACCTGCCTGCAGCTTCTGAAGCTGTTTTAGTTCTCTTGCAACAGCCTCCTTGTGGGTTTCCCTGCCTTCACCCCTGCCGGCCTATGTCTGTGTCCAGTAGCCAGGCTGATCTCACAAGTCAGGTCATTTCATTCCTTTGCTTGACACCCTTCCATGGCTCCCAAGCTCACTCAGGAAATCCGGAGTCCCTGCAAGGGTCACCAGGCCCTGCTGTCTCTCTGACCTCATCTCCTACTGTTTCCCCTTCTCCCCCTCATTCCAGCAGCAAGACCTCTGGAATACTTCTCAAACGGGAGCTTGCTCCCGCCCCAATGCCTCTGAACTTCCCTTTCCTCTTGCCTGGATACTGTTTCCCCAGATCTCTGCCTGGCTCCCTCTGCTCAGGCCTCTTTATCTGCGAGGCCATCTCTGACCACTGTGGCAATACCCTGCCCTCCCTGTTATTCTCTGGTCCCCATCCTGGTTTATTGTTCTTTAAAGTCTTTATTACAGACATATCATGTGTGTACTTGTTCTTGATCTGTTTCCCACAATTACAACGTCTGCTTCAGGAGGGCAGAGGCTTTTTGTTCACAGCCATGTTTACCCCAGATCCGAGCAATTGGTTGATGAATGAATGAACTACCTTCTGTCCTCATTCATCCACTGTTCAGCTTAGTGCCTGCCTTGCGCTGGCCTCTGGGGGATCTAGTCATGAGAGGTAAGTCCCCACGCTCACACTCTCATGGAGCCTCTGGTTTAAAGGAGAACAGGCAGTCAATAAGAATGACGGAAATAAATAAGCATTTGTGCAAATGGAGGTGTTACAAAAGAGAAGGACAGCACATGACGATAGTTGCATAAGCCAGAGAGGCTTTTCAGAGGAGGTGACATTTGAGCTGAGCCCTGAAACATGAGTGGGGGATTGGCCAAGGGAAGAGCCTTTCAAACAGTGGGAACAGCACGTGTGAAGGCGCTGAGGAAGGTGGGAGCGTCACGCACAGGGGAAACATGGAGGGGACGTCGGTGCGGAAGCTGTAGTGATGGCGGGAAGAGGAGGGTGGGCCTGCCGGCCTCATTAAGGAGGCTGGAGTGCGTGCTCTGAGTGAGCAACAGCGAGTCAGGAAGGGTCTGCAGTTGGGCAGGGAGCTGGGACCACAAACCCTCTCTCCAGACTTCTTGGTCAAGTGATCTGTGGCCTCCTACTCTGCTCCAGCTGCTGATTCTGTGTCTTGTGCGGGCCCCTCCTTCTCCTCACCTGTACATGGGCCCAGCCCCCTTGAGCTCAGCAAACCCATCTCCCCACCTGCAGCGTGAGTACCAGGACCCAAGCTTCACTCGCTCAACTTGCTTATCACCCTCTTCCCACCCGGACCAGCCCCCTCCAGTTCCACATGGTCATCAATGGCCCGGCCATTCTCCTGTGACCCGCTGGGACAGGGCAGAGGGGTCGTGCCATCACCCACTTCTCCAACAGCTACAGTCACTCTAGCTTCAAAGTCTCTCTCATGGGAGACTTGCAATAAATTACTCTGTAGCCTCAGTTTCTTCTGTTTAATCAGGGGTGGGGGGATAATACCCACTGCCTAGGGTTTTAAAGGGTATAAGCAAAGGGCCTAGCACGAAGCCTGGCAGAGTCAGCTTCTTCCCTAAAAACACCCGCCTTCCTCATGGCCCCTCACAGGCATGCATCCCTGACTCTCCCTGTGGTTCCCATTAGCTTGAATTGGAACCGAACCCCACACCTCTCCTTCACGGCAGCCTAAACTCTTCCTTCTTCAGACAAGCCACTTCGTTCCTTCCTTAAATAAGCATTCACTGAGCATTTACTATGCTCTTGGCCCAGAAAGACAAGAAAGATCTTGTGCCTGCCCCTTAAGAAGGTTGCAATCCAATTCAAGGTGGATCTACAGGGATTGGGTAAAGGGGTTTTGGACACAGGCTTCAGAATCAGATCTGTGCTCAGATCCTGTGCCTACCACTCATTTAGCCTCGGTTTCCTCATACAAAAAACAGGAATACCACCACCTGCTTCACAGGGCTGATGTGCAGATTAAGTGTGATGATACATGCTGTTCCATGTTTGAAAGGCTGTATATAATCAGTGCTCAGTAATACTTTTCATCTTAAAGGCAAATAACTGTAACAGACTATGTTGGATGAAGACCTCACTGCTTTGATCAAGTAATGGCTGGTTTACTTGCTTCTGCCTCCCTCACTAGAGAGGGTAGACAACGGTAAATGTCTGTTGAACGAATACACAACTGAGGTGCTACAGGAGAGGCCCATAGGGACCCGGAAGAGGAAAGGCATCAGAGAAACTGATCTTTGAGGGCCTGGCCCCACCTCTCCGGGATCCCAGGTCATTTTACCACATTCTGATTGTAATTACCTGTTTGCTGACACCCTCAATAACGTGAGCTCTCTCTAACCCTGGGGCTATTCTCTAGGCTGCAGCAGGGCAAAGGCGAGGTCCCAACACCACAGAGAACGCCACCCCTGTCCAAGCTGTCCCCTACTTCACCTTTTCTTGGAGCGGTCCTTCCAAACTCGCCCCGATTTGGGCTTCCCCTTCGGGATTACAGGAAGCTCCTCTTTGTTCAACTTCTTGGGCGCTGGGGCCTGGGATGAAGAACCTTTTCGCTTCTTTGCCCCGAAGCCGCCTGTCACCGTCTCCCCAGCTGGAGGTGGCTTGCTCGGCTCATGCTGACCCCGCGGGGAGCCAGGTGCCTTGGGTGTCAGCTCCAGTAGTGGCTGAGAGGGCTCCGGACCGGGAGCTTGCTGACCGGGGTAAGGCTCTGGTGATCCTGGGCCCGGCGGTAGCTGATGCTGGGGGGCCCCTGGGGTCAGCTCCTCCTTACTCTGGGCCAACTCCGAGGCCAGTACTCCCTGGTCCTGAGAACACTTTGATGCCTCCTCACTTGGCTTCGGCTGACATCGTGGGGATTCAGGACGGGACTCCGGCTGTCTTTGAGGCGACTCCAGGTGTAGGTCTTGCTGACGCTGGGGGGACCCTGGGCCTGGCTCTGGCTGCACTTGGGAGGACTCCAAGCCTGCACCCTGCTGCAGACGGGGTGATCCTGGGCTTGTCTCCGGCGGTCTTTCCGGGGACCCCAGGCCAGCTTGCTGCACACTAGGAGGAGACCCGGGCTCCCTCGTTTCTTCTGGGTTCGGCTGCAACTCCACAAGGGCCCGTCTCACCCGCGAAACTGAGGTGAGGCTCTCGGGGGATTCGGGCCTTAGGCCTCCCAGCCGTCGGCTGCGCCTTAGCGGTGTATCCATGCCTCAGCGGGTAAGTTTCCACACCCCTGCACACGTGCAGACCCCGCCGACAACCGGCGCCTTCCTATGACGTCATGAGTCGCCACGTCCGTGACGCGCAAGAGGGGCTGAAGCGGCCGTGTTGGTGAGGGATGCAGAGGCGGGACTGGGGGGTGGGGTGGGACTCAGCATGCGCATGCGCAATTCGCACGGGCTTCGTTAAGTGATTGCTGAGCCAGTCTTTTTTCTAGGATTCGCTTTTGCCTTTCTTGCAAAGTTTCCTGGGGAAAGAAGAGCGAGCAAGTAGAAAAGGGAAAGTGGGAGGACCCATTTCAGGAAGAGAACAGTTGAAAAAAGGTCCGAGGAGCCTTAGGCAAGGCCCGATGGAAGTTTTGTCCCCAAGACCCTCCTTGGGCCTGTTTTCTCATTTGTAATATGGGTCATTTTGCACGAGCTTCGTGCATCCCAAATGACCCTGTCGGAGTCCTTCTCCCAGCAGCCTGAGGGAATGCCACCTGGGGGTCGTGGAGGTGGAAGATCGGTCTTTTCTGTGTTAATTGTTCACACTCTTGCTTCTCCCGTCCTGTGCTTCCGTATATAATCCATGGCTCTCCCTTTTCAGCCTTTTCAACGTCTATGAGTGAAGCTGAGGTACCAATAAGATGCAGCACCTTTGTCCTGTGGCTCACCTGGGCCCTCAACCAGCTGCGTACGCTCCCACGTCCCTCTTCTTCTGCCCCAGTTCTAGAAACAGGTTGGATCATCTCTGATCTTCCTTTCAGCCCAGACAGTGGTTTTTGCCCATGTGTCAACCTGCCTCTCCTCCCCTCCCTTCCCTTGCTATTCAACTGTAAATGTACTTTGCTTACTAAGCACTTTGGGACCTCACCAGTGAGCAGGTGTTGCCTTCTGGACCTCCCAGGGCCTAGAGAAGACTTTCGGGATGTGGGATTGGGAAATGTCGGGCTGTGTAGACCTTCCTGTGAGACCTAGGAGTGAGGCTTTGATTTACTTACAGCATGCTTCTTAGGAAGAACATCTTGGAAGTGGCCAGTTGCGTAATTATTGGGACTGCCTGGGATTGGCTATTAGAGGTCCCAGGGCCCCTGTCCAACATTCCAGTGGTTTCTTTTGAAATCATTCCATTGTTTCTTCAGCTGGGGGCTTGCCAGAGGGCCTGGGAAATTGTCCAAGGATATCAGGGGTCAGAGTGTCCTCAACTTCCTTATGTTCCCGAGCTAAGGAGACCCCTGCAGGGGTGCTTTGCCTGCCTTGCTACTCCTCCCCTGCCATGCAGCTGTCCACAGGAGAAGCAGCTGGGACACCTCCTCGCCCAGCTCTTCCACCCCGCAGCTGTCAGAGGAGTGAGTTCCATTCAGTTCCTTAAATGCCCTGCCCCTGCCTAGAGATTCCAATGATCGACACTCAGAACCAAGCCTGGCAGGCATTGCCAGGGTGCTGGAGGAGACTGTGTGCCCCTGTGCCCTGCTCCAGTCCCCCTAGGCTTGCCCTGCCTCTTAAGCTCTTGTCCCCAGCTGGAGGGATCACTCTCCAGTGCCGACTGGATCATATCCTAGTCTAGCCTGAAATACCTCAGAGGGTGATCTCAGGTTTTCACCAGAGAGAGGGAGATGTTTCTCAGAGACCTTTGGGTGTCCCCTAGACATTTGGAGGCACTTTGTCAACCTCAGCATCAGGTGGGCTCTGGCCCAGAACCCCTACTCCCACCTGAGCTCGGTTTGTCATTGTCATTATACCTGGTGTGCACAGGCCTGGAGGAGACTCCTGAAATTTTCAGAAGAGCCTGGTATGGTGGTCGCTGTTGGGACCCTGTCCCCTTACACTCCTTTGCTTTCTTTTAAAAATTACTATTTTTGAGACAGGGTCTTGCTCTGTTGTCCAGGCTGGAGTGCAGTGGCACAATCACAGCTCACTGCAGCCTTGACCTCCGAGGCCCCAGGGAATCCTCCTGAGCCTCCTGAGTAGCTGGCACCACAGGCTCATGCCCCCCTGCCGGGGCTTTTTTTTTTTTTTTTTTTTTTTGCGGAGACGGGGGTCTCCCTGTGTTGCTCAGGCTGGTCTTGAACTCCTGGGCTCAAGTGATCCTCCTGCCTCAGCCTCCCAAAGTGTTGGGATTACAGGCATGAGCCACTGTGTCTGGCCGCTCCTTTGCTTTTTTTTTTTGCAGCTTTCTACGTCCCAGCTTTCTTGCCTTTGGGTGGTAGGACACTGAGGGGCTTCTCTGCAGCCCCCAGAGACCCCCAGCAGGATTGAACTCGTATTCCCCACAAAGGTAACCTGCTCGTGCACCCTCTTTTGGCTTCATCCCTGTCTCATTTCCCCATTTTCTTATAGATGCTTGCTGGGGTCATTTTCAGAGGAGACAAATATTGTACTTAATCCTCTTGTCAGAGTTGGCTTCTGGAGAAACCTAGCCTGAAACACTGGTGCCAGCCATGATTGGTGCAGGCATTGTGTCAAGCACTCTGCAAGTACAAATCCATTTCTTAATGCTTCTCCCAACAATCCTGTGAGGCAGGTGCAGTTATTACTCCCATTTTACAGATAAAGAGACTGAGAGGCTGGGTGTGGTGGCTCACATCTGTAATCCCAGTACTTTGGGAGGCCGAGGCAGGCGGATCACTGGTGGCCAGGAGTTCAAGACCAGCCTGGCCAACATGCCAAAACCCCATCTCTACTGAAAGTACAAAAATTAGCTGGGCGTGGTGGTACGCACCTCTAGTCCCAGCTACTCAGGAGGCTGAGGCAGGAGAATTGCTTGAACCTGGGAGGTAGGGGTTGCAGTGAACCGAGATCATGCCACTGCACTCCAACCCTGGGCGACAGAGCAAGACTCTGTCTCAAAAAAAAAAAAAAAAAAAAGAAAAGAAAAAGAAAAAGAAAAAAAGAGAGAGAGAAAGAAACGAAAAGACTGAGGCACAGAGAGGCTGAGACACTTGTAAAGGTCACACGACAAATAAGTGGTGGAAGCAAAATCCATACCTAGACTGTCTGATTCCAGAGCCACAACTCTAACCAGTAAATCTGCCTATTACCCAGGCAAGGAGACAGGCGTGGGAAGGCTAAGGTGCTTGCCCCAAATCAGACAGCGACACATTCAGGAGCCAGGATTGTGGTTCCAGAGGTGGCATGCTTAGCTGCCTTGCAGCTGCCCCCATGTGGGCCCTGCTCACCTATTCTTCACCCTGATCCTGGTCTGTGTGCTGGGAGGTGCTGGGCACCACCTGGCACACACCATCGTGGAGAATGTGCTGAATCAGCAATACCAGCTATTTATGTAACCTGAGATCTGCTGACTGACGGAAACCAAGCGCTGGCAGATGGATGGAAGATAGGGATCAGGTGTTCTCCTCTGAGTCATTGACCTCCCCTCAGCTAAAGGCGTACTGCGGTTGAGAGGGTCTGACAGTTCCCAGATATCAGGGACCTGGGTCCCCAAGGCTCTCTGTTCAACACCTAGCCTTGCCTGAGATACTTCAGAGGGTGATCTCAGGTTTTCACCAGAGAGAGGGAGATGTGTTTTAGAAGAGGCCTTTGGGTGGGTCCCCAGACACTTGGAGGCACTTTGTCAGCCTCAGCATCAGGTGGGCTCTGGCCCAGAACCCGCTACTCCCACCTCAGCTCAGTTTGTCATTGTCATTATACGTGGTATGCAGAGGCCCAGAGGAGACTCCTGAGATTTTCAGAAGAGCCTGGTGTGGTGGTGTGCTTGCAGAGTGCTTGACACAATGCCTGGACCAATCACTGCTTGCCCCAGTGTTTCAGGCTGGGTTTCTCCAGAAGCCAACTCTGAGAGAAGGACAGGGAAAGGGCCCCGGCGGTCACGGCAGCGTTAACTGAGCACTTACCGTGCGTGTTTCAAGCACTCTGCAAGTACAAATCCATGTCTTAATGCTTCTCCCAATAATCCTGTGAGGCGGGTGCAGTTGTTATTACTCCCATTTTACAGATAAAGAAACTGAGAGGCTGGGTGTGCTGGCTCACATCTGTAATCCTAGTACTTTCTCTCTCTCCTAGTACTTCGAGGCAGGTGGATCACTGGATGCCAGGAGTTCAAGACCAGCCTGGCCAATTCAACAAACACATTTTGTTGTTTTGATTTTACTGACCAGCCTCCGGTTCGGGAGGGTGATTTTCAGCAGGAGCACGGTGCTCGATATGTGTTTGTTGAATGAATGGATCCTCATTATGACCTTACAGGGCTGGGGTGATCGTCCTCATTTTACTGACCAGGAAATCCCACTCCCAGGGAGGCTGCGCTTCAGGGCCAGGGTGACACAAGAAGAGGGCGCAGGGTGAGGTCTGGAGCTCGGGGCTTCTTGACTCTAAGCCCTAAACGTCCACCTCCACCAGGCCCAGGACTGGGACATGGGGCTGACTCAGTCTGGGGTGTCACTGGCAACCAGGATGTTGCTGAGCATGGCAGGAGAGAAGGCAGGACCCAGATGGACGGAGGTGCAGTTGGGCCTCCGCTAATCTTCATTGTGCTGCAAGGATCCAAGCTGCTCTGTCTTTTGCTCAGAGCTCTCTCAAATATTTGAAGTCAGTTTTCTTGTAGCTTTTCCAGAATTGTCTTTTATCCAGGTTAAGCATCTCCTCTTCCTCCCATAACATGATAAGTCTTTGGGAAAGACACCAGTTCTCTACAATGCTTCCAGAATGTGGGGCCCAGAGCTCCTTCTGGCACTAAGGTTAACTGCCCCATGGACAGCTGAGTGGATTTGTCACCTCCCTACTCCATAATCTGTATCAATGTGGTCAAGATTGCATTCAGGCCACCCCATGGACATCTGATTGAAACCCTCAGTCTAGTTCCCGCGGCTGTCAGGCTCCCTTGCTCCCAGAACCTCCTTGCTCTGATCTTGGACATGAACTGTTGGCTTTTTTGGATAGTGCAGGATTCTTCATCTGTCCCTGTTGCATTTTGTTTTTACCTCTCTGGGAGTCCAGCTCGCCTCCTTCAGTATCCCTACTTTCTCTTTTGCACGTGTGAAGAGCTGCTTCTAGGTACCTTGAATCAGGTGCCACTGAGAACGTGGAACAGGACCAGGGTGATTGTGTGAGTTCTTATCGTGTGCGCTTATCTCAGAGGCTCATCTGTGCTGCACGCTTCCAACAGCTCACTATCAGTTTCAGATCCTTGAGAGGAGGTGGGAAGAGACCTCAGTAGAAGGGGCCAAGGGATGGGGGAGGATGGAATGGTACTTGAGACCCCAGCTTGAGACCTCCCAGCTGCCCCTACAGGGCATTGCCAGGGTGCAGAGAAGCTGCCTGGCCTGGGAGAGGCCCATTTTGCAAAGCTCTCATGTATCTGCCCCTGCTCAGGGCTGAGGAGAGCAGAGCTTATCTCCTGATCCTCTCACAGTATCTGCAGGTTCTGCTGAAACAGGAAGGGGCCAGACCTGCTACTCCCAGGTTACCATGGGGAGGGGGAGGCGGAGACAAGACCTCCTATCCCTCCTCAGGCACCTGCCAGCTTCCACAGGCTTTCCAAGGCAGGCCAAGAAGAGATGGGGTGGGTTGGATAATAAACATCTGAACCAGACGGAAAGTAGTTAACTCAAGAAGGGGGCGTGGCATCTCATACCCCATTCCATCCTCACCCCAGTGTGTCCAACAGCAATGCTTTTCAAACTTCAGTGAGGGTTGGCATCATGGAGGGGGTGTGTTAAAACACAAATTCCTGGGCTCTGACCCCCCTAACTTGAGATTCAGGATTTTGCTTTTTTTTT
The DNA here is from genome assembly GCF_002776525.5 of Piliocolobus tephrosceles. Classification (NCBI taxonomy): domain Eukaryota; kingdom Metazoa; phylum Chordata; class Mammalia; order Primates; family Cercopithecidae; genus Piliocolobus; species Piliocolobus tephrosceles. The sequence continues at coordinate 12,890,296 of NC_045446.1, forward strand.
TTTTTTTTTTTGAGATGGAGTCTCACTCTGTCACCCAGGCTGGAGTGCAGTGGTGTGATCTCGGCTCACTGCAACCTCTGCCTCCCGGGTTCAAGCGATTCTTCTGCCTTAGCCTCCCAAGTAGCTGGCACTATAGGCATGCACCACCATGCCAGCTAATTCTAATTTTTGTAATTTTGGTAGAGACGGGGTTTCACCATGTTGGCCAAGCTGGGTTCAAATTCCTGACCTCAGGTGATCCGCCCGCCTTGGCCTCCCAAAGTTCTGGGATTACAGGTGTGAGCCACCATGCCCGGACTGAATTTGCATTTCTAACAAGCTCTCAGGTGCTGCTGCTGCTGCTGGTCCACAGACCACACTTTAAGGAGCAGTATCTGGTGGGAAGGAATGAACAATGCAAGAAGAGCTTTCTTTCTTTGTCTTCTGTGTGGGGCAGGGGCTGAGTTCATCATACTATCGTTCATTTATTCACCAGCCTTTTTTGAATATTTACTTCATGACAGGTGTCATGAAGAGGTACAGCAGGGAAGAGGGCAATCATGGTCTCTGCCTTAGTGGATCTTACGGCATCTTGGAGGCACAGATAATAAACACCGGAATCTGAAAATTATCCTTTGAGGAAGGCTGAGCAAGGATTAGTTCCCCTATTTTACAGGTGAGGAGATGGTATCTCAGAGAAGTTACCTGACTTGCTGAAAGTTACCCAAATGTTAAGTCACAGGACTTGAACTCAGGACTTCTCAACTCAGAATCTGGCCCCTATTCCCTGGCTATGAGCCATCTCAGCTTCATGGGGCTGCATTTAGATGGGAGAGCTATAGACCTTGTGATTATGTTGCCAGTGGGTGAAAGCTGCGGGCTTCCTTCCCGTGTGTGGAAGAAGAGCTTAGGCAGACAGATGGGTAGGCACACATGTTTACATCCCATACATATGGACTCTCAGTTCCTAGGACCTGAAAAATCACAGTTTCATAGTGAGTCACTTCCCCTCCCTTCCTCTCTGTTCACTTCTCCCTATTCTCTCATTTCCTCTAATATTTGGCTTCCTCTCTGTTCACTTCTCCCTATTCTCTCATTTCCTCTAAAGCTCTGACCCTTGCACAGTGCGAGATCTGCCTAAGTAATGGTCATCCCTTCCAATCAATATGATGGCTTCGTCTGAATGGTAACCCCTGGAGACCCTGCCTTGGTGACCAAGGAGGAGCATACCAGGAGCAAATTATAAGACCTTCCCTGAAGCATGGATCAGCTTGGTTCCTGCTTTCTTGATTCCTTGGTTCCTGTTGACCATGTGATAGGGAAAATCTCTGCTTTCTCTACCACTGAGTTTCTCTGACACTCCAGTGGTGACCAAAACCAGCCCCAAATCTGATTCAGTAGCTCATACAATGCCAGGTTGGTGAGATGAGCCCTCCCCTGAGTCAACAGTCTCCCTTCTCTGTTCTCATGGAGCAAACAGAACGGGAGCCCCCCAAGGACAGAGCAACTCCTGGACCCCACTGGATCAACAAGCCTCGTTCTTCTGGATCTCAGATGCCATGGTGCATTCTTTCAAAGGACAGTTATAGAAACAAGCAGATCATTTCCCCAAAAAGGCCCATTCCCATGTTTACCGATGGAAAAGTACGTCACTTAGGGTAAGCTTTCCGGACATAAGAATGGTCAGCAGTCTTGATGAGAACACATTTTATTGCAGTGAATTAAACATCATAAAAATGGATCAGTTCCATTGGCAGTTTAAATGATTGAGATTCTTTCCAGAGTAGCTACGAAGGCTGTGGCAGATATTACCCCATTTAATTCTCTGAGATTCTTTCCAGGGTAGCTACGAAGGCTTTGGCAGATATGACCCCATTTAATCCTCACAGCAACCCCATGAGGAAGTTAATATTGCCGCACTGTTTCTCAGAAGTGGAGAAATTGCCCAGGGACGGGCAGCTGGTAAGTGGCACAGTGAGGGTTTAAATCTAGCACTGTGCTTCCAAAGTGTGTACAGTTTCACCCACACTGCTTTGCCTCTGTGTTTTAGGCACTTGACCTAAATCAAGAATGAGTCTCCTCTCTAGCCCAGGCCTAATTTTTCTATTCTTTGAAAATAAGGCAGAAATTTCAGATCATTACGAGTACCTGCTATACAGGGCAGGGGCTGATCAACTGAAGTGTTGTTCTGCTGCTGTTTTATTCTCTGCTCCAAACCAAAGATTATACAACACCCAGATATTATCTTCTGCTTGAGTGGTTTTTGCTCTTTGCTTTCAAGATGACTCTGGGTAGATCAAGATATCCCACTTGTTTGGAAATTAGACACAGGTTGTGTAGAACATTGCGTTTTCCCAAGTTGGCCTCAAAAGTATCTCCTATCCATGTGCTCTTACCATGTGACCTAGATACCCCCTTCCCTCCAGTAGTGGGGTCTACACTTCAAACCTGCACGGATCTTTGTAATTGCCCTGGCCAAGTATGGCAGGACTGTTGCCATGTGACTTCTTCATGTTATTTGCAGAGACAGAGTCTTACTCTGTTGCCCAGCCTACTTAGATCATAGCTCACTGTAGCCTCAAAATCCTGGGCTCAAGTGATCCTCCTGCCTTAGCCTCCTGAGTAACTGGGACTACAGGCGGACACTGCCACACTTGGATAATTATTATTATTGTTTTTTTGTTTGTTGTTTGCAGAGGTCCTGCTATGATCCTGCTATGTTACCCAAACTGGTCTTGAACTCCTGGCCTCAAGCCATTCTTCTGCCTCAGCTTCCCAAAGTGCCAAGATTACGGGCACGAGCCACTGCACACCCAGCATGCCACGTGACATCTGAGGCTAGTTTATAAGAATGTTATGAGCTTCCACCTGGCTTTCATGGACAGGATGCTAACTCTTGGAACTCAGCCACCATGTTGTGAGGAAGTCCAAATCATCCCACATGGAGAGGCCCATGAAAGTGCTCCAGCTCACAGCACAGCTGAGGTCCTGGCTGACAGCCTGCATCATCTGCCAGGCATGAGTGAAGATGCTTCCAGATGATTCTAGCTCCCGCTCATCAGATCACTCTCAACTTGGATTCTTCCCAGCAGAGGCTCCAGAAATCATAGAGCAGAGATCACCTCTTCCTGCTCTGCTTTGTCCAAGTTAAGGGCTGTAAAATCTATGAGCATGATAACATGATTGTTTTACGCCAGAAAGTTTTGGGGGTGGTTTGTGACATAGCAACTGGTACAGAAATTATTTGCTAACACGCAGGCATCTCTCTCAAGGGGGAAAGTCTTATGGTCATTTTTGCGCCCTTTTCTGGGGCAAATATGGTTGGTAGGGATGATGCCCACTATAGCACCATTGCTTCATCAGAGGCCGTTTGGATCAGTGAGCCCTTCCGTGTTCTTTAGTCACAATATGTTAATATATTTTACTAGTCCATTTCCTACTGACTAGAATATCAGTTCCCTATGATAGGTTCCCCCCCATTTTGTTTGTTCCTGTATCCCCAAAACCCAAACTAGTACAGGTGCTCCTCAGCTTATGATGCAGTTACCTCCCAATAAACCCACCATAAAGTTGAAAAATCCTAAGTTGAACCATCTTAAGTTGAGGATCATTTGTGCTTGGTAATTGCTCAATAAATAATTGTCAGATGAATGGTTACAAAACAAACATCAAGTGGGCAAACGTTTTGATAATGATTCCTGGAGAGAATTTTGCTAACATTACCATGTTCTAGTTGTTATGATAATGTGAAATTACTTTCTGGATAAGGACAAGTTCACATTGTGGTGGGAATTTCTGGAGAATCATAGTTAAACGTTCCCACTTTTTCTTGAAATAGAGAACACAAAAGAATCATTAGGAAAGGTATGATGAGTATTAGGGGCACGTCAGGTCCATACTTAGGAGATTGTTCAAGGAGTGATTCGAGTCAACCTTCCTTTGTTGCCTGGCATATGCTGGCTATCATAGGGACCACAAAAAGGTGGAAGATGTAGAGGCTGTCCTCAAACTGTGTTGAGTCCAGCTGGGGAGAGATAAGATTGGAATCTATATACAGATAGTCCAGTAAGGCAAGCTAGGTCCAGTGGTGAAACTGATAGGGTTTCGCCAGCTGAGGCCCCCAAGGGTGAGAGAATGTCAAAGAAGACTTCCTGGAGGAGGCAAGTTAAAGGGAATTAATGGGTTGGGCAGGTGGGCAGCTTCCTGATACACGAATCAGAGGAACACTGAAACCACAGGGATCCATCAGAAATCTGCTGCCTGTTAACTCAGGTTTCCACCTGCAGATTCTCACGTAGCTGGTGGAAATGAAACTGACGTCCCTTTTGCCAAAATAGACAATGCCTCTAAGTAGAAAGAAAAGTTACTCCTCCCCAGCACCAGCCTACCTCTAGGGGGGTATTTCTGCAATGTGCATTGCAAGTTGCTGCATCCACTGGCCAGCCTGGCTGTGAGATCAGCCAGCTGGCAGCCCCAGCAGTGGACATGGCTGGGCAGCCTGAATTCTGAAACCCATTAATGCACTGCAAATAACTGTTTACCAAGAAGATATCTGCAAGCCTTAAAAAATATCTCCTAAAAAGTTGTCCACCTGTAGTCCCAGCTACTGGGGAGGCTGAGATTGGAGCATTGCTTGAGCCTACAAGTTTGAGGTTGTGGTGAGCTATGATTGCATCACTGCACACCAGCCTGGGCAACCAAGTGAGACACCATCGATGTAACCACAAACACCTGAAAACAAGCAATAAATGTATCTAGAGTAAGACTTGTTATTGCTTCTGCAGTAATTTCTGCTATTTACAAATAAGGGAGAGTGGGTGAGCAATGCTTTCCAGTTATGAGTCAGGGAAGAATCAGGAAAGACAATTCCAAAATCAATTCCTGTTGACAATTCCTGTTGGTGTGTGTAGTACATCTCCACTTTGAACATGAAGAAAGGGGGTTATGAGTTCTATTAATGTGAAAATGACTTCTTGCTATCCTCACTCAGTTGAAATGAAACATATTTGATTACCAATTTGGAAGGGTGCCAATTTTTTAATCTGCCCCCAGGCGCCCAAGTGTTTCTGATCTGTCCTCCAAGCAGGACTTGTGGCAGGCCACACAATCCTGTTGGTGACATAAGACTAAGAATTCATGTGGAATAATCTTGAAATGCCCCAAAGGCCATGATTTGCACCTGGAGTGAGGAGAGCTCAGGGTAACCACAACTGGACGAGCGGATGTCACTGGAAGCCCAAAGGTACCAGCTTAGTGTCTCTGAACCATGACATTCCTGGGTGTTCCCTTCTTGACCAATTCCGTTCCATTCTGCAGATAAATATCTTTCCGAATGCAGACTTGAGTGGAGCTGACCCTGATGGTACCAGTAGCCTCATCAGGTGCCCGCAAATATCTGAGACTGGTATCTGCCTGGCCAGGGCATTCATGAATTCTTTGCCCAGAGCAGGTGCTCAAGTTCAATGCTCGATGCTTTGCTGCCACCTGGTGGCCTTATGTTGCAAGTCTCTGGAGCTGCCTGTGTGTAGAGAGCCACTCTCCCAGGGGTTATCCTCCAAACAGGAACATCTGTCTAGATGAGAAATTGGGTGCAAACTAGGTCTATGCCACAGGGACATATGGTCACCGTTTTGGAGTCTCCCAGTTACTGGGATATGCATTCTGCAATAGGCTGTCATGTGACAGAGGTGGGAACCAGGAAGCGCTGCTCTCCGAATGTTTGTCAGTGGCTCGATAATCCTCTTGCTCCTCCAGGGCGAGGTGTCTGGGTTGTGTCATTTCTTTCTGAATCAGTGATATACAATTTGCTAATGTGAGGCCTTGGGCAAGGTGTTCAATAGGCAGCACTTTCAGAGTGTCTTCTAGAAGCAGTCTCTATTCTAAGGTAGAGCTTTACATATATTAACTCAGAGAGTCTTCACCACAATCCTGTGAGGTGGGAATTAGCATTAGCCCCATTTTACATTTGAGGAAGTGGAGGTCCAGAAAGGTTAAGAAACTTGCCTAAGATCACACAGCTAGGGAAGGAAAGACAGACCCAAGTGTCAAACCCAGACGGTCTGGCCCCCGAGTTGGCAGTCTTAGCCATCATATCTTCTGGGACTCAGTTTTCTCATCTATACATAGACTATGTTCTTTCCAACATGTACATACCTATGGTAAAGTTTAATTTATAAGTTAGGCTCAGTAAGAGATGAAAAAGAATTAAAATATGCTGTAATAAAAGTTATATTACTTTGGGAGGCCGAGGTGGGCGGATCACTTGAGTTCAGGAGTTTGAGATCAACCTGGCCAACATAGCAAAACCCCGTATTGACTAAAAATAAAAAAAAAAGCCGGGCATGATGGCACAAGCCTGTAATTCCAGCTCCTTGGGAGTCTGAGTCAGGAGAAGCACCTGAATCTGGAAAGCAGAGGTTGCACTGAGCCGAGATCACACCACTGCACTCCAGCCTGGGTGACAGAGCGACACTCCATCTCAAAAAAAAAAGGTTATATGAATGAATGTGGTCTCTCCAAATATACTGTACTCAACATTTTTTTTTTTTTTTTTTTTTTTTGAGACAGAGTCTCGCTCAGTCGCCCAGGCTGGAGTGAAGTGGCACGATCTCGGCTCACTGCAGCCTCTGCCTCCCAGGTTCAAGAGATTCTCATGCCTCAGTCTCCCAAGTAGCTGGGATTACAGGCGTGTGCCACCACGCCTGGCTAATTTTCATATTTTTAGTAAAGATGGTGTTTCGCCATGTTAGCCAGGCTGGTCTTGAACTCCTGACCCCAGGTGATCCACCTGCTTTGGCCTCCCAAAGTGCTGGAATTACAGGAGTGAGCCACTGCGCCCGGCCAGCTATTTTTGGGCTGTGGTGGACCAAGGATAACAGAAATCACAGAAAGTGGAACCTCATGTCAGAGGGGACTTCTGAATGCGTTCAGATTGCTTACTACCTACACACTTGTCTGCATTGAACATTTTTCTGAGAATTGCTTGGGTACCTTGGGTTGGGACGGAATACATAACGTTTCCCATTTGCAGTCATGAAAATGTATTTCTTTTTTAGACAGAGTCTCACTTTATCACCCAGGCTGGAGTGCAGTGGTGCGATCTTGGCTCACTGCAACCTCTGCCTCCTGAGGCAGTTCAAGCAATTCTCCTGCCTCAGTCTCCCGAGTGGCTGGGATTACAGGCACCTGGCACCACGCCTGACTAACTTGTGTATTTTTAGTGGAGACGAGGTTTCACCATGTTAGCCAGGCTGGTCTTGATCTCCTGACCTCAAGTGATCCGCCTGCCTTGGCCTCCCAAAGTGCTGGGATTGACAAGGGTGAGCCACCAGGCCCAGCCACGTTTCTGTTGTTTTAAGCTACCCAGTGTGTGGTAACTGGTTACAGCAGTCCTAGGTTTCTAGTTTCCTAGGTTCGAAACAGACGGCCCTGGTGGGGATGGAGTCTGCTTTCTGGAAGTGTAACCAGGAGGTTCGGCAAATTTAATGCCATTTGGGTCTGCATCCAACCGGTCAGATTAGGGGTGACTTGCTGAGGTCCAGGCTGTATTAGAGGCATGGAGGAGCTGTGGTAAAGGAGGGGAGACTAGAACCAGACTCAAGTTAGATACAGGAGGCTCCTATAGGACAGGAGGATGGTCAGGAGCTCAGACCCACCAGTGCGTAGGATTGCAGACAAAGTCCCACTCCCTACTCACCCACCATCCTGTGGAAAGGCGCCACAAGCATCCACTTTCATATAAGGTCTTCCAGGATAAGCTGTGCCCAGAGGCAGAAGCAATGCCTGTGAAACTCACCCGGGGAACTGCAGTTTGCTGAGATGACCAGGGTGGTTGCTCCTGAAACGAAGAACTGCACAGAGAGGCAGGAATGATGGTCTCAGGGAGCCCAGGGGCACCTGCCTCCTGGAAACCCTCACACAGGGGAGGTTTGCTATGGGCATTTATGGCTTGGCACAGTGGGCCATGCACCAGGGAGTAATGGGCTTACGGGAACAGAGAAAGGCATCTAGCTCTCCCGACTGGGTTCTGCGTAGGTTGGTGAGACAGGATGTTGGAAGGGGACCACTAAAGATTCCTAGGTCCCTGCCGGGCGTGGTGTCTCATGCCTGCAATCCCAGCACGTTGGAAGGCCAAGGCAGGCGGATCACCTGAGGTCAGGAGTTTAAGACCAGCCTGGCCAACGTGGCGAAACCCTGTCTCTACTAAAAATACAAAAATTAGCCGGGCATGCCCGAAAGATGCCTAGGTACCTGGTCCAGTACTTTTCAAACTTGACGGAGGACATGAGCAGCCTAGGGATGTTGTTAAGCTGTGGACTGACTCAGCCCGCGTACCGCGGGGCTCCAATTCCGCATTTATTTATTTATTTATTTTCAATTAATTAATTAATTAATTATTTTTTGAGATGGAGTCTTGCTCTTGCTCTGTCTCCAGGCTGGAGTGCCGTGGTGTGATCTCAGCTCACTGCAACCTCTGCCCCCCAGGTTCAAGCGATTCTCCTGCCTCAGCCTCCCAAGTAGCTGGGACTACAGGCGTGTGTCACCACGCCCAGCTAATTTTTATATTTTTAGTAGAGATGGGGTTTCACCATTGTTGGCCAGGATGGTCCTGATCTCTTAACCTTGTGATGCCACCCACCTCGGCCTCCCAAAGTGCCGGGATTATAGGCGTGAGCCACCGTCCCTGGCCTGCATTTTTTTTTTTTTTAAGAGACTGGATCTTGTTCTCTGGCTCAGGCTGGAATGCAGTGGCACCATCATAGCTCACTGCAGCCTCCAACTCCTGGGCTCAAGTGAACCTCTGCCTCAGCCTCCTGAGTAGCTGGGACTACAGGTATGCACCACCATACCCAGCTAGTTTTTCTTTTTTAATTTTTTTCCTTTTCTATATCTTGTTGCATATCAACATTTTTTATTTTTAGTAGAGACAAGGTTGTGCTATATTGCTCAGGTGGTCTCAAACTCCTGGCCTCAAGGGAGCCTCGCCTCAGCCTCCCAAAGCTCTGAGATTGCAGGCCTGAGCCACTGGACCTGGCCTGAGACTCTGCATTTCTCATAAGCTCCCAGTTGATGCCAAAGATGGGCCCTGGCCCATGCTTGGAGGTGGGAGGGGCCAGTCTCTTATTTTGAAGATGGAGAAACTAAGGCTGAGAGAAGGAGGCAACCTGCCTAAGTCACCGGGCTGCTAAGTGATAGATCTGGAACTAGAAATCAAGTCCTGGAGGCTTTTGTTTCACTGTAGTGGCTGAGCCCTTGACTTGAGTGTTACCCTCAGGGGAAGCCCCCAGGGACACCACCTTTCTCCTTCCTTGGCTGCATCTATGGGGCAGAGGCCCTTTGCCACGACTCCCCCCACCACATGCTGTGAACCAGCTTCAGCTCTTTAACTGGCCGCCTCAGCAGCCCCGTGCCTCCCCTGGGCCATCCAATCCTGTGTGGGCACCTGCACGGCGTGGGCCTGGAGCTTCCCCTCAAGCTCAGAACAGTTCCACACCCTGCCGCTTCACTCCCACTTCACAGACTCAAACGCCCTCCCAAGGGTGCAGGGAGGATCTGCAGTCCCGGTCTTTGCAGCCCTCCCTGTCTCTGGGCCACCACCAAGTGGGATCTCCAGGGTCCTCAGGAGAACTCCTGCCAGCAGGTACAAGTAAGTGGTGGGGAACTAGGTGGAGCTCGAGGAGGCAGCCAGGATGCGCGTCCCCCATCCCCCCACACCCCACCCTCAGCTGATAATGATCGGCAGGGCCTGGGGGTGGAGGTGGGAGGAGGCAGAGCTAAAGCCTTGGGCCTTCTGGGGTGGGGCTGTGTCTCCCAGGGACTTGAGTGGCTGGGCAGATCTCTGTGCAGATGTCTCTGCTGATAAGAATCTTAGACAAACTCCCCATCCACCTCCTTCCTTGGCAGCCAAGAGAACAGAGGCCTGGAGAGAATGATAACCTTGCCAACTTCCCTAGCCAGTGAGGGGCGGAACCAGGTCTCCTTGTCCCCAGGGGCATGGCAGGATTGCAGAACCCTAGAAAGCGTGGGTGAGGGCCATCTCAGGCATCAAGCCCAACACATTGGTTATCTCCAAGGTGCTGGCCCTGAGGGCACTGAGCTTGCTCTGTGCACCGAGTCTATGCACTGAGTCATTTAGCTCTCACCACACCCACGCCTGGAGCGGCACCCTGCTCATGGCATTCCAGGGAGGAAGCTGGGGCCTCAGAGTGGGATCGGAGCCTGCCTCTGCCCACGTTCCCTACGCCTCCATACTGCACATGCAAGTCTCTCCCTCCAGGGCACAGGGTTGTCTCAGCCTAGGCTGAAGCCCAGAAGTTTGCGGTCATTTGTTTCAAAAAGGCTTCTCTGATCCTGAGAGCAGCACTTTGGCCTCGCCCTCAACACTCCACCTCTCGGACTGTCACCCAAGGGCAGTAGCTTCTTCTAGCAGGCTCTGCTCCTCCCATTGCTTTGTGCTCAATGGCAAGGTAAATGAGACCTCATTTTGGAAACTGGGGCCCAGAGCCACACATGCAGGGGATCTAGGATTCCAGTGCCTGGCTTGGCCCATGCTCTCTGCTCAGCTGCCCACATTGACATCAGCCGGAGACAGGCACAGACTTCTGCCCGCATGTGCTGGTCTCACCATTGACCAAGACCCGCTCAACTATGGTGAGAAGAGCCTTGGTGCAGGGTTGGGGCATCAGAAAAGGAAAGTTCCCCGTTCACCCGAGTGGCCTTAGAGGGATGGAACCCTGCTCCTGGGGACTGGCAAGGGGGACGTAGGTTTGCTTCCATATCCTGGATTCAAGCAGTGCTTTCCCGGGCAGTGGCAGCTCCAGCCCTTTGCTGCTAATTTTCGGAGTTGGAGGCCAGGGAGGAAAACCCCAGCAGATGTGTCTGGCCTCCCTGCTGCTCCACGATCCCTCCCCGGGTATGTACCCTTGGCCCCGTCAATTCTACTGACTGCATCACTGTTGGGATTGGGAGTGGCTGTTTGGGATCTGCCCTGGGAAAGGCGCGGGTCTGTGGAGACTGGGTGGTCCCCTGACTCCCAAGATGGTTGGCTGTCCCCGGAAAAAGAGCTCCCCTCTGCTGGGTGGGCATTGCTCAGAGTCTCAGCCTGCCAGGGTGTCTCCTCTGGGTTCTGCCATGGCACCCCTGGGGTTTCGGAAGGAGGGACCCTCACTGATTGCTACTTCCCAGTCAGAGCTGGCTTCAGAAGGCAGGTGGACTGTGGGCTGGGCTGCCTCTAGTCTCCTGGAGGGAGCTGGAGCCTGAGTCTTGCTTTTGACATTTCAGACACCTGCAGCACACACATCCCGGGTCCCAGGATGAGGAACATTCGCAGGCAGATCCCCATTCCCTGGGTCTCAGTTTTCCCATCTGAAAAGTGAAGCTACGTCACCAGGAGGAGTGATTGATAAAACATGGATTGCATGTAATTCTTAGCAGCTAAAAGCAAAGGTCAGGATGTCCACAGAGAGCAACACGATGGATCTTAGACACAGGGCTGAGGGGGGGAAAAACAGAACCAAAATGAGACAAAACAATACCATATACACAAGTTAAATATGTGCACACTAACATCCTGTAACACGACATGCATGAAAACACGCTGAAGTTCTTACCTGGGGCTGGAAGGCTGTGGGGAATGGAAGTAAGAGGGAGTTAATGAGACAGAGGTAAGGGAATAAGTTTGGATCTGGTGACAACCACTACAACCTCATGCTTACCAGCACGCATTTATAATTTGGTATGCCCGATCTCCATTTCACTCTTATGCAAACTGAGGACTGTCTTGTTTTTCTAAGACCACCAGAGCGAGCACAAAAGAACCAGCAAGTAGGCAAAGGTCAGGCGCAAAACTGCACGTTTATTTTGGTAACCTAAGGTGTGCGGGAGAAGTCTGTCGGCCTCCGGCAAAGGAGGCCGGCAGAGTCTCCCCGCGGTGGGGCTCTCGGACAGACTTCCCACAGTCCCGACATCCCGACAGGAGTGGGGCTGCAAGAAGGCCGCGTGGTTCAATGGCGGAGAGCGGCTTTTCTAGGAGTGGGAGGGCAATAGGTGGGGCATGGGCGTGTCAGGGGCATTCCGCAGGTGCGACCAGGTAAATCTTGGTCTCTTCAGATTGACGTCACCTGGCGCATGCCCAGTTGGTCTGCACCCTCCCTGGGCGCCGGCTGCATTTTCGCGCGTGCGGGAAGAGTTGGTGGTGAAGAAGAACCCGGAAGTGCACCATCTTGCCTCCGTTCGTCCAAACAAGGACCAGAGAGGCTAAGTCACTTGCTTGGATCACACAGTTAATAAATAGTGGAGCTGGGATCTGAATCCAAGACAGCTGACTAGAAAACCTGGGTTTTTCCTGCTTTATGATGCGTCTGCCCCTTGTCTCCCAGGCCATTCCCTTCCAGTCTGCCAGGCTAGTTAATAACACCACCAACTCCACAGCCTACACCTGTCTGTATGGCTTGTTACCACTTACCTAGAGTCTTCACACGTGGTCCTGTGCTTAATTACTAAGCCTGCTGTGTGACGAGGCCCGGGAGCAACCAAAATTAGAGTTTGCAGTTGGCTCAGGTCAGAGAGGCTATAAATAGTTGGGCCTGTACTGGAACCTATGGCTTCTGACTCTTGCCCAGTGTTCATCCCGCTGCCTCATGCTGCCTCCGCTAAGCAAAAGTGAGAGACATTAAAAGAAAAATAAAAAGCAACACAAAACCAAAAAACCAAAAATGTGCCTCAAATTCCAAGTGAACTCAGGAACAGAGAGCTGGGAGGACCCTGAGATCCTAAGGCCTGAAGCTCTTGGCCTTCACCTGGTCAGGGGGCTGTCTGTCCAGCAGCCTGGACACATCTCCACCCCTCCTGATGTCCCTCCTTCTCGGCCTTCCCGAGCACCTGCTCTGCCAATCGTACACTTGCTTCTGCAGCCCCCGCAATCGTAGAAGCCAATTCCTTGCGATGAGTCTTAGTCTATATGTCCCACTGATTCTGTTTCTCTGGGGGAACATTAACTGATAAGAGTGTCCAGCACCTGGCAGGGGCCTGACGCACGGCGGGGGGCAATCTGCTCCCGAACGGATGCAAGGCAATCAGACTGTGTGGAAGGAAGTGAGGAGGTGGGGAGGAAGTGATCACAGCCATCGGGTGGTGAGGGGCAGGCTAAGGGTTTTGGCCTGGGAAGAGCTAATTCTCTGTGCAGAAGAAATGTCAGGGCCAGGACAGCTCAGACACCCGCAGGCCCCCTCTCACACAGCTTCTCCTTTTGGCCATGCCCTGTATTCCAGATTAGGTCCCCATCACATTCTCTCATAATGCCCCTCAATTTCCCTTTATGGTAGTTATACGTTCTCAGATGCGATCGTTGGATTAGTGCCTTTCTCCGCCACCACAGTCCGAGCTCTTAGAGGCTGGGGTTTGCTCATGGTGGTTTCCCCTGGACGTAGCATTGTAGGGACTCAGTCTTTACCTGTGGAATGAATGAAGGAATAAATGAGTGCAATGCCGTCCTGCCTCCGTGACCTGCCTTAAGGTCATGGAGATGGAGAAGGAAGAGGGTGTGACTTTGGGGTTTCTTTAAGGCTCCTGGGGAGGGGTTGGGATTAGAGTTTGCAGAATTATCTCATAGGCTGGGGGAGATGATAAATTTGGGAGGCAGGAGCTCAGGATGCTAGATGCAGATAGGAGTTGGCCTTGTTCCTGCTCTCAGGCTCCTGGGAAAGCAGGTGGGGCAGGCTGGGGAAGGATGTCATGGGCAGTGCAGCGATAGCTCAAGACCTGGGTTCTAGCCTCATGTCCATGAAAGGTCTGCCGGTAACTTCAGTAAGCTCCTTCTGGGCCAAGTTTCTCCATCTGTTCCATGATGGGTTTGGTGAGATGATCCGCAAAGATTCTTCCAACACCAGAGTTCAACGAGATTAGGAAGTAGAATTCTAGGTTCAAGGGCCACAGTAAACTTTTAATCTCAACTGCAGAATGCAAACCCTTCCACTTCCCTTCTGTAGAGTGCAGTGAAGAGATCTACTTTCTTTGTTTTCTAGACTTCAGTACTTCAAGCTCTAACTTTATGACTTTATTTTTTAATTTTTAAATGTTTATTTATTTGTTTATTTTTATAGAGACAGAGTTTCACTCTTATTGCCCAGTCTGGAGTACAATGGTGAGATCTTGGCTCATTGCAACCTCTCTCTCCTGGGTTCAAGTGATTCTCCTGCCTTGGCCTCCCGAGTAGCTGGGATTACAGACATGTGCCACCACACCCGGCTAATTATTTTGTATTTTTAGTGGAGATGGGGTTTCACCATGTTGGCCAGGCTGGTCTCGAACTCCTGACCTCAGGTGATCCATACACCTCTGCCTCCCAAAGTGCTGGGATTACAGGTGTGAGCCACCACACCTGGCCTAACTTCATGACTCTAAAACATTCATGTTTTGTGTCATTATTTGTTTAACATGTTGCCTTAAAAGGCCTCTTTTTTAAATCAATGATTTTTAGTATAGGTAGACTTATGCAAGCATCATTACAATTAATATTAGAACATTTTCGTCACTCCTTCAGAAAACCCCATATCCACTATCACCGTTTTAGCTTACATATGTATATTAGAGCACTTGATACCACTACCATAAACAGAAATTCAGTATCACTTGCCATAAATGGAAGATACACATAAAAGTAAATCCAATGGGAACAAAACGGTATTGTGGAATTCTGGCTCTATACGATTGCCTGCTGCATGCTGGGCTTGCTGTCTTGGTAAAAGGAAGGAAGAACAAGTGTTAGGTGTTAAAGATACAGCTGTCCCAGGCCGGGCGTGGTGGCTCATGCCTGTAATCCCAGCACTTTGGGAGACCGAGGCGGGCTGATCATGAGGTCAGGAGATTGAGACCATCCTGGCTAACACAGTGAAACCCCATCTCTCCTAAAAATACAAAAAATCAGCCAGGTGTGGTGGCAGGCACTTGTAGTCCCAGCTACTTGGGAGGCTGAGGCAGGAGAATGGCATGAACCCGGGAGGCAAAGCTTGCAGTGAGCTGAGATTGCATCACTGGACTCCAGCCTGGGCGACAGAGCGAGACTCTGTCTCAAAACAAACAAACAAACAAAAAAAGATATAGCTGTCCCAAACCAAGATTTTGTCCTTAAAGAAATCTAAGAGATTGAAAAAGAAGTAATCCCTAAGAGGTTTTCCCTTGGCGTCTCACATTCTGGGGAACACTAAGGTTGGTGTTTCATATCCATAGTCTCTTCTGAGCCTCGCTATAACTCTGTGAGGGACGGATTATCATTCCCATTTTACAGATGAGAAAACTGAGGCTTGGGGAAGTTAGCTGTTTTACCTGAGTTCTGCAGTACGTGGTTGAGGAAATTCTTAGTTTCAGGTCCTCTTTCTCCCTGAGAGCAGCTGCCTCCCACTCCTGCCCTAGGCAGGGTGCACACACCCTGTCCCTCCCCAGGCTCAGGGATACGGTGGCAGTGTCTTTGCTAGGAAATGAAAGGATCTGTCTATGGGGACCCAGAGCCCTGAGCCTTCTGGTTTATTTGTCTCAAGACCATTGAACTGACATCTCTAAGTTAGAGCATCCTGAGGCTAGATGTTGGCCGTGACATCGTCCTTTTGTCTCATGGTAGAAAGCTCGAGTGCTAGAGCTGGCCAGGAACCAAAGCATCATCCAGTTCAGCATCCCCTAGACTTTATCCAGACTCGTGAAGTCCCTGTACATTGTGATGGACTTCATCAGCGTACGACTCCTCCAGAAATATTTCCAATGACTCTGCATTTTGCATGGCCTAGGATATAAAAAGACTCTAAGTAAAAAGAAAAAAAATAAAGTGGAGTTCAAGTCATTGGTTTTAATACAGTACTGTAAAGCTAGGGTTTAATACATGTGAAATTTGTCTATAGTGTATGTTCAGATATTACAGAAAGACACATTTCAACATTTCCCTACTTGACAAGCAATGCCACCGGGTTCATTTTCTGCAAAGAAACTTTGTAGGAGAAGGAAGATATGAAAAATGACGCTGGCCATGGAGAGACATGACAGTTCCTTGGGTCCAGCTGCTAATTGAGGGATGCAATGACACTGAGTATCCCAGGTTTGGTGGAGGGTGAAGGCCACACCATCACTGCTGGAGTGTTCTCCCCAACCATGCTTACCGTGCATTGAACCAAGCTTCGAGGGTCTTCTAGATGTGACTTTTGGGCTACAGGCAAGAGGGAGGGTGGAGGCGCAGGGGAAAGACACCATGAAGAAACCATCAACATTCTGCAAGATGACTGGCCTCAAAAGTCCAAGTCATGAAAAAGGTGAGAGGGCTTTTCTAGATTAAAAGAGAATAAAGTGATATAACAATCAAATCTAATGTGTGAAACGTGGCAAGATCCAGGTTAAAAAAAAAGAAAAAACCCACAATAAAGACAGTTTTGACCTAGAGGGGGAAATTTGAATATGGACAGGGTATTAGGATTATAGAATTATATTTAATTTTCCTAGTGCGATGATAGTATTATGATTACATAGGAGGATATGCTTATTCTTAGGAAATAACGCAGGTAGAAGAATTTAAAGAGGAAAAGTCATGATGTCTGCAACTTTCAAATGGTTCAATGAAAATGCATATATACAAATGTATGTCTATTTATGCATACTATATACGTGCTATATATACACTCACATACATATGTATATATAAAGAGATAGATATATGTGGAGAAGGAGGGAAAGCAAATATGTAAAATGTTAACATTCTAATCTCAGGGGAGGTACAAGGGTGTCAACTGTACTATTAACCTTTCTGTATGTTTGAATTTTTCCATCATGAGTAAAAATGATATTAGGCTTAATTTAGAGCTGAATCCATATCAAAATCAGCTGGGTGTGTCAGCTCACACTTGTAATTTCAGCACTTTGGGAGGCTGAGGCGAGAGGATTACTTGAGACCAGGAGTTTGAGGAACCAGCCTGGGCAACATACCGAGAGTTCTGCTAAAAATAAAAACATGAGCTGGGTGTGTTGGTGCACACCTGTAGTCCCAGCTACTCAGGAGGCTGAGACGGGAGGATTGCTTGGGCCCAGGAGTTCAAGCTGGTAGCAGGCTATGGCTGTGCCACTGCACTCCAACCTGGGTGACAGAGCAAAGCCCTGTCTCAAAACATTGAAAAAAAAGGCTGGGCATGGTGGCTCACGCCTGTAATCCCAGCACTTTGGGAGGCCAAGGAGGGCAGATCACGAGGTCAGAAGTTCGAGACCAGCGTGACCAACGTGGTGAAACCTTGTCTCTACTAAAAATACAAAAATTAGCAGAGTGTGGTGGTGTGCACCTGTAGTCCCAGCTAGTCAGGAGGCTGAGGCAGGAGAATTGCTTGAACACAGGAGGCGGAGGTTGCAGTGAGCAGAGATCGCACCACTGCACTCCAGCCTGGGCGACAGAGTGAGACTCCATCTCAAAAGAAAAAAAAATTGAAAAAAAAAAAATCAAAATACAGACTAAAATTTAACCACAGCATTAACAGGAGTCAAAGATTGCTTTCTGTTTCTAGCTTGGTGTTAGAAATTCTGCATACTGTTTAGAAGACACCAGCCATTCTAGCAGGTCGCGGTACTGATGAGCCACTCAGGGACTGGGCTGTGGCCATGCTTCCCCAAGACCAGCTAACCCTGCCCGGGCTTCCACCATGCACCTGCAGAGGCAGTGTCCTTTCAAAGAGAGCATTGACAAGTCTTCCACCAACTGATTTTTGGAAAATAGAAGTCGAACCAGAAGCCATTTCTACCTTTATTGATGCAAACCATCATTGTAGCACAATTGCCTGTTTTACAAATGGAGAAACTGGGACCTAGTGAGGGGAAGGGACTGAGTCAAACCCACACAGTTAGTGACTGGCAGAGCTAGAGTTTGCACCCAGGTCTTTAGACAACCAAGCTAAGGTTTTCTCCATCACACCCTTTCATCTTTTGAAAGATTGGGTTTCAGCTGGGAGTGGCGGCTCATGCCTGTAATCCTAGCACTTTGGGAGGCGGAGAAGGTGGATTATGAAGTCAGAAGTTTGAGGCCGTCCTGGCTAACATGGTGAAACCCCGTCTCTACTAAAAATACAAAAAATTAGCCGGGCATGGTGGCGGTCACCTGTAATCCCAGCTACTCGGGAGGCTGAGGCAGGAGAATTGCTTGAACCCGGGAGGAGGAGGTTGCAGGGAGCTGAGATCGCACCACTGCACTCCAGCCTGGGCGACAGAGCGAGACTGTCTCAAAAAAAAAAAAAAAAAAACAAAAGAAAGAAAGATGGGGTTTGTTCTAAACATTTGCGTGGCTCTCCCTGCCACTCTCTCAGAACCTAATGCCTTACACTTTACAATCTATTTTAAAGCCAGCTGCAATCTATAGAATGCTAGATCAGCAGATCAGAAGTGGAGAAGAGAGGTGCTATGGCCAAGCTAGTGACCACAGCACGAAGTGGCAGCGAAGGACATGACAAAGAAGGAGAATTCAAAGAACCTCAAACTCCAGGGATATTCTGTGCAAGGGCAAATGATACTGAGAGCATCCGTTTACACAGGGATTTTATAAGACAGTGGAGAGCAGACTGCTATCTCAGACAACTTGAAAACCTGGGTCGGGCACAGTGGCTCATGCCTGTAATCCCAGCACTTTGGGAAGCCGAGGCAGGTGGATCACCTGAGGTCAGGAGTTTGGGACCAGCCTGACCAATATGGTGCAACCCTGTCTCTACTAAAAATATAAAAATTAGCTGGGCGTGGTGGGGTGTGTCTGTAGTCCCAGCTACTTGGGAGGCTGAGACAGGAGAATCACTTGAACCAGGGAGGCGGAGGGTACAGTGAGCTGAGATCGTGCCACTGCACTCCATCCCGGACAACAGAGCAAGACTCCATCTCAACAAAACAAAACAAAAATCTGGGCTACCACATGCATCGAGCCATCAACTGGGTAAGAAATGGCTTCTCTGAGAGGACAGGGTTCCCAGGAGCTATGAGGGCTGACTTTGCTGTACAGACCATTGCACTAGTCTTTTGTATGTACAAATCTCATCTTCCCAGTGAAAGTGCAACTTCAGGAGAGCAGAGGTTATGCTCCAACCAAGTTGGGGCATTGTCAGGCAGTGGTCTTCAGTTTGTAGTCTGGGTCCATATCCCAGCTCCGTCGGTGACTACCCATGTGTCCGGGGAATCTTGCTTAACTTCTCTGATCCTGCGTGAAATGGAGATGTTAATAGTAACAGCAGCTAGGTCACAGATTGATGGGAGGATTAAATGACATTGAGATTAAATAACATTCACTTGGCTCAGAGTCGGTGGCCCAGTAAAGATTCAAAAAGTGAGCTCTGCAAATACCTGGGGGAAGAGAGTCCGGGTGGAGGAAGGGCAAGGGTGATGGCTCAGAGGCAGGGGTTTCCCTGGGGTGCCTGTGGAACCTCAAGGAAGCCATGGTGGCTGGGGCAGAGCTAGCAAGAGGAAGGGAAGCAGTGGGTGAGACCTTGGGGTTGGAGGGGAAAATTGTGTTTTATTTCACGTGTTTGTTATTTCTGGGGTTCGCTTCTATTTATGGAAAGATACTGATTTCCCGTATCTTGCTGCTACAAAGTGCCCCTTTAAAATAATATAGAAAAAAGAACCAGTGTGGAAAAAACCCAGAATACATTGCAGCTCACAAATAAGCAAAAATCCTGAAGACTATCCTCAGATGACCGAAATTTGGAAAATGAGGAAGGCAGGTCCCTCTCCCTCACATTATTTACTTAGCACAAGTAGGTTTGGAATCCCAAGGCTGAAGTTTTACTGGCAAACTCGATGTCACAACTGGGATCTTGAATTCTCCTGACCTCAGAGCTTTCAAGCTGGGAGACTCCTGGATCATGTCATCCTCCCACTCCCACTTTACAGATGGAGACACTGAGGCCCAGGGAGGCAAAAAGATCTGTGCAGAGGGTCTTGTTCAGAGGGAAGAACTGTATACAGTTTCTATGGGACTCAACTCCCCAGCTGCCTTTATCCTAAATCCAGGGATTCAGATACACAGGCTCCCCAAGAGGCCTCTTAGTAGGTTGAGGCAAGGGAAGCCCCTGCCTGTGCCGCTCTGGATACCGTCCTTCCTGGCTCCCCTTGTATCCTCCTGTGCATCCGCCATTGATCAGAGAAGGCAGACAAGGGAGGTCAGAGGGCATGGGGGGCACCTCGGGGCTGCAGGCCCAGGAGTTTGCTCTGGAGGCTGGCAGGGAGGGTGATGGGTCCTGGTTGTGCCCAGGTTCAGCTGAGGTAGCTCTGGCCAACCAAGTCAGGTGCTGAGATGTTCCTGGGGCCCCTGGGAGTTCCTCTAGTGCCTGAGTATATAGGACCATTGCTGCCTCGGCTACCACTCCCAGGCCAGGCAGTTCTAGCTGCAGCACTGTTAGCCCCTTGCCCGTCACAGCTCCCTTGGGAACTGGTTTCTCTCCATGCCAGGGAGAAGGGGCCACGCGTGGGTTCTGATGGTCTGGGGAGCCAGGCTCAAACCTCTTCACCTCTAACGTTGCTGGTGTTGTGTGTCCCCTTGCATCACACTCTGATAGGATGGCGGGGACTCCACCGGCAGGCCTGTGAGATGCAATGATGGGTTCGGAACAAGGCATGCGTCGTCATTCTGCAAAAGAAAAGTCACCTGCTCACAGCTGTGGAGCGACTGATTGCTTCCGAAACACTTCTCTGCTAGTTCACTTCTGAAGACTCAAGTTCTCCATGAACCTGGGGAAACTGAGGCTTGAGAGATGAAGCGACTTCCATAGACCAGCGTGTGACTCCCTCCACCCTCCTTGTTTTTGAAAAGGGAGAAGGGGAGGCCCACATGGGAGTCAGTGGATGGGGCCCTGGTTCCTGTCCCGCTACCAGTGTCCTGGTGACCAGGGGCAGGTCACTCACCCTGTTGGGTTTCCTGAGGGGGCTGGGCCAGGTAATGACCCAAGTCCCTTCTAGCCAGGATACACTCTAGGGGCAGGTCTAATGCCAACAGTGTCCGCCAGTGATTGCTGCCACGCCTCCACGCCCGATTCGTGATGAGGGTGGCACCAATTCAGTATTGGAGAGCCTGTCCCTGGCACCGTCCTTACTGATGGGGAGGGCACAGGGACCACTGGGAGACTAGCATGGCTGCTTGCTGGCTTGAGACCATGGGAAGTCCCTTAACTCTTCTAAGCTTCATTTTTCCCTCTTTAAAATGGAAAAGCAGAACCTGCCTCCCAGAATGGCTGTGAGAGTCAAGGAGATCTCAGCCAGAAGCACAGCCCGCAAAAGACGTCCACGGTTTAACCTGTGGTCACATGGCAGAGAGGAATTAAGGTTGCAGATGGAATTAAGGTTTCCAATCCGCCTTGAGATGGGGAGATTCTCCTGAATTATCTGTCTGGGCCCAGTATGATGACAAGGGTCTTTAAAAGTAGAAGAGGGAGACAGGGTTATTGGAGGATGTTGTGATGCTGGCTTTGAAGGTGGAAGAAGGGGCCCAAGCCAAGGAATGCAGGCAGCCTCTAGAAGCTGGAAAAGACAAGGAAAGAGATTCTTTTCGATGCCCCCGGAAGGGATGCAGTCCTGGCAACACACCTTGATTTGAGCCCTTGAGACTCATTTCAAACTGCTGACCTCCAGAACTGTAGGATAATATAGGTGCCATTTTAAGCCACCAAATTTGTGACAATTTACTACAACATCAATAGAAAATGAATACAGCCACCTGCAGCACTAGTATGGTGCCTGGAACACAGCAAAGGTCAATAAATAGGAACAAATATGGCTCATAGCTACAGCTAGGTGTGGGGCCTCAGTTTTCCCTATCCTTAAAAGTAGGGTTGGCCTCAGTGACTCAAGGCCACCATCTGGCTTTCTGATGTCTTAATGAGAAGACTTCCTGTCAGGCAGCCAGGAATTCACAAAGACAACTTCTCTGCTTGATGTTAAATGAAACTCAGAGGCCATCAACTTATATATGCGTTACGTGAACACTCGGTGTGTGATGAGGTCACTAACACAAAAATCAGCGTCAAACTTGCAGAATTATGGGGGATTTGGCACTTTTACAAATAGTGTTCTAAAGTTGAGATTGTAATATGATTTTTTTTTTCTTTAAAGAAATGAGCCTTGGAGATCACTTCTGGTCAGGGTCTTTATTTTTTATGTATTTATTTCTTTTATAAAATATCCTTATCCTGAACTGTTGAGGATCTTTGGGGTGAGGAGAGACTTGCCTTCTATTTGAAAATATATCTAACCCCAGTCGGCCGTTCTGCCTTCCCCATAGGTAGACAAGGGCGAGACTGTGGGTTAGACATGGCTCAGGCTGAGTCCTGGATTTCCTGAATGGCTGCTTCGCCTTGGGAAGTGATGTGACCTCTCTGAACCTCAGCTTGCTAGTCTGTAATGTGGGAATTTAAGTACCTCAAAGGGTTGTTGAGGGCTGGGCACAATGGCTCATGCCCATAATCCCAGAACTTTGGGAGGCCAAGGCTGGCGGATCACTTGAGGTCAGGAGTTTGAGACCAGCCTGGTCAACATGGCAAAACCTCATCTATACTTAAAAAAAATACAAAAATTAGCCAGATGGGGTGGCATGTGCCTGTAGTCCCAGCTACTCGGGAGGCTGCGGTGGGAGAATTGCTTGAACCTGGGAGGCGGAGGTTGCAGTGGACTGAGATCGTGCCACTGTACTCCAGCCTGGGCGACAGAGTGAGACTCAGTCTCAAAAGAAAAAGGGTTGTTGAGAAGATAAAGTTAAATACAGCTATATTTATCTGTATATCTGCACGTCTATATCCATCCATACATCATCCATCCACCCATCCATCCATCCATCCACCCACCCATCCATCCACCCATCCATCCATCCACCCATCCATCCATCCATCCATCCATCCATCCATCCATCCATCCATCAGTGGATGCATTGATTGATCTATCAATACAGTGCTTAACAGAGTCCCTGGAATTCCTCAAATCCCCAATCTTTGATGACTCTGTCTCTCACTTGTTTCCACCACAGCCAAACTCCACACACACTGTAGCTTCCCCAGGCCTTCTCTGTCCTGTCTTCAAGCCAGTGCTCGTGCTGTCGTTGCTCTGCTGAAAGTCCCTTTTCCATTTATGCCTGTGGGTCCGAACCCTGCCCAGTCACCACGGGCCTCTGTGATGCAATTTCCCCAGGGCCTTCAGAGCTGGTAGCACAGTAGCCTGTTGTTCTGGGCACCCATGGAGTTTCCTCTCAGGCAGCCTCACCTTCTTCTCCTTGGATTGGCCTCTTCTCTCGCCCCCATGCCTTGGCTCCCCTACCGGACTGTGGTCACTTAATGAATGCTCAGCAAAGTGAGGAATGAATGAAACATGTTCCTCTTGTAACCTCCACATTTCTTTCCTTTCTGAGCCCTCTGCTGCCTCATGCCCCCATGTTTTTTTTGTCTTCCTGGGAAGACAAACCCTTGTCTTACCTTTGCAGATGGATGGTCCCCTCTCCAGGCTGTGACAGCTGTGGGCACTGGCAGGAAGAGCTCCAGGACCGTGAAGCAGAGCAAGGCCAGCTCCAGCCTCTGGATGTGGACCTGAGAGGGGAGAGGGATGGAAGGCAGGGCGAGACCTTTCTGGGTGTCTGCACCGATTACGTGGGCTTAGCCAGGCAGGGGTCAGATCCACAGCAGAGGGCAGTTGGGGCTTCAGCTCCCAGGTGTGCGTGGGGAGGGCAGGGTGGGTCTCTGTGGGATGGGGAGTGGGTCTATCTTGGTCACTGCCCTACACTCAATGCCTGGCACTTATAGGTCTTTGGTGAGCATTGGCCTAATGTTTGAGGGCTAGAGAATCTCATGGGTCCCTGGTAAGACTGAAGGTAGCCTTAGGGTCGTCTGATCCAAGCCTACTTGACAGATGGGGATGCCTAGTCCCAGAGTGTGGGAGCATATTTTACAGCAGGGGAGGGGAAGAGCTGTGCAGCTGAGAGGCATCTCCTAGTATCACATGCATTTGACAGGGAAGCATATGTGTATATATGTGTGTGCACACACATGTGTGTCCATGCATGCTCACACTTGCATGTGATGTGCATGTGTATGCACATGTGTGTATGTGCTGGGAGGAGATAAGGAATAGCAAACTACTATGGTCAGAACACTTGTGGGTGTGGTAGCTCACGCCTATAATCCCAGCACTTTGGGAAGCTAAGGCGGGAGGATCACTTGAGGTCAGGAGTTCGAGACCAGCCTGGCCAACATAGTGAAACGCTGTCTCTACTAAAAATACAAAAATTAGCTGGGTGTGGTGGTGGACGCCTGTAATCCCAGCTACTCGGGAGGCTAAGGCAGAAGAGTCGCTTGAATCTGGGAGGTGGACGTTATAGTGAGCCGAGATCACACCACTGCTCTCCAGCCTGTATGATAAGAGTGAGACTCTGTCTCTAAATAAATAAAAAAATAAATAATTAAAGAGTTCTTGGAGCCTGACCCAGAGGCACCCAGCGGTCTGCCTTCTGCTTCAGAGGCAGCAGTGGCGTGGCGAAAAGAGCACCAGGCTTGGAGTCTAAGACCCACTAATCTAGCCTCTCTGGACCTCAGTGTTCACTCCCAGAAGTTGAGGGCAACAAAGCGGACTTGGCCAGCTTTGCAAGGTTGCTGGGAGGCTCCCGGATCACATGGGCCACCAGGGACACCATGCTTAGAGCCCTGGCTGGGAAATCAGCAGTTTTAGGCTGTGGTCCTGGATTTGTGGCCAAGTTGCTGCTTGACCTCAGGCAGGCTCCTCCCCGTCTCTGGCCCCATTTCCCCATCTATAAAAGTGGACTTGGATTCAGTGATGCTGATCAGTGGGCAGCCCAGCACCCCCCTTTCCACCACACCTTGGGAGGGACAGAAATAGATTGGCCAAGGGCTCCACGGCCCACACCTGGGCTCCAGGAGAGGCTTTCTGTGAGCTAGAAACCTCCTGTGGGCCAAACCCAAGGCAGCACCTTCACTGAAGTCAGAGGACGCTCTAGGCCTGGGGCCTCACCGTGGAGTTGGGGTACATTCTCCAGATCGGGGACTGAAACGGGCTCTCCAGAAAGAGATCCTTGGTGATGACAAAGAGGCCAGACAGCACACAAAAGAGGCTGACGAGGTTTGCCATCAGGCACAACATCTTCTATAGGTGAAAAATAAAGGTAACAGCTGTTCAAAGGGTGGAGACCTGGGGCTAGGTCCTCCCCTGATGCTTGCCAGTAGCTTCCTCTGTAGCCTCAGGAGAGACTCTGCCTGTCACTGGCCACTCAGCCCCTCACACAGGAGCTGAGCCACTGACCACTGAGGAGGGCCCAGCTGGCCCTCGCCTTCTGTGGCACAAATTGGGAGAACCTGAGAGCTGCCTTCAGCTCCAAGAGCTTTGCAATAAAGGATGCCCCATTGCCGTCTCCTGCTCAAAGCCAGCCCTGACCATCCTACATCAGCTATGCCAAGTGTCAGGGATTCGACAAATAAGTGACCCCTCATCCAGCCCCTTCCCCACCAGAAAGGGCAGGAGGAGCTCTGAAAGTGCCCTATCCTCACATATCCCAGTGCCAGCCCCTTTGCTCTGCCCACCCACCATGGTCCCTGAAATGCCCGTATTCATCGTCCTCTCCAGTTAAGCATCATTCCAAGAGCCTCTTGCCAAGTGCAAACCTTCATAGTGAGGAAAGACTATGCACATGTGGAATCTGTAGCCTTTTATACTGGAATGGGTTTCTTTACAGTAAGAGTGTCCTTATGCTCAGGTATACAAAGCAGGAGGCCTGTGGTTCTAAAAGGGGCTCAGCCCAGGAGGGTGAGGTCTGGGGAATGGGCATGTCTTTGTCAAGCGTCTCCTGCCTCTGCTGGGTAAACCGAACAACCATCATTCTATTCTCTGTGCCCTCTGAGAAAGCCGGGAGCAACTACAGCCTAGCCAGGCTGAGGGACACAAATAGGGAAGGACCTGGTTTGGGCTTCGGGGGCAGAAGGAGGGGCGGTGGGAAGACCTGGGTGTGGGCTGTGATTTGCAGGGATGTTCCTTCCATCATCCATCCACCTCCACCCATCCAGTCTTGTGCTAGGTGTCTACTCTGTGCCTACTTGGGCTACCTTGGGCTACCAAGATGCTCAGACACATTCTGCCCACACAGAACTTAGCGTATGGCAGAGACAGGTAAGTCCACAGAGTGTGGGAGCATGGAAGGCAGCCATGGAGGTCAGAGAAGACCTCCGGCAGGACAAGACATACAGGTTGTCTTGAGTGGTCCGGAGTAAGTCAAACATGGGAGCCACGTGTGCAGGGGAGAGGTTCAAGGTGTTAGGGCAGTGGCCAGCACAGGCAGAACAGGAAGGACCACAGTTCCATCTGCCTGCTTCTTAGAGAGGAGAAGTAGATGCAAATCCAGCTGGAGGCTAGGGCTTGCAGGCTATGTGGTGATTAATGTTAAAACTCAGGAGATTTGAGAGGAAGCAAAGTTATGTCCTAGACGGATGGGTCAGGGTGCCTGGGAGCCATTTCCTTCTCTGCCTCATTGCACTGGAAAGAGAGAAGCTTCAGATTGTGCCTCCTTTCCTCCCACAGTCAAATCTGTCAGCCTGTCTGCACTGGACCCTTCTGCTTGGACATCCTCTGTTGTCCTGAAGGCAAGAGCCCGCTCTTAGCAAGTCCTGGAGAAGTACCCTCACAATCACCCCTACACACAGATGCCCTTAACAAAGTTCCCCCATGCTTGGATGGAAGAGAATGATTTCAGTGCACCCACTCACCAGGTAAGTTTTAGAAAAGTTCTTCATTGTTATCGCCAAGATCCCTGAAATGAGAAACTGCAGGACAGATTTGAAAGTCAAAGGAGAGAAGCCAGGGTTCCTCAAAACCCACAAATTCCCACCCTACCCCTATTCTCCAAGAAAATCAACCCTTGGCAGCCAGTGGGGTGGAGAATACTATTCCTCCCGCAGAGTGAGCTCCTCTTGCCTGCCATGTGGCCCATCCCAGGCGCTGCCCCACCTCACGTCTTCCCGTGTGCACAAACCTCCATACCTGCTCCTGTCTCTACACCTTGGACCAAGCTGTGCCCTGCACCTAGAACTCCCTCTTAGCCCCTCCTGCTTCCCTCATTTTACAAACCCAAACCTTCCCTCTGGGATCAGTGGCACTACCCCTCTACCCCGACCCTTTCTCTTTTCCTAAATCTTGCAGTTTGGAGGATATGAGTTCTTGCTTCCAAGGTCTCTGGGAGCACCTCTGCAATCTTTCTTTCCCATGTTCACTGAGCACCTACTATGGGCTAGTCCCTGGGAGCACAGGGTGGATAAACACTGCATGTGTAGCAAGTTCTATCACTGTGCAGTGAAAGCCCCATCCTGGGGGCAGTGGGCACAGAGGACTGATGTGAAAGGTGGATTGGGATACTTGCCCAAGACAGTGCCATGGAGCTTGGACTTAGTGCATAGGCAGGACTCCACCTGGGAGTCAGGAATGGGGTGGGCTCTCTGGAGACCTGAAGGAATGTAGAGCTTCCGGGAAATGGTACATGCACTGGTCCAGTGTCATCTCCCATTCTGGCTGATGGCCTTGGGAGGACGGGAGCCACACCTTACACCCTGTGTGTTTTTGTAGCCCAACCCCAACAGGGCACCTGTCGCTGGATCCTAGAGGCAGCCTGGCTGCTCAGAAGGCCGGGGAAGAATGACGCTGTCCCTGGGTCCTGCTCACCCTCCTCTTTGCCAAATGCACATATTCAACGATGGGAGAGTGGATAGCCTCTGAAGGCTCTCTTGGGACTCAGAATTGACGGGGGCTTCCTGGAAGGAGCTATTACCATGGTGACTGAGATAAGAGAAGCAGAGATAGGAACACTGGAGAAAGGGCCTGGCTTCTGCCGCACTCCTATTAGCTGTCTCTGTCCCATCTTGCATCCTGTCCCCAATGCCAGGGCCTCCTGCAGGCCTGCCTTGCAGACTCCCATACCCGGTCTGTGTTTTGCCTTCTACTCACAGAGGCAGCCCCCCAGAATGGATACCAAGACTTCAGCACCACCAGGTGAAGGCTCTTGACTGTAGAGGCCAGGTAGGCCCCAAAGACCAGGTGCAGCAGAGCAATGGTGATGTGGAAGGCCTGGGTAGGGAAGAAAGAATGGCTGGGGTGAGGGCATCGGTGGCTGGCTCTAATTGAGGCCACTGGTGCCTTGGACCTACTGGCTGTGCTGAGTCCCTTCCATCCTCTTAGGGATCCCAGAGACCAGGCTCTCTAAGAAGGACCACTCCCCAGGATTTCCTGCAGAAAGAGCTGAAGCTGCCAAGCGCCCCATGGGTGAGAGCTGTGTATCCTGGAGCTGGCAGCCTTCTCCTGCCATTCTCCCCAGGACGGGGCCCTGTCCGAACCTCACAAGGCAATATAGGTGTGGGCAGATTCTCTCCAGTCCTCAAGGCCTTTTCCAGCTCAGATGAATGTTCAGCAGGAAAGCTGGAGCCTTTCTCTTTTCCATTTCTTCTCTTGGGGTCCCCCAGCATCCTCCTCTTATCCCCCTCTCCTCTTCCTCCCACTGCTGGGACCCTGGGAAGTGGATGCTCACCCCCAGCTCCTTGAGAAGGCTGCTCCTCTTCTGGGACTTCTTGTGCCCGCGTGGAGCCGGGAGCTTGGGCTGGGTCGTGTTCTCGGGTAGACTTGTCTGCCAGGTCTGGACTGGGCTGAGGACTTGCCATGACGGAAGCCCCCTAGCACAACGGCTGGGAATAACTGTGGCTTCTGCTTTCATTGACGCTGACTGGGGGTCCTGGCTGCAGGACAGGGAGAAAGGCCATCAGAACCCGTCTCATTTCTGAGGCTTGTGGCTGGGTGAGCCTCTGCCAATCACCTCTGTTTACAGGATTGGATCTTTCCAGAACCGTGGTTGCCCTGTCCAGCAATCCCTGGTCTGGATTTGACCTGGAATAATCTGGCCCCTGAGGATGGGAGTAATTGCTGCTTACAGCCTTTCTGGGGTTGCAGAGACACAGTTACTTTTGGGGCAGAAAAACAAGGACCAGGCAAACTTCACAACCAGTGGAAGACACAGCTCACCCAAAAGTGGCCAGACTGCAGTTTGGAAGAGTTGGGAGGTGTGGGAGGTGCGGGTCGATGGAGAGGCTTTGTAAACAGTCTCCATCCGCTGGTCCAAGATGAGTGACTGAAGGCAGGTGGGAAATAATTGTCCTACCTCCTGTGGTAGTACCCATGCCTCCTGGAGAGAAGGGAAGAAAATGTCTTCCACCGAGGACTTTTTATGAGCCAACACTGAGTCAGGAAGTCCATATTTAGCGATGCTAGCATTTACCAATACTTTCCCTGCTCCAGGCACTGAGAAAAACCTTCTACACGCATTACCTGATTTTGTCCTCATTCCAACCCTATGAGGTAAATACTGTCCTCACTCTTATTTTGTAGATGAGGCTCAAAAAGGTTAAGCCACTTGCCCATGGTCACACAGCCAATAAGTGACTTGGACTTGAAGAAAGACAGGCTGGCTTCAGAGCATGGGGCTTAAGTCCTTCATGCATTGTTGGCTCAACAATTGAAAAGGAAGGTTCTGGATGTTCTCATGGGCATGAAAGGAGTTGGGAAAATACGTAGAAGGGGGCTGGACACACGACCTGCAGCCAGAGCCTGGTATTGTGTATACTGACGCCGCGGGATGCACTAGGGCTTGGGGGCTGCCTGGGGACTTAGTGAGAAAATCCAGTGGAGCCTTTCTGTCCCAGAAAGTGGAGAGCTGGGCAGGGAAGAAAGGGAGCTGGCTTGTGGGGACTGAGGTCAGAGATGGTTTCTCCGTGGGGATGGGGCTAATGAACAAATCCTTGAGAGAGAGTGGGCTGGTCTCAGACTCTCTCCTGGATGAATGAAAAGGGAGGGGCATTCCTCTCACTTTTAAGTCTGACTTGTGGATCCAGGAAGTTCCGTTGAGTATCCACATTTTCCACAGGGGCGCAGGGAAAGAACCTCGGGAAGTCTGGAGGGACAAATAGCCCAGGTGACTATATCCTGGATTGGGTAGAGGGGAAAGGAAGGGACGTTACCAAGAGCCAAAGAGCCAGATGGGGCCTCACAGTTGGGTGAGCACTATATGCCGGGCGCTGTGCCAGGCGGCAGTTTTGCCGGGCAACCTCCCTTAATACTCAGGAAGTCAGCACCACTGCATAGAAGAGGAAACCAAGGTTCAGAGAGGTTGCCTGCCTTGGCCATGGTCACACAGTGAGGAAGTGCCTGGAATTGGAACCACGCGTGGTCTTACTCCATCACCAGTGCTGTGGGCCTGGGCTGCTGGGTGGGACCCCCTGATCGGTATCTCCATGGGCCTGCAGTGATGACCCCTAATTTAGTGGGGCGAGTGGGCAGAGGGTCTCCCTCTTTCCCGGGCTTCAGAAGCTGAGCTCATAGACACAGTGCTGTCTCTTTGTGACTCTGCCCAGCTATGCTTGGGAACTGTCCCTCTCTCAGCTCCCAAGCCTTCAGGAGTCCTTCCGACACAGCTAGCTGGACTAAGGGATGTATCTGGTGGCAGAGGCCTGAACCAGATTAGCCACCGGCTTCACCTAGACTCTGCACACCTGGGAGGACAATCCCTGGACCCAGGCCGGGACTCCACTGCAAAGAACAGAAGAAGAGAGGCTTCTTAGCAGGGCTGCCTCAGATGGAACTGGTTGTCCACGGGGAGAGTGAGTGCCTGGGCCCTGGGGCTGCACCTCCACCTAGACATTCACTTGTGAGAGCTGTGGCAGCAGGAAAGGTTCAAATATCCACTAGGGTGTTGGATTCAAGAATCCAGAATAACCTTTTTCAAAGTATATTCTATGGAACATTGGTCCTGATGAATCTGCAGTACAAGGGTTCCACGGTCAAGTAAGTTTGGGAAACCATGATATCCTCTTCTCCCTTTTTCTCATATTAAAGGCGCTGAGATTTTCTACAAGTGGCACACCCTGTCTTAGTATTAAGGGCATTTCCCAAACTTAATTGGCCATAGAATCTTTATTATTTATTTATTTATTTATTTATTTATTTGTTATTTGTTATTTTTATTTTTGAGATGGAGTTTCACCCAGGCCGGAGGGCAGTGGTGTAATCTTGGCTCACCTCAATCCCCACCTCCTGGGTTCAAGTGATTCTCTTGCCTCAGCCTCCCGAGTAACTGGGATTACAGGCGTGTGCCACCACATCCAGCTAATTTTGTATTTTTAATAGAGACAGGGTTTCTCCATGTTGGTCAGGCTGGTCTCAAACTCCTGACTTCAGGTGATCTGCCTGTCTTGGCCTCCCAAAGTGCTGGGATTACAGGCGTGAGCCACTGCGCTTGGCTGGCCATAGAATCTTTTTTCTCATAGTCTGGTGGTTCTATGCAATTGGTATTCTATGGGGTCTGCTTTTGGGCAAAGTGGACTTGAAGGTTTGAATTTCTGGTCCTGGGCTCTGGTTTTTGGCCTTATCTCTGCTTCTGATTTGCTCACGTGCATATCACAGTGGGAATGGAAATTGAGTGATGGTCTCTAGGGTCCCTTCCGACTTTAATGTAATACTTGTCTCACGGAATAGGGAGCTGCTACAAGGAATTTTATACAACCAGGAGAGGAAGGAGTTGCAGAGGGCAGACCTTAGTCATCATGGGGAAAAGTTTGTTCTGACTCTCTTGTCTGCTTTTTCAAGACAAAGCATGAACTCTGATTCCTTAGAACACTTACTCCGTGCTGTCCTGGGCCACCTCCAGGACCTGTGCAGGGCTGCTAGGAGGTGACAGTGTGCTGACAGAGGGGGGCAGGCAGCAGGCTGCTTGGGGGCATGGAGGAACATTTTTAGCCTTGCCCTGCCCGCCCAGCGCCCTCAGCCAGCTCAGGACCATGCTCTGCACAGGGCCACGCGATGCCTTGGTCCTGTATATATTCTCGTTGTTCCTTCAGTTCTGGGAGGGGAGGTAGGACAGGGACAGAGCTGGGTAGGACCCTCCAGAAGCCCCCAGCAGAGCAGCAGAGTGGGTCCGGCCACGAGCCCTGGATGTTGTCAGCCAGAACGGGTGCCCCCTGCAAAGTCCTGGCTCTGCTCCCCGGAGCTTTGACCATGGGCAGGTTGTTTACATCTCAGCATCTGAGTCTTCCCTCACCTTCTCATGGGGAGTGCCACTGCCTGTCCCTGGGGGGTAGGTGGTAGGGAGTAGCTGAAACAATGCTTGCAACGGACAGGGCCTGGCATATAGCAGTAAATGTCAGCCACAGTTGCCACTGGCCTGTTGTGTGTCTAGAATCCCACCAGCGAGCCTCCACCTTGTCCTCGCCTGGTTCTCGGTTAAGACATGATACACCCCGTCCCTGTCATCTGGGGTGGTGAGTTTATTGCCTCCATCCCCATCCTGCTTACAGAGGGAGAGAGCCGTGAGAGCTCTGGGGCCCTGGGGTGGGCCAGGGGGTCATGAGGGAAGAAAGGCGCTGAGTGTGTTGAGCTAGTGATCCGAGATCCAGCTCTGTCATTCATGGATTTGTTCATGGAGTTTCTACACCAGACGCTGCAGGGACCGAGGCAGGAGTGAGTAAGATGTGTCCACGGGAGGTGAGCAGGCAGAGGAAACGTGGCACGAATAATGTGACCCTCATCAGACTGTGCAGTGGAGCCCTAGAGGACAGAGAGCTTCTCGGGGGGGTGTGCGTGTGTGCGTGTGTGCGTGTGTGTGCGTGTGTGCGTGTGTGCGTGTGTGTGCGTGCATGTGTGTGCATGTGTGTCCATGCATGTCAAGGACAGAAAGGCAGGAACTGAGAGGTGCTGAGTGACAGGCAGGCTGGTGTTGGGGAGTGGGGTCCCTTCGAGGATCAGTGTTTCAGTGAATGCCAGTTAGAAAACCTCCTATGACTGTACTGAACCAGCCTCGTCCTGGTGCTTCGAGACAGTGTGCCTGGTGTAAACAGAGTTCACCCACAAGCAGCTGGAAGACCTGCAGGAAACAGAGGCCTCCGTTCAAGGAGGGCGTCAAGAATCTGGATTCTAGTCCTGGCCCCTTGTGGCCCTCGATAAGTCCCTTCTCCTCTCTGGGCCTCTGTTTTCTTGAACTAGTCTCTCTGTGTGTATGTATTTCTAGACTGCAAGAGAAGTGTCTGGGGCTCCTCCAGCTCTAAGGGTCAGTGACTGGCAGCAGGATGGGGTTCCCTGGGGGAGAGGCCGACGGTGTCCGCTACTTCCCAGATCCACTCTGCTGGGAGGGCCACCCATTCTCCAGCTGGTATAATTGTTTGTTGCTAAAGGCTCACATCCGCTGTCTTCTGGGAGTTTAAATTACACCGCCCCAACCTTACAACCAACAACTGACTGGCTAAGGGTATAAGAGGCCGGTCCCCTGGCTTCAAGGTGGGACCAGGTCCGTACACCTGAGCAACCCCCCAACTCCACATGGAGACACAAAATCACTCCCCTCTGTTCCTGCCACGGGGGGACCACTCACCCCAGGGCCTGGGACCGCAGCTCTGAGCCTTCAGCTGTGCTTTGCCCTCTGGTGCTGCCGGAGCTGGCCAGAGACAGCGCTGGGAAATCAGCACATCTTTACAACGTTAGACTTTGGATCTTCTCCATCCTGGACCCACCCCCTGCTTCATGTCCCGGTTGCATAGAAGCTGTCAAAGTTTTTCCTCCTCCCCCAAGCCCCGCAGGTGAAAATCTTAGTGCCGTTCTTTATGTCTCACCTCGACAGTTGCAAATATCCTTTGGCAAGGGAAATGTTGATAATTTAATCTGTTTTCAGAGCAGGACTGATGGAGTGAAGGTAGTTGTAATCTCCTTAGATCCTGGGAGTAGAGTAAGAAGTTGAACCTTTTGAAAGAATCCTTTTAATTTTGGAAAATTTCAAGGACTCACAAAAGTAGAGAGAATGGTCCCATGACCCCCGGTGCCCGTTCCCAAGCTAGAGCCACCATCAGCAGCTCTTGGCCAATCTTATTCTCCCCCCAAAGTAGGCAAAACTCAGACATCTTCCCGTTTTATTTATAAGCATTTTCATATTTATCTCTAAAAGATATGGACTCTTTAAAAAAAAGTGTGACCACATGATCAGAACAAAAAAATTAAAACTGAATCCTGGTGCTCACTGAGGCCTATTTATGCTCAGGGTTTAACCCTGCAGCCCCACAGAGCTCGGCTGAATATTTGAAAACGAGTCTTTTAAAGGGCTGGGCTGTGGCTCATGCCTGCAATCCCAGCTCTTTGGGAGACCAAAGTGGGAGGATCACTTGAGCCCAGGAGCTCAAGACCAGCCTGGGCAACATAGCGAGACCTCATCTCTACAAAAATTAAAAAATTCAAAAATGAGCCAGGTGTCTTGGTCCATGTCTACAGTTCCAGCTGCTCGGGAGGCTGAGGTGGGAGCATCTCTTGAGTCCAGTGAGCTATGGTCACACCACTGCGCCTCAGTCTGGGTGATGCAGTGTCACCCTGTCTCAAAAAGGAAAAAAAGAAACTACTTTTGTAGAGCAGTGGCCCCCAACCTTTCTGGCACCAGGGACCAGTTTCGTGCAAGACAATTTGTCCATGGGCCAGGATGGAGGTGGGGGATGGTTTTGGGATGAAATTAGTTCACCTCAGATCTCAGGCATTCGATTCTCATGAGTGCACCGCCTAGATCCCTCACATGTGCAATTCACAATAGGGTCTGCTCCGCTATGAGAATCCATTGCTGTGGCTGATCTGACAGGAGGCGGAGCTCAGGCGGCAGGTAATGCTCACCTGCTCCCCCTCACCTTCAGCTGTCAGGCCCAGTTCCTAACAGGCCACAGACTGGTATAGGTCCATGGCCTGGGGGTTGGGGACCTCTGTTGTGGGGCACAAGTTTAACCGTAGGAGTCAGAAAAACCTGTTCTTATCTAGTTTTTGTACTTACTGAGTATCAAATCACTAGTCAGAGCACCAATTTCTGATTATCTCACAAATGTCTTGTTACTTTCGATTTGTTCAAATCAGGATCCAGGATCCAGGCATGGCCCACAAATCGCATCGGGCAGAACCAGTTGCCACATCTTGTGCCCTGATCTTTCCATGAGCACAGTGGTACTCTAGGAAGTGTGCAGGTCTTCCGGGAGGCTGTTCTGGTGGAGGAGGTGTGGAGTGGGCTCCAGTGAGCCCCAGATCCAGAGACCCCTAGATCTCATGACCCCAGATCCCACAACCCCCAGATCCAGTTACTCCCAGATCCAGTGACCCCCAGATCCCGTGACCCCCAGATCCAGCAACCCCCAGATCCAGTGACCCCCATGTCCAGTGACCAGCATATCCTGTGACACCCATATCCAGTGACCCCCAGATCCCGTGACCCCCAGATCCAGCGATCTCCAGATCCAGTGACCCCCAGATCCAGTTATCCTCAGATCCAGCAACCCCTAGATCCCACAACTCCCAGATCCAGTGACCCCCAGATCCAACAACCCCCAGATCCTCGGGCTCTTCCTTTTCCATCTGGCTTCTCTCTCCACATTGCTACGCTGAGGGTGGACAGGGAAGCGTGAGGCAGAGCCAAGTGGCTATGCAGATCATCCCTGATGCTGGGACTTACTGACTTGGATTTGCTGAGCACAGCATAGCACTTCAGAGCTGACTCTGGGATGCCTGAGTTCAAATCTTGATTCTGCCACTTAATAGTTGTGTGACCTTGGGCAAGTTATTTGACCTCAGTGGAGCTCAGTTTTCCCCTCTGTAAAATGGGCATAATAATACTCATAAACTTACTGGAGGGTTAAATGAGTTAGAATATGTTAAATGCTTAAAATCAGTGCCTCACATGTGTCAGTGGCCGTGCCTAATTATTTTAGTTGCTGTGTGCTTTCAGGGTCGCTCGTGTTCATGCATGTTCCATGTGGTATTGATTTCAATGTCACATACACAATCAGGCGAGAGGCCACTCACCCCTCTTGGACCTGCTGGACTATGCAGACTTCTCCTGAGGGTGAGGGGCCAGGCTGAGCAGCAGCTGGTAGCTTTGAGAGAGACCCATTTCTTCTGAAGGCACTCACCTGCCCACTGTAATGTGGAGACACGTGAGGCCAATAATCACTGTCATTGGTTGCCTTCACCCATTCATCACCCACGACTTTAGCTTCTCAAACATGGGGTGAGTGTTTTCCCAGGACCAGTGCTTTTTTGCTGAGTTTAAGAAGACAGCCCTGATACCCTTGTTCATTAACTGACCCATTAATTGATAAAACAGCTAATGAACACTTACTCGGGCCAGGCACTGTGCGACATGCTGGGGATTCAGGAGTGGGCAAAAGGCTGCCCCTGGCCTTGAGGAGCTCGGAATTTGTGATTGTCAGAACAACGGCACCTCAACAATGTCCACATCCCTAGATTCTGTGAATATGTTACCTTACGCAGTGAAAAGGGCTTTGCAGATGTGATTAAGTCAAAGTTGTTGGTAGGGAGAGATTACTCAGTGCGCCCAATGTATTCCCAAGTGGGAAGCAAGAGGGTCAGAGTTAGTGGGAGAGCTTGGCAGGTGGAGGTCAAGGTCCCAAGCCAAGCAAGGCAGGTGGCCTCTAGAAGCTGGAAAAGGCAAGGAAATGGGATCTTCCTGGAGCCTTCAGAAGGAACTCAGCCCTGCTGACACCTGGATTTTAGGACCTCTGACCTCAGAACTGTCTAATCATAAGTCAGTGTTACGTTAAGCCACTAAGTTCATGGTAATTTGTTACAACAGCAATAGGGAATGAATATGAAGTCCATTGAATAAGATGAACAGGGAGACATGTAACTGTGCTGTGGATGGGTGAGTGATGTGATACTGAGATGTGGGTGTGGTGAGAGCCTGGAGGAGGTCCCCTAATCTAGAAGGGGTTGGGGAGATGAGGCCAGATAAGGCTTCTTGGAGGAAGTGGTATCCAAATGAAGGTCTGAAGTGGGGTTGGGAGCTAAACAGGACAAATAGGAGGGTGGGAAGCAGGCAGAGAGCAGCCTTCCAGGCAGATGGAGCTCACAGAGGCTCCGGATGTCTCTGGATCAAGTGTAAGAGGAGGGTGAGGAGGGATGGGGCGGGAGAGGTGAGCTGCTCATCTCCAGGGCTTTGTAAGCGTTGCTAAAGCATTTGGACTTTAGCCCAAGGGCAAAGGAGAGCCTGAATAAGTTTAGGCAGAACAGTAACATGATGACTTTGTACTTTAGAAAAATCCCTCTGGCTGTCATCTAGTCAAGAGATACACGGGGCAGGCTCAGAGCTGGGGACGTGGCAGGAGGCTGACGCCGGATGCAGGTGAGGGGTGGCGTGGTTCAAAGGAGGAGGATGAGGACAGCGGACTCAGTTGAGAAACCAGAGCAAGGAGAATCAGTGGAGGATGATTCTGTGTGACTTAGAGAGGGTGGAAACCAAGAATGATGCTTGGATTCAGTCTTGGGTGGCCCAAAGTCTATATGGTCATCAATTGACATCAGGAACACAGGAGGGGAAATGGCTTGAGTTGGAAGAGAAGATGTAAATTCCTTTTTGGTGAGACATGGAAGTAGATGCTGAGGCTGTCTCAGTAAAAAAGATCTGGGTGGAAGATAGTGATTTGAAAACTGTCAGGTTTGTGGTAGATGGCAAATGTGAGCTCTGTGAAAACAGGGCTCTTGGTTAATGTCTGGTGTCTCCAGAGCTTACACAGCACATACCCAATCAGCACTTGCTGAATAAAAGATTAAATGAACCCGAAGTGGTGGATGAGATCATGTAGATAGTATGTAGTGTACATGGAGGAAAGTCTATGGGTAGGCAATATTTAAGAAATGGAGAGAGTTATTATTAAAACAAGGATTATTTATTTATTTATTTATTTTTATTTTTTTATTATTATACTTTAAGTTATAGGGTACATGTGCATAACGTGCAGGTTTGTTACATATGTATGCTTGTGCCATGTTGGTGTGCTGCACCCATCAACTTGTCAGCACCCATCAATTCGTCATTTATATCAGGTATAACTCCCAATGCAATCCCTCCCCCCCTCCCCCTCCCCCT
>NC_045446.1:12928328-12950481 GCF_002776525.5 Piliocolobus tephrosceles
CCCCCTCCCCCCTCCCCATGATAGGGCCCGGTGTGTGATGTTCCCCTTCCCGAGTCTAAGTGATCTCATTGTTCAGTTCCCACCTACGAGTGAGAACATGCGGTGTTTGGTTTTCTGTTCTTGTGATAGTTTGCTAAGAATGATGGTTTCCAGCTGCATCCATTTCCCTACAAAGGATGCAAACTCATCCGTTTTTATGGCTACATAGTATTCCATGGTGTATATATGCCACATTTTCTAATCCAGTCTGTCACTGATGGACATTTTGGTTGATTCCAAGTCTTTGCTATTGTGAATAGTGCTGCAATAAACATACGTGTGCATGTGTCTTTATAGCAGCATGATTTATAATCCTTTGGGTATATACCCAGTAGTGGGATGGCTGGGTCATATGGTACTTCTAGTTCTAGATCCTTGAGGAATCGCCATACTCTTTTCCATAATGGTTGAACTAGTTTACAATCCCACCAACAGTGTAAAAGTGTTCCTATTTCTCCACATCCTCTCCAACACCTGTTGTTTCCTGACTTTTTAATGATTGCCATTCTAACTGGTGTGAGATGGTATCTCATTGTGGTTTTTGATTTGCATTTCTCTGATGGCCAGTGATGATGAGCATTTTTTCATGTGTCTGTTGGCTGTATGAATGTCCTCTTTTGAGAAATGTCTGTTCACATCCTTTGCGCACTTTTTGATGGGGTTAAAACAAGGATTTTTAAAAGTCCATTGATTTTGGTGATGAGGTCAATGCAATAACCTTAGAGAGAGTGATTTCAATGGGTTGAATGGCAGTGAGGAAAATAAAGGAGAGGAGAAGAATTAACCTGTAGCTGAAGGGTTTTAGGGGGTATACATAGGGCTTTTTAATCTGGGAGAGAATTAAATACATTGAATTTGCATTTTCAAAATTACAAATGTAAATAAGCAGAACTGTAATTGAGGCAGACAAATTCTAAGGCAGTCCCAGTAACCCTTCCCTTTGAGTGTGGGTAGCACTTGTGATTTGCTTCTAACCAGTAGCCTATTGCAAAGGTGATGGGATGGCACTTCCATAATTATGTTGTTATATAAGTCTTCATCCTACTAGCCAACTTGCTATAGGAATTGCCCCCTAGCTGGTTTCAAAGAAGTAAACGTCTATGTTATGAGGATCCCTTGGCAAGGAGCTTAGCACAGCCTCTAGGGGCTGAGGATAATGACGCTCAGAAAGAAGTTATGGCCCTCAGTCCCAGAGTTTCAAGGAAACGAATTCTGCCATCAGCCTGAGTGAGCTTGGAAGTGGATTCTTCACCAGTTGAGTCTCCAGATAAGAGTGCAGCCCAGCCACCATCTTGAGTGCAGCTTTGTGAAGCCCTAACCAGAGGACCTGACCAAGATGCACCTGGATCTGACCCCAGACACTGTGAGGTAATATATATGTGTGTGGCTTTAAGTCATTAAGTGTGTGGTCATTTATTGTGCAGAAATAGATAGCTAATATAGTAACTTTTTAATTTATTTTTTTCCACTTAAAAAAATGGAGGCAATAACATACAGTAAAGTGCATAGGTGTGTCCAATTTGGTTAATTTTTATCTATGTATACATTCATGCAGCCATAACTCAGATCAAGATATGGAGATCTGCACTGCCCCAGGAGATGACCTCACACTCCCCTCCCCTGCTGCTCTCAAGAGTCAACAACTGTGCTAACTTCTACTACCATTAGTTTATCTAAACCATTCTTGAAATTCCTATCAGTGGAATAATGCAGGATGTGCCCTTTTGTATCTGTCTTCTTTCACATCAACATTTATCCATGTGTTAGATGTATCGGTAGTTTGTTCTTTTTATTATTTCTTTTTAATGAATATAGAACAGTTTATTTACCTCTATGGTTGACGGACATTTGAGCTGTTTCAAGTTTTTGCCTATGATGAATGAAGCTGTCATCAAAATCTCTTGTACGTGTCTTATAATGAAAAATGTCTCATTTCTGTTGGGTCTATATCCAGGAATAAAATTGTTGGGTTATACTGAATGTGTATGTTTGGCTTTAGTAGATATTGCCAAACATTTTTTTCCAAAGTGGTTGTATC
The DNA here is from genome assembly GCF_002776525.5 of Piliocolobus tephrosceles. Taxonomy (NCBI): domain Eukaryota; kingdom Metazoa; phylum Chordata; class Mammalia; order Primates; family Cercopithecidae; genus Piliocolobus; species Piliocolobus tephrosceles. The sequence goes on from NC_045446.1 coordinate 12,930,406, forward strand.
AATTTTTACTCCCACCAGCAGTGTATAAGAAGATTAGCTTCCCAAGCTAATCAACACTTCTATAGTCAGTCTTTTAAATTTTAGCCATTCTGGTGTGTTATGATATCTCATTGTAGTTTTAATTTGTATTTCTCTAAGGACTAATGATGTTGAGCACATTTATTGGCCATTTCTTATTTTATTTAATTTATTTATTTTTGAGACGTTGTCTCGCTCTGTCACCCAGGCTGGAAGGCAGTGGCTCGATCTCGGCTCACTGCAAGCTCCGCCTCCCGGTTCACGCCATTCTCCTGCCTCAGCCTCCCGAGTAGCTGGGACTCCAGGCGCCCGCCACCACGCCCGGCTAATTTTTTGTATTTTTAGTAGAGACGGCGTTTCACTGTGTTAGCCAGGATGGTCTCGATCTCCTGACCTTGTGATCAGCCCATCTTGGCCTCCCAAAGTGCTGGGATTACAGGTATGAGCCACCGCCCCCGGCCATTTATTGGCTATTTCTATATCCTGTTTTGTGAAATGTCTGCTCAAGTTCTTTGCCCATTTTAAATTGAGCTCTCCATCTTTTATGTATTTATTTAATTTTATTTATTTATTTTTGAGACAGAGGCTCACTCTGTTGCCCAGAGAGCACAGTTGTACAATCTCAACTCCCTACAGCCTCTGTCCCCCCAGGTTCAAGTGAGTCTCCTGCCTCAGCCTCTCAACTAGCTGAGATTACAGGTGCACGCCACTATGCTCAGTTAATTTTTGTATTTTTAATAGAGACGAGGTTTCACCATGTTGGCTAGGCTGGTCTTGAACTCCTGACCTCAGGTGATCCAGCCACCTTGGCCTCCCAAAGTGCTGGGATTACAGGCCTGAGCCACTGCGCCTGGCCTACTTATTATTTTTAGGAGTTATTTATATGTTCTGCACATGAGACCTATGTCAGATATGATGTATTTCAAAATTTTCTCCCAGTATATGTTTTGCATTTTCACACTTATAATGTGATTTTTGATAAACAGACTCTTAATTTTTAATAAACTCCAAATTCTTTTATGGTTAGTGTTTTTTGCATTTCTGGTGTAGTAAATCTTTGCTTATCCCCAAATAATATTTTCCTATGTTTTCTCTTAGAAGCTTGCTTTGTTATAAAATTTAGGTCTGTGACTCAGCCTGGATTAATTTTTATGTGAGGTAGGAATTAAGGTCCATTTTTTTCTATGCCAATTTCTAATTGCTTCAGCACCATTGATTAAAAAGAATGTCATGTATCCACTTAATTATGAGTGCCTTTGTCGTAGATAAAAGGACTGTAAGTGAGGGTCTGTTTCTGAGCTCTCTATTTTATTCCATTGGTCTTTTGTCTATTTTTGTGCTAAAACTATGCTGCCTAATTATTCTTATGTAGTGAATCTTGAAATCAGGTTGTTTAAATCCTTCAACTTTGTCTTTAAGTTTTCTTGTATTTTTTAAGATCCTCTGAATTTCCATATGAATTTTAGAATTAAATTGTCAGTTTCCCCAAAAGAAACTGCTAAAATTTTGAAGAATCATATTGAATTTATAGATAAATTTTGGAGATCAATGCCATTTTAACAAACTTGAGCTTCTCAGTTCATGAACATGGGATATAGTTCCATTGACTTAGATCTTTGCTAATTTCTCTTAGTAACGTTTTGTAGTCTCAGCGTTCTTTTTCACAGAAATTATATCTCTACCTCCCATTTACTCTCAGTAGTGGTAGAAAACTTAATTTTGCCAATTCAGGATAACTCAGTCACTTCCAATGACTTCCAGTCCATAAGCCCTCAGTCCTCATCTGTCCTTGCTAGCCTCTGCTGAGGTGTAGTTTGTCCTTGCTGGTCTCTCAGTGGTGGCCACTGTCCCTGCTCTTATTTGCTGCTCATATTTGTTACAAAGTTATAGTTTCACATAATCCACATTGCACCTCTGGCCACTGGCCAGCTCAGGAAACACATGGAGCTTTCTCATGCTTGGACTCATATACTACGTGGGAATGCAGGACTATTGTGTCACCAGGCACAGTCCCCGGCCATCTTTATGTTGCGGCTCCATGCTGTCTGCACATGGGACATCTCTAGGGACCTTGTAGTCTTTAATTCCTCTTCATGGACCTGTGGCTTTTGGCCTACGCACTTCCTGAGGGATGTGGTCAGCAGAGGAGAGAGGGCAGCAATCCCAGCTTGGGGCCAACCTCTCTCTTTTTCTCCCTCTCTCTCCCACAACTCCTCCCCTCACTTCTGAAATGTCTCTAGTCTCCTTTATATGGCAAGAAAACTGGTCCTAAATCTTCAAGTACGTTTCCTCCAACTCTGTACTTAATGATCTTCAAATCGAAGCTCTAAATCCTCGATTCTCCTTTCTCGATTGTAAAAGCCAAAGCTTGTTGTGCCCCCTTATCCCCACTCTGCACTGGCATGATCCTGAGAGTGAATGCCCCCTTGAATGGCACCTCTCTTGCCCCACCCTCGTTCCAGTGTTGTGGTCATAGCACTTAGGCACCCAGTGGATCACCCTTCGTTTGAGAAGACTTCACAGAAGGGGCAACATTTAAATAGGGTCTTAAACGAGGAGTGGCAGTTTGTTGGGTGAAGAAGAAGTGAGTGTGTTGAGGAATGCAGCCCTGCCTTAGTTTTTGGGATGAAGAAACAGAAGGAAGGAGGAAAAGGGGTTGGTGGGAAGCACTTAGGTTTGTACTAAGGGGAGACCAAGTGGTGAGAACACGGACTGTGACGTCACATGGAACTAGGTTTGGATCCCAGTTTTGCTCCTAACTAGCTTGGTGCCCTTGGGCATACAAATTAACATCTTTAAGCTTCAGTGTCCTTAGTTGTGGAGTGGGGATATGAATGCATGTTTGTCTGAACTGAGATGGGGACAGAGTAAGTGTAAGGATTATACCACACAGAGCGAGGCACCCAGAGGTGCCCTTTTGTGACAGTGGGACAGTTACACAGTTCCTCTGATAAACGTGAATGACCCCTGGAAGCCCCTGAGGTTAAAAAGAAAAAGTCATTGCAACAAGACCAGCTCAAAATTTAAGCCACATGGTTTATTTCCTTCTGTGGTGTGGGTGAGATAAACCATCTCATCTACCAGGGCTGGTGAACACCAGGCTGACGTGTCTCCTTGTCCCCTGGAGACGAAGCCCAGGTCCCGTGGTAACCTTCTGTGGTAGCCTTGTCCTTGGGCTGTGGGGATGGGGAAGGGAGTGCTGAGAGGCACAGGGAGGTCCTGAACTGCCACTGCTGTGCCCCCGTCGATGCTGACTGTCATGGCGCCTCAGGAGTGGGCTGGCGTCAGCTCTGCCCTGCAACCTCCCCTACCTTGGGGGATGGTGGTGGGGGCGGGGCCGATGCTGACTTCGTATTACAGACAAGGAAGATGAGGGTTTCCAGGAAGCAGGGGGACAATGCCTGGCCTAGACCCAGGACCTCAGGGAGCCTGGGGAGCTGGAAGGGCCTGGTGAACCTTATCTGGTTCAACATTCTGGTTTCCAAATGGGAAACCTGAGGTCCACGGATGTGGCAACAGATGACAAAGGACAGAGCTGATCTTGGGGCCCGGAGAGCTGCGGTCAGGCCACTGCCCTGCTGTGAGGCCTTGGTCTGGTATCTGCACCTCTGTGGAATGCCAGAGTCAGACTCTTCCTTCTGGAGGTTTCCCGGCTCTCTGAACTTAATGACCTCCCCGAGGCCTGAGGGTCAACGCAGGTCTCGAACCTGAGTCTCCAATGAGGCCAGGATTTCCCCAGTGAGCAGAGAAATGCTTAGATGCACAAGGCGGGTGTCCCTGGAAGGGTGATGGGGCTCGGGGACGCACACCCCTGACGTCAGCCTGGTGTCTTTTAGAAAGAAAGCACTGGAGAAAGGGTAGGAGAGACGTCCCTAGGCATGCTTCACTCAGACGCCGGAGTGTGTGTGGACGTGGTGAGGGAGGGCAGCTGGGATGGGGCTGGCCCCTGATGAACAAGGTGGGGGTGGGGAGAGACTGGGCCCAGAGGGAAAAGGCTGGACTCCACCCGCAGGTGCACATCTGCTACTCAGATGACTCCCTGGGCATATATGCCACATTGTCATAGGCAGGGGGTGGAGAGGCTGCCGGGCTGGGGATGTTGAAGTCTGCGCTGAAGGCGTTTGGCAGGAAGATCACAGGCTGCAAAGAAAACAGCACTGAGCGTCCTGGAGGACGCTGGAGCTTCAGGGTAGTGTCGCAATAGTGCCCCCTGTGGGTAATCTGAGAACAGCACCCTGGTACTGAATTCCGCAAATATTTCCAACAACATTTACTGGGGCCAACTATGATCCAGGCATTGGGAGTACAGCAGTGAACAAAACAGACAAAAGTCCCATTTCTCCAGGCGCTAACGTTCTGCTGTTCTTTTGTTTCTTTCCTTTGAGACGGAGTTTCGCTCTTGTTGCCCAGGCTGGAGTGCAATGGCGCGATAGTGGCTCACCGCAACCTCCGCCTCCTGGGTTAAAGCTATTCTCCTGCCTCGGCCTCCCGAGTAGCTGGGATTACAGGCATGCACCACCACGCCCAGGTAATTTTTTGTATTTTTAGTAGAGACGGGGTTTCACCATGTTGGCCAGGCTGGTCTTGAACTCCTGACCTCAGATGATCCACCCGCCTCAGCCTCCCAAAGTGCTGGGATTACAGACGTGAGCCACCGCGCCCGGCTCTGCTGTTCTTTCTCTCCCTACTGCCCTGGCCTGGTTCAGGACTTCGCTCTCTTGTGCCTGCACCATGGCACCAGCCTCCTTGCAGCTTCCTGGCCTCGAGCCCCTGCTTGTCTACCCTCTCCACCTCCCAGCACTGGACAAATCCTCTTGATTGATTTCCCTGAACCAGCTCACTCCCCTGCTCAGACCTTCGATCCCCTCACCCTCAATGCACCCCATTGTACACCTGCAAAGAGCACCCCACCCTGTGGCCTGCATTTGCCTGCCCGAGGCAGCCTTTGCTCCAACTGGTTTCCCTGCCTTGAACACTCACTCCAGCCCCTTTCTGTCATCACTGTCCTCTGTTCTTTTTGGAAATCAAAGCTTAATTTCCATCTCCATCATGCTGCCCTCCCTGATGCCCCTGTCTGCCATGTGGCCTGGGAACCCCAAAAAGTCCCACTCCTCTGGGTGCAGCACTGCCCCCATGCCACCAGCCCAGGATTTCCATTCTGCAAGGCTCCCTGCAGGGCTGCACAGAGTAGTGGCCCTGTGGGTGCTGGTGCCACCCAGTTCCACTGGGAGAACAGTCTCGTCTTCACTGACCTGTGAAGACGTCTTTAGTTTTGTTTTGGTTTTAGAGACAGCCTCGCTCTCTCACCCAGGCTGAAGGGCAGTGGTGTGATCATAGCTCACTGCAGCCTCAACCTCCTGGGCTCAAGCGATCCTTCTGTCTCAGCCTCCCAACTAGCTAGGAGTACAGGTGCATACCACCACACCTGGCTAATTAAAAATACATTTTTTTTGGTAGCGATAGGATCTTTTTATGTTGCCCAGGCTTGTCTCAAATTCCAGGGCTCAAGGGATCCTCACATCTCATTTTTCAAAGTGCTGGGGTTATGGGCATGCGTCACCATGCCCAGCCCAAATACTTCTTTGGGCCGCCTGACATGGATAGGCCACCCCTGCTAGCGCTGTCTCTTCATATTGCTTCCCAGAGTGCAGAGGGAGGGGCTGGAGGCAGAGTGTGCTCCCAGCCAGCTGCGTTCCACAGAGGCTCAGGTTTAGCGGACATGGGGGTGGGGGTACTCACCGCGTTGACCTGGGCGCAGGTGGCTTGGCACCCGAAGTGAGTGGCAATGACTGCGATGAAGAACTCCAGGATAGTGAAGATAGTAAGCACGGCCAGATAACCCCTGTCCCCATCCTGGGGACCAAAACCCACAAAAAGGTGAGTCCAGAGTTCTAGAGTAAGGGGGTCCCCCAAGTGAGAACCACTTGCCCAAGGTCACATAGTCAGTTGGGGGCAGAGCTGTGCCTAGAACCAGTACCCCTGCTGCCAGTCCTGCACCCTCCCCTGCACCCTGCAGGCTGCCTCCTTGCTCCTTCTGATGCCCATCTTGGGGAAGGCTCAGGGGATCCATGGATTCGTGGGGTCTATAGGGACTGGCAGGCCCTGCCAACGTCCTGGCACTGCAAACTCTCACCCCCCTGCCCTCCTGGACACGGCTGCATCATTTCCCAAGTTTTCCCATCCCGGGGACCATCTGACAACACACCCAGTTAGTAACACCAAAATCCAGGAGCAGAATGGCTGTCCCAGCAAAGGCCACCATAGCGCTGAGGATGTTGGTGCCCAGGCTGCTCCTCACCTGCAGAGAGCAGAGAGACAGGAGCAGAGGGAAGAGGCAAAGAGAAGGAGAAAAGGCAGGGGCCGTGGCTCAGCTGCCCAGCCCCCAGCACGCTGCCTCCCACAGCCAAGGAGGCACTGGCCGCACCTCCCTGCACGCAGCTGTGTTCTCATTGACTGCTTTCCTTTTCTATTCTCCTCCCCTGGGAGCTTGGGAGGAGGTCTTGTCTCTCTTTCCTTCTTCTTGGAAGCTGCTAGGGAGAAGGGCACCACCTCCTTTACAACCTCTCTAGGTGGAGTTTGCAGCCTTCGGCCTATCCTGTACTGTGGCTCCCTCTCCCCCAGGCCCAGCGCCTCGCAGGAGCAGTTGCAGCTGAGGCCTGTTTAGGGGCATGGGTTGGGAGAGGCCCTTTGCTGTGGACACTGAGGCCTGGTTGGGAGAGAAGTTGAGTTCATTTCCATGAGGTCCCAGGAAGTGGCTGGCGGAGTGAGGCTCGCACTGCAGACACTGGTGGGGCACCAGGCAGAGGAGACAGGAGAGGCAGGAGCTGAAGTTCTGAAGTCTGGGTGAGCTGAGAGGCCTGGGACTCCAGGGTCTGAAGACCGTGCAGGAAAAGTGACTCCAGGGGTGGTCCAGGCAGTCACCCAGGCATCCCCATGCAGCCAGAACCCGACGGTCTCGTGACCCATAGCTGGAGCCTTCTGGTTAAACTGCCCCAGGATTAAAGGGGGAAACACTCATGGGTGAACTGGGGGCTCTAGGACCTCTTCAGGTTTAAAGACTCCTGATTCTTCTTTTTAAATGGCAATCAGGAGGTCATTGAGATCAGAACAGCCTCACAAGAAATCCATTAATTAATTAAGCCAAAAGCTTTTATTGAACACCTACTGCATGCCAGGCACTATGCAAGGTGATGTGAGTCCAGGAGAGAGTAAGTCAGGTCTTGTCCTCCAGAGGCTCATGGCCTGAGGACCCTGAGTTTGGTCCCGAGAGTCCTCTCTTCTAGTCCCGCCCCTCCACAACCCACTCTCTGCCCTGCACCTGGGATACCTCAAGTAACGAAACAGGGCAAGGAATCACCTGCTGAAGCCTCCGTGGTCTCTCATTGTCCTTAAAATAAATCCTGAACTTGGTATTTAAGCTCTGAGTCACCTCCCCGGCCTCTCGCTCTCGGCCCACCGCTTGCCTGTGATGGACCGGCACTCCGGTCCCCCGTCCAGAGCCCATGGCGTTTCCCGGCTGGGCTCTTCCGTGCCTGTCCTCCTCTGAACTGTTCCGTGACCCCTGCTCAGGGACCCCAGACTGTCCCAGCTGAGCTGAGAATTATCCTGCCTGCTTCCTTTCAGCACTTTCCATGCTTGGCAACTACCTTCTTTGTTAGTGTGCTTTATGGGCGTCTTACCAGGCACCAAAAGGTAAGTGCCACGACCTCGCTGCCGTGTTCGTGATCTTCACTGCTGTGTTCTCTGAGCCTGACAAAAAGCTCACACCCTCCTGTTCAAAGCCTCCGTCAGCTCCCAGTGCCTGCAGGAGGCACCAAGCCTTCCACGATCCAGCCCCATCATGGGATTAAATTTCTCCGTCTAATTTCTTTCCACTTTCCTTCCCCACCTTTGCTTTCATTGGACGGAGCCATGCGTGTTTTCAGTGGCGGCCCTGCCCATGCCCCTCCGTGCATTCTCCAGCTTTCCCTGTGGCATTTCTAAGTCCTCTCTGCTCACCAAGGCCCAGCAGGACTCTTACAGGAGATCTTCTAGCATCTTTCCTTTCTCGGAATGACCATGAGTATTTTATCCGTGGATCTCACTTTCCACTCTGGCTTGTGTATTGAGAGAGTATCCCTGTCTCCTTCTCCTGTACATGAATGGTCTGCGTCTGTTCTGCCTGGGTGGTGCTCCTCCCTTGGCATTTAGCAGGTTCCCCGGAAGTGCTGGGGAATGAGCTGAAGGAGTGAGTGGATGGGAGGGGCAGGGTAGAGTGAGATTTAGCCATGGCCTCATCCCCGCCCCTGGGTCCCCCTGTTCAGACTCACCAGGCAGCTGGCGTGGTTTTTCTCGGCTACCACTGAGAGGGATCCGGAGATGATGAACTGTGTGGGCAGAGGGGACCCAGTGAGGCCTCATCCAGGACCCCGGGCAGGGCACACCCTGCTTGGGATCTGTCGGGAGGTGCCAGGGAGAGAGAGCAGCCTCCTGATGCCACTTTCTCTGCCAGGCAGGCACCTTGGGGTCTCTCGGTAGGGGTGTCCCCTGTCCAGGGAACTGGGGCTGTGGCTTACAAGGTGAATTTTCATTGATGCCATATCATCAGGGCCTTGTGGGGAAGGCATTGTTCCTTCAAACACTCACTCATCAAACATTTACTGAGTGAGGCTGAATGTGCTGGCTCATGCCTGTAATCCCAGCAGTTTGGGAGGCCGAGGCGGGAGGATCACTTGAGGTCAGGAGTTTGAGAACAGCCTGGCCAACATGATGAAACTCCAGTCTCTACTAAAAATACAAAAATGAGCTGGGCATAGTGGCTTGCACCTGTAATCCCAGCTACTCAGGAGGCTGAGGAGCAAGAATCACTTGAACCTGGGAGGCAGAGGTTGCAGTGAGCCGAGATCACGCCACTGCACTCCCGCCTGGGGGCAGAGTGAGACTCTTGTCTCAAAACAAAAAACAAAAAAACAAACATTTTCTGAGTGGCAGTTATGTGCCAGGAACATAACAGAGTTGAATAAGGCAGACCAGATCTCTGCCCTTATGGAGCTCACATTCTAACTGGGGAAGACTGACACTTAGCAAACAGTGAAGAAAGTACAGACAGTGGTGTTAAGAGCTGTGATGAAGTCATAGCAGTCACTGGGGCTACTTGAGGTTGGATCAGGGTTGTCTCTGTGAACTGGGATGACAACAGCCGGGCCTGAAGCTGCCCATAAGGATAACCCAGGAACCTGCATCATGGCACCTATGTACTTGGCAGTCGCGTGACACACTGAGGTGGGGCTGGCCCTGCATCTGCTGAGCTGAGAGGGTGGAGCTGAGCACTGCCGCCTCACTCTGCACCTGCAACTTAGCAGGTCTGCAATTTGCAGGTGGCACTCGGCTGCCATGCTGGGGAGACCACAGGGTCAGCGGGGGCTGGAGGAGGCCCTGGGATGACATGGAGACAGAGGACCAGAAGGGAGTCACTACAGGTCTCCAGTCGGTGTAGACCCGCATGCTGGCCATGGAGGTGGGAAGAAGGGGACACACGCAGGCTAGGCTCTGGAGGGCGAGCCAGCGGGACCTGCTGCTGGGGTGGATGTGCAGCAAGGAAAGAAAAGACTCTAGGATGATTCTTGGGATTTGCTTTGGCACTTGGATGGCTGGAGGTGCCATTTGCTGAGATGAGGAGATGACAGGAATAATCGGGTTGGAGACAAGCCTATGGCAGGAATCAAGAGTTTCATTTTGATATACTGCGTTGTCAAGAGGGCAGCTGGATTTAGAATCCAGCTCTCTGGGCTGGAGACAGGCACGATGTCTTATGGATGAGGAAGTCAAGCCTCAGAGACAGGCAGTGACTTGCTCAGGTTCATACAGAGAAGGAGGCCTGGCTGCTTGCGCATGCCTGCTGACTGTACCAAGCCTTCCCCCATCCTGGAATTCGGGGAATTTTCAACTAAAGACTCCTTTGAGCCTCCAAGAAAAGCTATGAGCCTGCTTTCTAAAAAAATGCACATAATACCTCTGTACTTTCAGGGGTCCCCAGATGTCAGCGATATGAAGATCCAACACAATGATTAAAGGCTGGAGCTCACACATGTCCTGCCAGGAACTCCTGACCCTGATGTCTCCTGAGATCGAAAATCAAGTTTTTGCTTTTGTTCCTTCCCCCATTTTTGAAGCTTTACTGGGCATATTTGTGATAAATTTCGGTGGAATGGAGCTCAGAGGGGAAAGTGACCCCTTTGTTTCTTCCTGTTGTGATTTCTCCCCATGGACTCTTGCGATTGCAAAATTTTCCTCCACCTTCAGGTCACTATGCACCTTTCAAAGGGCCAGAGCTTGTCCCCAAGCATGGCCGGGTGACCATCCTGATCTGGTTGTGATGTGTCAGCCACTTTGTCCTCCCCGAACCCGCTTCTGGTGGATTCTGTGCTCTTGCTGGAGGCAGCCTGGGCAGGGGAAGAAAGTCACTGTGCCTTGGTTCTGGAACCAACACTTATGCAATGGAGACCCCCTTTATGCAAATCTCTGGCTTTCTCTCCAAAAAGGGAATCTCTCAACAGTCTCCATTTGGTACAGAATTTGAGGGTTAGTAATCCACTCACCAGGCACATTATCTCTTGATGTCCTCTGCAAATCTATGGGGTAGGCAGGGCCAGATCTATGAGCCCAAGTTTTAGATGAGGAAGTTAAGTCTTGAGATTCAGCGACATGCCCGAGGGACTCCACCTTAACGTGTGGTGGAGCTGAGACTCAGACCCCGCTGGCCTGACCCTGAGGCCTGTGCTTCTTTGGGGTGGCTGGAGGCTCTGGTGATGTGTTGATGGGGGTGCAAACACCAGGGTTCACTGCAAACACTCAAGTGCCCTTTAATGTTGGCAGTGACAAGGACTCAGCTGCCTGTTGTCCGGCAGGCGTGAGTGGCCAGTTTGACCAGACGGAGGTCAAAGGAATGGGCTCAGGGGCTTCAGTGCTGGTTGGACTCTCAGGGGACGGCAGGGCTCACGGAGGGCTGGGACCCAACTCAGGGAGCAGAGGGTTTCTGCAGGAGGGTTTGGATGTGGGGTGAGGCTTAGGATCTGGGTAGTACGGGTGGTTTGGACCCAGCCCTGATGCCCTCCATCCTTTTTTTTTTTTTCTTTTTGAGATGGAGTCTTGCTCTGTTGCCCAGGCTGGAGTGCAGTGGCAAGATGTCAGTTCACTGCAACCTCCCCCTCCCGGGTTAAAGCGATTCTCCTGCCTCAGCCTCCCAAGTAGCTGGGATTACAGGCATGCACCACCATGCCCGGCTAATTTTTGTATTTTTAGTAGAGACGGGGTTTCACCATGTTGGTCAGGCTGGTCTCCAACTCCTGACCTCAAGTGATCTGGAGGGCCTCCCAAAGTGCTGGGATTACGGGCATGAGCCACCGTGCCCCAGCCTTTCTGGTCCTTTTTGGCAGCTTCTCTGGCTGTTTGCTGGGAGCTTTTCATCCGCAGGAGTGGGGTCAGGCTGAGGTTGATGGTGAAGGTTTGGGGGAAGGAGTTAGATTTAGACTAGTTCTTCTAGGAAGTGCTTCCAGGCCCCCACCTAGGAGAGGCTGTGCCCAGGAGGATGGTGGGGGTGGGCCCATGGGGGAGAGGTGAGCCTGGGCAGCATCCCCCCTACCCTCCCTCTCCATGGCCCCAGCACTCACGCAGGCTCCTCCCCAGAAGGGGACACCGCCCTCGATGAAGAACATGCCCACGTGCCCGCGGCGAACCATGAGCAGCACGCTGCCAAAGCCCAGGTAGATGAGGCCGACGAGGATCTGCACCGTCTGCGGGAAGCCCCGAGGCTCAGTGCTGCGGGCCCTGTTCCACACCGCCCCCTGCCGGCCCCGCCCTCCTCTAGCTTGTTGGCGACTGGGAAAGAAACTCAGATTCTGTTCTTTAGAGGCAACATTATTACAGCAACCAATAAAGACACTTTTTGTTTTTTTGTTTTTTTTGAGGCGGAGTCTTGCTCTGTCGCCCGGACTGGAGTGCAGTGGCCGGATCTCAGCTCACTGCAAGCTCCGCCTCCCGGGTTTACGCCATTCTCCTGCCTCAGCCTCCCGAGTAGCTGAGACTACAGGCGCCCGCCACCTCGCCCAGCTAGTTTTTGTATTTTTAGTAGAGACGGGGTTTCACCGTGTCAGCCAGGATGGTCTGGATCTCCTGACCTCGTGATCCGCCCGTCTCGGCCTCCCAAAGTGCTGGGATTACAGGCTTGAGCCACCGCGCCATAAAGACACTTTTAAGGAGGAAGCTACTTCCCCGCAGCCTACGGACCCACAAAGCCCAGCTCTCAGCCGGCCTGCCTCCTGCTTTCTGCTCTGATCCGTGGATCTCAAGCATCGCTGTGTCGCTATACCTGGCTTTCTTAGGACCCCATTTGATGAGCCAACATTCCTTCCACCCCATGCCTCACCTTGCCCATCCTCATTCCCGAGCACCCCCTCAGCCTGCAGCGAGCACCTTCTCCTAACAGCATCTTTCTATTTCGGTGTCCATCGCTGATCGCCCCAGCCCTGCCTCTCAGCCTGCTGAAATCTCCACTGGGATTTTTTTTTTTTTTTTTTTTTTTTCTCTAAGAGTTGGTTTACCAGCACCCTACTGGTCTATGCTCAGAAGTGGGATGGTTTTCCCAAATGTGAGCTTCTAGTAAGGTCTGCCACATAGCAGAAAGATTGCAATGCTTTGGGTAACTATTGAATTCTGGAACTGAGTGGAAAGAGATGTTGGAATCCAGCCCTGGGAGCCCAGGAGCCCCTCCCGGCTCCAGGACTTCCACGGGGACTCCAGTGACCAGTACTCACCACTACCCAAACCAGCATGGTCCTTTTATGGGCAGTTCTGACTGGGAAGAACTAGAATTGTCATCTCAGCATCACGTGGAATATATATTTCTTTCTAACATGAGTGCCAACAATTTGGATATCCATGGGTATGAGCCCCTGATTCTTCAGTTTCTTTTTCTCTTCAGCGACCTGTCCTTCATCTTTTTCAGTGTCCTCACAGGGCACAGCATGGCATGGCGTCCAAGGCGCCAGTGTGGCTCCCCTTCCTGGTAGACCTTTCCGCTGCGGGTAGACCACCACAGTCACTGCCATTACGCCTTGGGAAACACCCGCTGCCGCTGATTGAATGGCTGTCTCTGCTAAGCACTGTGCTGGGGGTTTTACAGATGTGGTCTCACTTAATCCTCATGAGGAGAGGTAGGTTATTACTATTATTATTGTTATTTTTGAGGAGTTTCGCTCTTGTTGCCCAGGCTGGAGTGCAATGGCGCGATCTCGGCTCACCGCAACCTCTGCCTCCCAGGTTCAAGTGATTCTCCAGCCTCCTGAGTAGTGGGGATGACAGGCGCCTGTCACTGCTCCTGGCTAATTTTTGTATTTTTAGTAGAAACAGAGTGTCGCCATGTTGGCCAGGCTGGTCTCGAACTCCCGACCTCAGGTGATTCACCCACTTCGGCCTCCCAAAGTGCTGGGATTACAGGCGTGAGCCACCGCGCCCGGCCAGAGGTAGGTTATTATTATCCTAATTTTGGAGATGAGGAAACTGAGGCTCAGAGATGTTCAGTAACTTGCCCGAAGCGTCCCAGCTACGAGGCGGCAGACCAGCTAAGTCTGCCGTGGTATTCTCAGTGGGTGGCGTTCCATAACTCTTATTTCTATTGTCCACTTTTTTGTGCTTTTCAGCAGTTTGTCTCATCAATTTTTTTTTTTTTTTTTGGAGGGGGAGAGCGCTGGTCCCCAGGGTCTGCTTTGAGGTTTTGAAATTCCAGCAATTGTTGACCCCCTCTTTGTCCACCGTCTCCATGGGCCACAAGTCAGGGGCTGTGTGGTCCTTGGTGTCTGTGCCCCCAGTCCAGTACCGCCCCTCCACCGCACCAGTGGATGTGGTGCAGCTATTAGGGTAGAATTCCAGCATGTTTGAGCCAGAGGTCCTGGATGCCACAAAGCAGAGGCGTTGAAAGTAGAACTTTAGGGTCAGCCATCCTTAGTTTGAAGGATGCCATTTATCAGCTATGTGGCCTTGGGCAAATGACTTAGTCTTAAGAAACCTCAGTTTCCTAATCTGTCCAATAGGAACAATGATCCCATTCTTACAAGGTGGTGCTGAGAATCTAGCGAGACGATGCATGCAAAGTCCCCGGCACAGTACGTGCACCTCTGAGAGATGCTTCATAAGCAAGAGCTGTTATCATCTTCACTTTCATCATCATCAACATTGCTTAATCTATGCTTTCATCTTCCACCTGGAGAAACTGAGGCCAAGGAACAGACTGAAGAATCTACATATGTGTGTGTATAATTAAAATAGCAGGAGGCCATTAGCCTGTCTCCATAATTTGAGTTCCTACGTACCAAACTGCAACCCAACCAGATGCACTGAAACCTAACTTAGGAGTATATTTTTGTAACAAATAGCTGGGTTTCAGCTAATGACAAACAGCTTCAGCCAACTGATCAGACCATGCCCAAATAAGGCAAATGCCTCATGACATCATGTGCAAATAAGGCAGACACCTAGCTGTAGCTGATGGGGAGATTTCTCCACTTCATTTCTGTGTTTGGCCTATAACAGCTTATTGCTCACACAGCTGGATGGAACTCTCTGAACCTCTTCTGGTTTTGAGTGCTGCCAGATTCCTGAATTATTCTTAGTTCACATAAACTCTGTTAAATTTAATTTGTTTAAAGCTTTTCTTTTTCTTTTTTTTTTCTTTTTTTGAGACGGAGTCTCACTCTGTCGCCCAGGCTGGAGTGTTCTGGCACCATCTCAGCTCACTGCAACCTCCGCCTCTCAGGTTCAAGCAATTCTCCTGCCTCAGCCTCCTGAGTAGCTGGGATTACAGGCACGCGGCTCAACACCTGGCTAACTTGTATTTCTAGTAGAGACGGGGTTTCACCATGTTGGCCAGGATGGTCTTGATCTCCTGACTTTGTGATCTGCCCACCTCAGCCTCCCAAAATGCTGGGATTACAGGCGTGAGCCACCGCGCCTGGCCTAAAGTTTTTCTTTTTAACAGTACATATATACATATACACGTGCAAATGTGTGTATGTATCTTTCTATCTCTATCTGATATTTTATGCCTTCAGTATTTTATCAAGACCAATAGCTCAAGGTCATCTGAGATGAAATCCTTCATGCACTGTCAGCTTTGTCAGGGCTGACTTTCATCTACCACGTTCGCTCCATCTCATCTGCCCCTTTCCTTTGCTCATTATGTTCCAGCTATGTCAAGCTTCCACTTCTTCCTTTAACAGCCACACTCATTCCCAAGGCCTTTGCACCTGCTATTCTCTCTACCTGGTGAACCCTCCCTCTCCAGCCCCTCCACCAGCTCTTCCCTTGGCTGGCTTCAATCTAACAGCCAGTTTTGGCTTAAATGTCATCTCCCCAGAGAGAAGTTTCCGTCTACCCTCGCTAGTATTCCCCTTAGTCCTAGTCATCCTTTTCAACCTTACTTTTCTCTTTGGAGGTTTCTGAGTCATTTCTTTACTGGTTTACTCTCTGTGGGCTTTATGCGGGAAGGGTGCTTGTCTACCTGGTGCACGGCTGGATCTTGGAGTCATTACTAAGTATTTGCTAACTGCCTTTTCCCCTCTCCAAAACATGCATGAATGTTCCGGTGCTGGGATACACACTACCTGCCTCAGGTTGTGCAGAGAGGCTGTTCTTACCCCCAAAACTTTGGGCTGTCCTGTCAGGAATGTCTCCTCTGGCTGTAAGTCAGGTGGCTGTGTGGCCCTTGGTGTCTGTGCCCCTGGCGGTGGCTCCTCAAACTGCATAATCCCTGGAGGTTGGCACATGGATGTGGGCAGAATGGCTGGAGGTGGGCGGAGGCCACTGGCATTGCTTGGCGGGATGACGACAAACACCCCATTGCTGGTGGGAGCTGTAGACATCGTGCTCAGAGAGCCTGGAAAACAAAGCTTGGGAGATAATAATGGTAATGATGATTGTTACACATGTGCATAAAGCTTTTCAGTTGATAAGCAACATACCTACCTGCCCTTGCTTACTGCAGCCCTGTGAGGATGGCCCCAAACGTTCTTATCAAAGCTGGGGAAGCTGAGACTCAGAGAAGCGAAGGACGTCTGAGGTCAACGGCCTCTAGGTGGGGTAAGACTGAGACTTGAATTCCAGTCTCTCTGGTTTCACAGGCCCTGCTCTTAATCTCTGAGCTATATTATGTGGAAAGCTCCTCTTGGAGGAGTGTATATTTAAATGCCCTTCTTTTCCCAGAAAGGGCAAGTGACTTACCTAAGGACACACAGCTAGTGCTAGGTAGAACTTAGCTAGAGCACTGGTTTCTTCACCCCTAGACCAGGACTCACCGCCACTTCCTGCCTCTCAGCTCATGGCTATTGAGCTAGTATCAATAATTCCCCTGGGTGTGGGAACTTCCCACCTGCTGTGGGAAGGTTTCTATTTGGCCACCCAAGCAATTACCATTGATGTAGCCAAGATATGTGTAGATATGGAAACTTCATGCAGAGCTTATAGCTTGCAGTGAACGCCACGAATGAATTCTTAGACAGTTCCAGCTAAGCGGGGCTTGGTGGGCAGGCAGCTCTTCTTAGAGAGTCCACCCCAGCATCTGTCTGCCAAGTATTTATTGAAAGAGCTTGTCAAACCACAAACATCCACTCGATGGCTTTTTGAGGGTCATGAGACACCTGTGGACTTGTAAAAGCACTCAAACTGCCCTCTTAGGAGGCTGTTTTCAGCGTTCCTTATTACACACCTCAATCCTTGTCCTGTTTTTAGGGTCAAGGAGTTACATGCTCATGCACAAATAACATACACACAGTGCCTCGGTATTTTTCCATGCCCTAACCTCAAACGCCGTGTATATAAGCTTGGATATGTTGCTGTGCACCCTCAACATCTCCCCCGTCTTTAATTTTTAGAGTGTGTTGGTTATTTAACGAGAGGTAAACTTTGATTGCTTTTTCTTGGTTATAGATGTGTTGAGTGGCAGCACAGAGCCATTTGTACATACCTAGCAAACAAATACAAAAAAGAATAAGTATAGCGGCCATTACCCAAGTGCGTATGTTTAACCCAGATAACTAAGTGTTTGGGTTTAACTATTGAAAGCCTTTTTGTAATTGTTGAAGGGTATTTGTTTATAATTGCTGTGACCATTTTTTAAGTTGCTTTTTAAATTTACACTTAAGAGTGGAAATTTGAGAAGACGAATGGTTGTGATGAGCCTCTTGCAAGTGTGTTTTCACTCTCTCCCAAGCATATTGGGAGCTATTATATGACAGAGGTGTGACAGAGATAGAATTATATTGCTAATTACAATAAAAATTTTGATGGATAATGAATGCCTGCTGCTGATCTCCCAGCCACTCAACAGCGGCTTTAAGAGCCTCCGGGCGAGACAGAGTAGTTTTATTAATATTTACCTGTTTTTGAAATGTAGTTCACCCCTGAAGCTGTGTGAATAGATTTTGTTAGAAAAACAGCTGCAGTAGCAGCAGTTGCTAATATAATAATAGCTGAGACTAAAAAAAGCAATTAAAGTGGCCAGAAGTCTTTTTTTCTGAGTATGAGACAGTGCTTTTCTAAATAGCTACAGGGTCAAATCTCCTTCCCAGTTCCAGGTTAAATGTATGGGCAGCCAAAATTCTGCATGCCATTTTAAGATCATGACATAGGTTATATTTAACGATGTAACATTTCGATGAGACAGGCATGTAGCATACCAGCTACTGGAAGAGACTTTAATACTATAAAAGGATAGATTCTGCTCTATGTTAGGAATACCTCGCCCAAACAAAAGTATATAAGGGTGCGTAGTACAAGTCATAACTGTGTCAGTAACATTATTATGGAAAGAGAGGGGATAGTTGCCGCTGCTAGTAATATACTCACCATGTGAGAGAACCCGTTCAAAAAAGGAAGTCCTAATCTCCAAATGTGGGTATGAGCAAGGCTTAAAGCTTGTCTCTTTTAGTTGTAACATTGGTCCTGAAAGCCCATCCTCTGACCAGGTGATAGACTTATTGGAGGGACTCCCAGATCCAATATTGGAGGGACTCCCAGATCCAATAGTCTGATTTGCAGACATAAGATAACCATGGGGACTCCAATCAAGTAAGGTGCCATTATCAAAGAGAGGCCCTTGACACAGCACAGGCTGTCTGGACGGAGGCCACTGAATGGCCTCAAACTTATATCGCCAGTCCCTACTCAGATGGCATATAGGAAGATCAGGCACTTGTGTAGCTTCATTAGAGACCTCAGTCAAATGAGTGGTAATAGCAGAAATAAAGGTCAGGTTTGCAAGCTTAGCATCCCTTTTAGGCTGATAGTAAAGATACTCCTGAAGAATAAGAGTAACACACTTATCATGTGCTATTGTAGAAAAACAAAGAGGGGGATTACTAGACAATAAAATCAAGGAGTCATTAAGTTTAATCCATCCCAAATTTTCCATTAAAGGGTAAGACAAGGGCATCCATTGACCTCTTGTCCAAGAAGTATCATTAGATGACAAAGGCGGGTCAGCATCCCACCATGAAATAACATTAAAAACAGGGAGACTTAGAACATGACTCCAGTAAACATGCTCTTGAGCTGATCCCACTTGGCAAAGGACAAGAATTACCAGCCACCCCAACATCTACGTCTGTCTTACTTTCTCAGAAGTTTTCCCAATTACCGCCAGATACATAAGAAACGGATTCCCTTCAGTTACAGCGACTTCTATGGCTGCAAGCTGGATAGTTGCCTGTTGATCCATTTTCTTTAGCTGTCCCCAGGTAATGTCAGGTGCCTTCTGAGTCATTACCATCATTGTCGGTTGATTCTCCAACGACAGGTCCTGTTCTCGAGAAGAGGGCCCCGTAGTCCCCCTTTTGTTTATTAAGATATACTTTAAGAGTTTGATGAGCGGTTGAGTTATAGAGAATCCCAGTCTTGTGCTGTATGTTGATGTTATTGCCAAAGTTGTGATGCATAGCCAAAGTGAGCACTAAGATAGCAGGGGCCATTATCAGTTTTAGAGTTTGTGGAAGGCCTAGAGTCATAATAGATTCAAACAAATGAGCAATTGCATCTTTAGTTTTTTCTCCAGCCTAGGGGGTAGCGTGTGTTAGGCCTATATAAGTGTCCACACTAACGTGGAGAGATTTAAAACGTCCAAAGGGTGTATACTGAGTAACATCAGTTTGCCAGGTAGCATTAGGCACCAGACCTCGTGGGTTGCCACCAAGCCCTAAGGAAAAAGGGGACAGAGAATGCCGTTGGCAATCAGGATAAGTTTTAATAATCATGTGAGCTTGAGCAAGTGTTAAGTGAAACTGGTGTTAAGTGAAACTGGTGTTAAGACTGCATGAAAAAAAACAGCATGATCAGCTTGAACTTGCAAAAAAGCAGGAGAGTTTGCAAACCACATCTGTGTTTGTATCAGAGCATTAGCTCGAGCATTAGCTGATAAGGGACCAGGTAGGCCAGGATGAGAGTGAATATATGTGATGTAAAGAAGGTGGTGATCGAAGGGGGCCTGCCCCTCCACTCTTGTTGGTATTTCTTGTCAGGTGGAGACAAGAGACTGAGAAAAGAAATAAGACACAAAGTATAGAGAAAGAACAGTGGGCCCAGGGGACCAGCACACGCAGCATGCGGGGACCTGCACCGGCGCCAGTCTCCGAGTTCCCTCAGTATTTATTGATGACTATGTTCACTATCTCGGCACGGGGAGTGTGGCAGGAGAACAGGGTGAACAGGGTGATGGTGGGGAAAAGGTCAGCAGGAAAACATGTGAGTAAAGGAATCTGCGTCATAAATAAGTTCAAGGGAAGGTACTGTGCCCAGATGTGCACGCAGGCTAGATTTACGTTTCTCCTTACCCAAACATCTCAGTTAGTAAAGAGTAACAGAGCAGTATTGCTGCCAGCATATCTCGTCTCCAGCCACAGGGCGGTTTTCTCCTATCTCAGAATAGAACGAATAGTCGGCTTTACACAGACATTCCATTCCCAGGGACATGCGGGAATCAGAGGCCTTCCTCTTTTTTTTTTTAATTATACTTTAAGTTCTAGGGTACATGTGCAT
>NC_045446.1:12950881-12975274 GCF_002776525.5 Piliocolobus tephrosceles
ATAATTTATAATCCTTTGGGTATATACCCAGTAGTGGGATGGCTGGGTCATATGGTACATCTAGTTCTAGATCCTTGAGGAATTGCCATACTGTTTTCCATAATGGTTGAACTAGTTTACAATCCCACCAACAGTGTAAAAGTGTTCCTATTTCTCCACATCCTCTCCAACACCTGTTGTTTCCTGATTTTTTAATGATTGCCATTCTAACTGGTGTGAGATGGTATCTCATTGTGGTTTTGATTTGCTTTAATCTCAACCGCAAAGAGGCCTTCCTCTTTTACTAATCCTCCTCAGCACAGACCCTTTAGGGGTGTCGAGCTAGGGGACGGTAAGGTCTTTCCATTCCCATGAGGCCATGTCTCAGGCTATCTCAGTGGGGAGAAGCCTTGGGCAATACCCAGGCTTTCTTGGGCAGAGGTCCCTGAGGCTTTCCACAGCGCATCGTGTCCCTGGTTAATAGAGAGTGGAGAATGGCGATGACTTTTACCCATCATACTTTCTGCAAACATATTGTTAACAAGGCACATCCTGCACAACCCTGAATCCCTTAAACCTTGATTCAATACAGCACATGTTTCTGTGAGCACAGGGTTGGGGCTAAAGTTACAGGTTAACGGCATCTCAAAGCATAACAGTTTTTCTTTGTACAGTTCAAAATGGAGTTTCTTTTGTCTTCCTTTTCTACATAGACACAGTAACAGTCTGATCTCTCTTTTTCCCACAATGATGGGCACAGAGGAGCGCTTACGCTGCAAGAAATGAAGGTAGTAGGGGTTCATTAGTAATGCCCTTCACATGTGCAAGATCTAAATGAGTAATACTATACACCGCACAAGCGGAATCACTAACTATATTTACGTCTTGGGGAGGAAAAGTTTGTAAGGCTAATGTCAGGGCACCTAACTCTGCCTGTTGTGTAGTTTTAAAATGCTCCTGCATTTTGTGCTGCCATTTCTGTGTGGCATCTTGCCACACTATAGCTACTTTTCCAGTTTTTCCTAAACCATCTGTAAAGACAGTAGTGGCATGAAGCAAGGGCTGAGAAACAACAATAGATACAAATTTAACAGGCACAGTTTGTAAGAAGTTCAGGAGCTTAGAGTCTGGTAAATGAAAGCTGATATTACCAATAAAACCAGCTACTGCGACTTGCCAGTTAAGATCACAAGCTAGAAGAGTATGAAATTGTTTTTTGCTTAGAGGTAGGAAAACAGTAGCAGGGTTATTTTTGCCAAATGCCTGGTTAGGCCACAGTTATAATATGTGGCTCCGGTCATCACTGCAGCAAAAGTTTGAGTCAGATGAGTTGTAGCGCCTATATTTTGGTATGCTTTAATAAATGCACTGATTTCAGTGGCAGTGGCTTAGACTGGAGTTATTGCTGTCTGACAATCCTTATTTGCATTTTCAAAAGCCAATTGTAACATAAGAAGTTTGGTAGCTTTAGGGCGGGCTACCTGTTTTTCAATTGCTGCTTGCAATCGGTTGATAAATTTAATGTATGTTTCTGTGGCACCCTGTTTAACTGTTAAAAAGGAACCCTGGGATTGTCTTATGGTTTTTTTTTTTTTTTTAATGTTTGCATTGCTAGCTGTGAGCATTGAAGAAATAGATGGCCATCTGCTTGAGCCTGAGCCTGGGCTGAAGCAAAAGGCCCTGTTCCCAACAGTATATCAAGTTGTATTGGGATATTATTATCCAGATTTTGCAAGGACTGCTGCATGGCTAAATCACTGTACTCGCTCCACCACACGGTATATTCTGCAGCTGAAACCAAAACTTTTACCCAAGCTTTCCAGTCACGTGGAGTCATCCTATAGCCATTTCCCAGAGCCTCAATCATCCCCTGTGTAAAGGATGAATGTACACTGTTTTCACGGATCCTTTCCTTTAACTCTTTGAAGACAGTAAAAGGCAAACTGTCATGCCGTCTCCTGTTGTTTTGAACAATAACAGGGAATGCGCCAAAAAGCGCCTGAGTCTGCCTTCCTAAGTCCCTCTTGGAGGCACCCCTCTACTAAGGAAGTTTGATGAGGAGTCGGCGTTAAGGACACGGCCACCCGACCATATGGGTATTCACTGACTGGAGGTCTTATCCAAGAACCATCTCTTGGGCGGCCGCCAGTCTCCTCATGGGGGATGGGAGGCACCATTGCCTGAATGGGGCCAATGAATGCAGGTCCCTTTAAGGGTGGAGGAAAGGAGGGCGATGGCTTTTCTATAGGTGGAGGAAAAGGCTCCGGTCCGTGCTTATCATCACCAGAAAAAAATATCCTCCTTATGCCCTACGGAAGGGAATGAAGCAGAGAGAGGAGCCCCCTGCCCCCGGCCGCCTCCCGCTGTTCTGGTTCCTGTTCTTCCTTCTCCTTTAAACCTCCTGATTCCCTTCAGGCAGAGAAGATGGGCAGTCTGACCCACCGCAATCTGGCAGATAAAGAGGATACAACATCCAGTGTACCAAGTGGTCCAGGTGGTCACAATAGTAACCTTAGTAAAATGACCTTGCTCCTACCCTCTTTTCAGGCAGTGACCTACCTGCTCCCTTAACTCTCTAAGATTCCTTGATCAGGAAACCAAGGGCATTCCTGCCGAATTAAAATCACAGGCGTGTGTAGAGCTCCAGGCTCTACAGTGCACTGGTTAGTCTTAAGCAGCTGTTGCACTGTTTTTAAAAACTACTTTCTGTTCTTTGGTCATTTCTTGACGCATGATAACTCAACCCCTGATATTTCACGCGTGGGTCCCATCCTCCTGATGGGAGTCAGGACTGGCCCTTACCGGGATTCCCCGAAAATGGATGAGTTTTCCTCCTTCACGCGTAACTTCAAGACGATCACGTCGGGGTCACCACTTGCAGAGCTTATAGCTTGCAGTGAACGCCAAGAATGAGTTCTTAGACAACTTCAGCTGAACGGGGCTGGGGGGCGGGGTGGGGGCAGCTCTTCTGAGAGAGTCCGCCCCAGGATCCATCCGCCAAGTATTTATTGAAAGGGCTTGTTAAAACACAAACATCCACTAGACGGCTTTTTGAGGTGGGGTCATGAGACACCTGTGGCCTTGTAAGAGCACTCGAACCGCATTCTTAGGAGGCTGTTTTCAGCGTTCCTTATTACACACTCCACTCCTTGTCTTGTTTTTAAGGCCAAGGAGTTATATTCTCATGCACAAATAACATACACACAGTGCCTCAGTATTTTTCCATGTCCCGACCTCAAATGCCATGTACCTAAGCTTGACTGTGTTGCCATGCACCCCAACACTTTAGGTGTGGCTGGCCTGGGCAAACACTTTGGGAAAAAACACCCATTACCCAGGTGTCAGGAGATGAGCTTACCAGGAAACGACAGAGTGGTGAATCTGCCAGATTTTACAATGAAATCGAAAACAGTCATCCTTCTTGTTGGCATGGGTGGGTGAGGAGTTTAGCAGTTCAGTGTAAGGGTCTGAGATAGAAGCCAGGGTTTGAATTCTGGCTCCTCCGGTTACTGTGAGGCACGGGAGCAAGAGGGTCACCCCTCTGCCTCAGTTTCCTTACCTGTGAAATGGGGATAATGCCACTGGTACCAATCTCACAGGGTTTGGTGTGAACTAGACTGAAAGAACACACACCAACTTGATAAATTCCATCCCTTACAACGTGACTTGTTATAACGCGATGCGGCTGAGATGTTTTGTTAACTATAACATACCTAAGCCAGTGACTTACAATGGACTGTGGATGTGCATTGCTTCCCAGTGCTCTGAGAGCTGCTGTGCACGTTCAGGAGAGCACCAGCTTGCAGATTGTGCAGCAGATTCTCCGTGGCTCTGCAAGCGCTCTTGGCTGATAAGGGCTCTGCCTCACTGTTCTGTGCTCAAAATATGTGTGTCTTCCGGGAAGCCTCTGTGCCATTTATTTTGTGATAGGTCTGACCTATATTGGATGACAAAGTGGGCACGGGACAGCGTTGGTAAACGCATAGCTTCTGGGTGGAGCATTTAGATGTCAGCGTGTGACTCTGCAGGGCTCTTTTTTCCTTTGTCACAGTGACTATCAGTGTTCCAGGCAGAAACTGCCTTATCCATCTGGGTCCCTGAGTGAGCAAAGCCCCCAGGAGACATAGAACAGAAGGAAGAAATAAACCTTTGTTGTGTTAAGCCACTGAGCTGTTTGTTATAGCAGCATAGCTTTGTTTCTCCTGGTTGTCATATTTTCCTGGAATGAACACATACAGGAGTAAAACACAAAGTTCATGCCCTCAAAGGACTTAGAGTTTAGTAGGAGGAGCAAGAGAAGTTTGCAATCCAGTCAGACAAACAATTGTTGCGTGTTTACTGTGAGCACCAAGTTCCGGGGCTGGGAATGCAAGGATGAATTAAGGCTAGATGTCCTGCTCTCAGAGACTAGCAAGGGAGAGGAGGCTTGGTGAGGGGAGGGAGAAGCGCTCCTGATCGTGGAACTCAGGGATGTCATCAGGGAGAACGTGGACCCGAAACAAGGGTCCTCAGCCTGCTCCCCTGCTGTCCCCATCTCCCTTGCCCCACACTCCTTCTGTTTCCTTTTTCTCTCTTCTTCAATCTCTTCCTCCTTCCCCACCTTCTGTGGTTTGAATGTGTCCCTCCAAAATTCATGTTGAAACTTAATCTCCATCATGATGGCATTAGGAGGTGGGGCCTTCTGGAAAATGGTTAAGTCATGAAGGCTCTGCCTTATGAATAGATTCATGCTTTATAAAAGGGAGAGAGGGAACTAGCTTAGGTCCTTTTGCCCTTATGTCTTCCACCATGTGAAGACACAGCATTTGTCCCCCACGGAAGATGCTGCAACAAGGCGCCACCTAGCGAGTAAGTGAGGAATGGGGCTCTCACCAGACACAAAACCTGCTGGCACCTTGATCTTGGATGTCTCAGCCTCCAGAGCTGTGAGGCACACATTTCTGATCTTTATAAATTACCCAGTCTCGGGTATTCTGTGACAGCAGCACAAAATGGACACATCTGAGGAGACTCTACAGTTTCTGAGGACACTGCTAAAGATCGCCTTGGCTGGGAGTCCATGAACACTGGGCAAGAGAGACAGATGGCAGAACGATGAAGAATTTGGGGTGAGGGGAGCCCACCCCGCCCATCGGTCTTTCCCTTCCTCAGATGTAATAATGAACATTTACAGCCCGCATCTCACTCTGGGGAGAGGCAGGCATGGATTATTAAGTGTGATTTAGAGATAAGAAAACAGAAGTTCCGAGAGGATGAGTATTTTCCTTCCAGTTGCACAGCACCTCAGTGGCAGAACTGGAATGGACCCAGACTCCCATCTCTCAGTAGGAAGAGTGCCGACGTTATGGAATTCCTATACTTTTGGCTTTGAGTCCTGGCTTTGTCAGATGAGGGAACAAATGTTTGCACTTCACTCCTGGAGTAATCGTTCTGAAAAGCTTGTTCACAGATCAGCAAATGATAAACAAATTGGGACCAAACGAGTCTGCCAGTTTTCTACTTCCCCAAGTAAGTTCATGCAAAAAGTCATCCACGTTTTCACCATCATCTAGAAAAGATATTTAACACCAAAGAAGTAGAAAGGACATACTTTTAAGATACAGGCTGGATACGGTGGCTCATGCCTGTAATCCCAGGACTTTGGGAGGCCGAGGCGGGTGGATCATGAGGTCAGGAGATTGAGACCATCCTGGCCAACGTGGTAAAACCCCATATCCACTAAAAATACAAAAATTAGCTGGGTGTGGTGGCACATGCCTGTAATCCCAGCTCCTCAGGAGGCTGAGACAGGAGAATTGCTTGAACCCAGGAGGCAGAGGTGAGCCAAGATCGTGCCACTGCACTCCAGCCTGGGCGATAGAGCGAGACTCCATCTCAAAAAAAAAAAAAAAAAAAAAAAAAAGAAAGAAAAGAAAAAAGATACAAACACAAAACCTTAAAATTTAAATGAAACAATTTTAACTTGGTGAGCCCCTCACCACTCTGCCCATATAGCTGTCATTTCACTACAGACAGGTGAGCACTGCGTCTGAGACCCACAGTGGTGTGTGGGCAGGTTTGTGGACCTTCTGGGGTGGGGAAGGACCAGCCCCATGCCGTTCAGCCGGGCTCTTCCTGGGCTTTCAGATCAGATGGGGCCTGCACAGCCCCAGAAGGGAGCACATGTATAATTAACAATATCTCTCCTGAGCGAGTGGTGAGAAATTTGAGAAAAGGGAGGCCTTGTGATCCTCAGGAGAAAACACCTACAAAAATAGGCTCCCTGTCAACAGACAGGTTAAGTGAAATCATGAGCATGAAAGTGTCACATAGTTCCTGAGATTGCAAATTCCTCTCTCTTCCTAGCCCTCTGCAGCCACCACCAGCACCTCTGCACCCTGGGGCCAGGGACTAACCCATCCACCACATTCCAGAGGCTACCTGGCCCATGCCCTGGCTCTGTGCTACCCAGAAGGAGGACTCTCTTTTTCTTACTAACCCATCAGTCAGCATGCCCCAAAACACAAATGCATGTGTGTCAGGGACGGACAGGGGGAGGAGGGAAAGCCACCGTCCCCTGCTTCTGGGAATCTGCAAGGTATGCACCAGAGGAACAGCCGCCTGTAGCAGAGACACAGAAAATACGCAGACATCACCAAAACGCATGTCATCACCCAATGAAGGAGCAGTGGTAGTGACAGCCCCTCATATGCATAGTCCTCTCACAGTTTATAAAGAGCCGTCACCTGTATGAGACCACAGAACCATCCAGTAGCCCTGTAAGGTAAGTGTTACTCAGCCCATTTTGCAGACCAGTAAACCAAGGGCTAGAAATAGCAGTGTGGGAGGATGGGACAGGCTGTGGGACTTGAAGGCTGATGTATTTGTCAGAGATGTTAAAGGGAGGTTTCAGCTGAGACCAGGTAATGAGGTGAGCTGTGCTGCAGACGGACCAGTGGGACATGCGGAAAGCAGGTGGCTAAGAACCTGCTAGATGCCTTTTGCACCTCCCCCATGGGGCTGGGAGTGGGGATTGAGAGGGAGTTTTAGGAAAGAACTTACAGAATCATTTGAGCACTGTATATTGGGGAGGGGGATGCATCCTTCTTCATCTTAAGACAAGGCAGAGAGGCTGGCTTTAAGGAGACTCCTGAAAGAGATTTCAACGTACAGCCTGCATAGTGGACCTGCCAGATTCCTGAGTTGAGGGAGGAATTTTTTGCGGGGGGTACACAGGAGAGAGATCCCATGTGTGAGGGGCATCTCCATAGAACCCATGAAAACCCCTGCAGAGAAGTCAGCTTTTCCTCTGCCAGCCTTAGGGAGGTGACGCTAGCTTCCAACAGTATCAGGAAAGCATGCATTCCTACCCCGTTCCCCCCTTTCCCCATTATTCAGCCTTGGAGAGGGCAGAAACCACAGTTAGTTCCTGGGGAGGAGGAGGGAAATCCGGTGGGAAAAGGGAGAGGAAGTCCATCAGACACCCTTTCTCACCCGCCATGTGCCCGAGCTGAGAACCGAGGGGCCCCAAATCAGGTCGTGACATAACACAAGATTGAACACTTTAATTACTAGATCACAGCTCTTTGTCTTGTCTGAGTGCAGTCAGAAAAGCCACGGGACTGCCCCAATTTCAGCCTTCTATGGTTGCTGTGAGTTTTAAAAGAGTTAATACCCAAACTTGCGCCTAGCACAGTGCCTGGTACACAGGAGGCATGCCATGCCTTTCAGCTTCTATTATTGTTAATACCCTTATGAGGTTGGTACTATTAGTATTCCCATTTTGCAGATGAGGAAATTGAGCTCAGGATATTCAGTGACAGGCTGCCCCAGAGTCCTAGGCTGAGCCACCCTGAGCAGCCAGGACTTGTCTTGTAAGCATCTCTGTTTATCACCTTTATTCATGAAGAGCCAGAAGCAGCTTTGTTCATGGACTGCAGCTGCTGCCTGGAATGGGGCATTACCAGCTGGAAGAGAAGGTGTCTTGTACAAAATTCACAGGAGTGCATCTGGGTGGGGAGGACCCGCACATTTGCACGTCTGAGAAGAGGCAGTTTTGCTTAGAGGTTAAGCTATAGGCCTTGGGATCAGCTTGGTAAGAATCCACCCTACTATTCAATGAGCTTAACCAGCTGCATGACTTTGGGCAAATTGCTTAGCCTCTCTGGGCCTCAGCTTCCCCCTCTGCCAGATGGGTGGCTGTGAGGGTGATGGGTGCTCCAGGCTCCTGAAGATGCTCCATCTACTTTGCCCATTGGTTGCTGTGGCCCCACCACTTTGTGGATCAGGCAGGAATTCACCCCTTCTGTCTAAGTCTGACCCCATGGCATCTATCTGGATGCCAGAGCCAGGAGGCTGGGCCGGAGTTCCTCCTATCTCAGCCCTTCCAGGACAGCCTAGACCTGCCCCACAGGTCTAGAAACGACGCCAACAGATGCAAACACACGATGATGGACGCAGGCCTCCCCTCCCTTCCCATTCCCCAAGCTTGGCCCCTTGGCCGGGTTCTCCTCTACGCCACTGTGCTCTCCATCCTCACTAAGGGCCAGGTGCAGGGACAGCCCCTTTCCTGCCTGGGTTTTCTGTTTCCTCATCTATAAATGAGAGGTGAAACAATTTGCCCCTCGGCGCCTTTCCAGCTAAGAAGCCCTGCCGGGTACCTCTCTTTTTCTTGCAAGGTGCCTGCATCTGAGCGGGTATCACCTTTCTGCCCAGTCCGTGCACTCCATTTCCCTGGGAGAATGGTTAGGGCCCGAGGGTCTCTAGGGGATGCCTGAGTCATCTCAGCCCCTGGCTTTGAGGAGAGAAGACAGAGGCCCCTCCTTTACCCCACTCACCTGTGCAATGGGGCCCATGGGTTCTGGGCTGGTGGTTCCCTGTCCGTGGGAGGCCAGGAGTTCAGAGGGCCCCGGAAGCCCTCCAGCCCCTTAGTGCCAGGTGGGAGATAAGACGCACGGGGAGGGCCGCACCCTCCTCTGATGAGCAGCTCTACTTCTTTCCTCTCCCGGGGATCCCAGGTGCCCCTGCGCCAGTTCCCCTGCTACGCCTCGGGGCTGGGCGGCCTGGACTGCCCCCCTAGAAGGGCGGAGGGTACTCACCGTGCTGCCACCGCTGCTGTGCCGCCGCTTGCTCCCGGCTGCCTCTGCTCTCCTGCAGTCAACTCTCCTGAGTTCACACATATTCATGTGAAATCCTTGCTATTCGCGTGGGGCTTGGAAATCCACTCTGCTTGCGAGCTGCCACCTCTGGGAAGTTCTCAGGTCCCTCCTGGCTCAGAGGCCTCTGTCCTATGGCCCAACCGAGGGAGCGGAGGAAGCCGCTTGTGGAATTATCGGCCACCAGGCCACAAGGCCCAGGGAGAGCATCTGTATCCCTTCCTACAATCTACAGAAGGGGAAACCAAGGCCCAGAGAGGCAAGTTGCCTGCTGGGGTCCCCCAGTTAGCATCAGAGCTGGGACAGGGATTCACACGGCCTTCATCCTCCTGCCGCTGAGAGGTGGAAACTGAGTAATCAGATGCCACCTGGCTTTCTTCAACTGGACTTGTCCAGTGTTAGATTGGAGGCCAGGGAGCCCACAATTTCCCAATGGTGCAGCATAGGGGTGTGTGAGCATGCGCACACGTGTGTGTGAACACATGTGAGTGCATGTGAGTGTGGGTGTGTGTGAATGTGGATGTGAGTGTGTGTGTGGATGTGTGTGGTGTGTGAATGTGTGAGGGTGGGCGTGAATGTGTGTACACATACACGTGTGTGTAAATGCATGTGAGGATGTGAGTGTGAATGTGCATGTGTAGGTGTGAGTGTGTGCACACGTGCGTGTGCACATGAGCATGTGGGTGTGTGCGCATGCATCTGAGTGTAAGGTGTGTGCACACACGTGCCTGTGCACACGTGTGTGAGAACACGTATGGGTGAGTGTGCACACACACGTGTAAGTCTGTATACACCCATGTGCCTGTGTGTACACATGAGTATGTGCATACGTGTGTGTGAATGTGTGCACGTGTCTGTGTGCACACACGTTAGTGTGAGTGTACACATGGAGTGATATTGGAGTGGCACATGCAGGTGAAGCGATTTGTTCATCAGTTTCTGGGTTCAAGTTCTCACCAAAATTGCCCTTCATGCCTCCATACAAAGTCAGGGAGATGACACAGGACCTGAGGGCTCAGGATGGCACAGGGAATGGTCTGGATGCCCATGACTGGACCAGTTCTCAGCTGAACCAGGACCACACCTCTTGCAGCTAGAGATGGAGTCTTTTTTGCTAAATCTTGAAACTGAGCTGCCTCGTGGCTTCCTTTGCCAATAGAACAAGGCAGAAGTGGCCATGTGTCAGGTCTGAGCTGCTTCTGTTCTCCCTTGAAGCTCTGCAACCACCTGGACCAGCCTGCTAGAGGACGAGACACATGGAGTGCAGCCAGGCTGGCCCAGTTGTCCCCACTGAGGCCCCACATATTCACTCAAGGTCAGCAGGGCTACCTAGCTGACCCTCAACTGAACACAAGCACATGGATGAGTCCTGCCAAGCCCAGATCAGATCAGGAAGGCTGCCCAGTCAACCAATAGACTCGTGAGCAAAAATAAATGCTTCTTTTGGGATGCCACTGAGGTTTTACAGAACTTTTGTGGCAATAGCTAAGTGCAACAGTCCATTTCTTTATGGTGGCTTGATCATTGCTCACATCAGCAACCCTGTAGGCCCAGACGAAGCAAGGAATGCTGAAATTTAAGAACAGGAGCAGCAGGATAAAATGGAAATGTCCAGACTCTAAGCCCAGCACTAAGCCCTACCGTCTTCTTGCCCATTGCTGTGCTATCCTAGCTGATGACCTACTTATCTTCCTCGGTGATTGGCTGCCATAGGCTGAGTGATTCTTTCCTTGCTTTTGCTTTTTGGAATGCTTGATTCTTTCCTGTTATTTACAAGTTTTTAGAACAATAGGTGCACCCTAGCAATCTCCAAAGATGATCACAGATTTTTTCTTTCTAACATGATGAGCTATGTGTTTCAATCCATTGCAGATGTTGTTGCTATATTATTGTGATTGCTGTTCTTCTTCTTCTTCCTCTTCCTCCTCCTCCTCCTCCTCCTCCTCCTCCTCCTCCTTCTTCTTCTTCTTCTTCTTCTTCTTCTTTTTTGAGACAGTTTCACTCTTGTCACCCATGCTGGAGTGCAATGGCACTATCTCAGCTCACTGCAACCTCCGCCTCCTGGGTTCAAGCAATTCTTCTGCCTCAGCCTCCGAGTAGCTGGGATTACAGGCGTACGCCACCATACCCAGCTAATTTTTGTATTATTAGTAGAGACGAGGTTTCACCATGCTGGCCAGGCTGGTTTCAAACTCCTGACCTCGGGTGATCCACACCCCTGGCCTCCCAAGGTGCTGGTATTACAAGCGTGAACCACTGAGCCTGGCCACTGCTATTATTCTTGATGTTCTAATTCGTTCCTTTTTAAGCTGTAATTTCGTCATTATGAGAATATTATATACATGGAGTCATGCAGTATTCTATACTTTGAGATTGGGGTTTTCAGTCATGTCCTTGAAATCCAAATTGTTGTGTGTATTGAAGGAAACCAGATTATGTCACCCCTAAATATGCCTCTTTGACATAAAAAGTATTTCAAGCTGAAGGCAATTAAGAACAAGCAAATGCAGGAGAAGTTCCCTCTATCTTCTTCCTTTTCTGCCTAAGGCAGGATATAAATTCTTCTTTGCTGCAGAAGACTCTAGACTCTAATTAGCCCAGAAATGGCTCCAGAGGAAACCGTAAGCAAACCTTACTCCATTAGTTTCTTTCCATATATTTAACTTCCCACCGTTTTCCTGCCTTTGAAGGCCCAAAACTGCTTTCCTTTGTCCTGTCATTTCTCTACAAATCCATTGTTCTTTGGGGAAGATGCTATGTAAGCAGATTCTAAGTCACCGCTCCGAGTTAGTTTTCCTTGAGGTTTTTTGCAGGTGATGTGTGCTGCGTGGGCTAATTAAACTTGTTTGTCTTGTTAACCTGTCTTTTTGTTAAACAGTCGCAGCTGAAAACCTATTTTAGCTTGATTTAGAACCGGTTTAGAACTGGTTTTTCAACAGTGCGCACACATCAGGAAGCACGGAACAAAAATGCACCCTGCCCTTTGCCAGGTTAAAAGATACCGAGAGCCAAAGGAAAATTATTATGAACGAAAAAAAAAAGACATCAATAACAAAAAAAAGATGAAGACAGGTAGAGGTAAAGTTTTGCTTCCCCCACAGCATCAATAGCTTGTTCCTTTTTACTGCTGAGAAGTATCCTATTGTATGAATGTAGCACAGTTTGCTTTTCCATTATTTATCCAGTGAAGAACATTTAGGTTGTTTCCAGTTTGTGTTTATTACAAATAAAGCTGCCATTCACATTTCATGTGGAAGTAAGTTTTATTTTCTCTAGGATAAACACCCAGGAGCAAGATTTCTGAGTCACATGGTAAGTGTATTCTCTGCTTTATAATAATCGGCCAAGTTGTTTTCCAGAGTAGCAGTGCCAATTACATCTGAGACCTCCGGTTGCTCTGTTTTCATCAGCACTTGGTATTATCAGTATTTTTAATTTCAGCCATTCTAATAGGTGTGTAGCGGTATTTCATTGTACTTAATGGCTAATGACAGTGAACATCTTTTCATATGCCTATTTGCAACCCTATATTCTCTTTGTTAGAACCTCTCTTCAAGCCTTTTGTCCATTTTGTGATTAGATTTTTTTAATACTGTTGAGTTTAGAGAGTTCTTTATATATTGTGGAAACATATCCTTTGTCAGATACATGATTTGCAAATATTTTCTCTCAGGCTGTGACTTTTTATCTTAGGTAGCTCTTTCACAGAGCAACTGTTTTTAATTCTAAGTCCAACTTACTGATTTTTTTTTCCTTTTGTGAATTGTATTTTTGGTGTCTAGTTTAAACTCTAGGTCACAAAGATTTTCCTCCCCCCCTATACCTGGGAATACTGAACACACTCCACATTGCTCCCTCTCCTCTGTGGGGGAGAACCGTGTCAGAGTTAGAACTGGGGACTGGGCAAAAAAGCTGTACCTACAAGAATTCCATGGCTGAGGCACTGATTTAGAACTGGTTTTTCAACAGTGAGCATACATTAGGAACCACAGAACCAAAATGCACCCTGTACTTTGCCAAGGATAAAATATGCTGAGGGCCAAAGGAAAATTATTTATGAATGAAAAAAAAAAGACATCGATAACAAGCAAAAATGAAGCTTAGGAGTGAAGAGGAGAGGAAATGCTTGTTCATTTCAATCTGGCAACAAGGCTAGGGTCATGGTCATGGAAGTTTCAGGGAGAAGGAACGATACTGCTGCAGTGTATCCCCTTGTCATTGAGACAGGCATCCCATGTCATCTATCTCTGTGCAAATCAGCTATTTCTTGGTATGAGGGTTCAGGGGGTACATTGTTGGTGTGGATAGCATTGACAGAACTGGTGGTAGTTTTGGCAGGGCCAGTGGTAGTGTTAACAGGGCCGGTGGTCACATTGCCAGGGCCGATGGTAGCATTGACAGGACCAGCAGTAACACTGACAGGGCTGGTGGTGGTGTTGACAGGGCTGGTGGCGGTATTGGCTGGGTTGAAACTGAATACAGTTGGAATCACTGTCACGTTCTGAAAGACAAAGGACATGTGGTCATCATCTTCCTCTGTGGTAAACAACAAAAATGGCCACAAATTTTTCTCCCTCCTGTTTCCATACCCTTAGGTAGACCCTCTCTCCCTAATGCTGGACTTGGTCATGTGACTTTCTTTGGCCAAGGGGACAACAATGAATGTGACCTGTAAAGTGCCCTTTGGAGCTTGCTTTCTCTTGTTGCTCTTTGGAACACTGAACATAAAGAGTGGCCTGTCTTCTGGATAATGCAAGACAAGTGGTCCAGTTGTCCCTGTTGATTACCAGCTTGCAAACAGTCAGACACCCATGTGGGACTGCCCAATATCATCCAGCCATCAGGCAACTCACCAACTGACTGCAGACTCACGGCAAGCCCAGCAGAGGTCAGAAGAACTGCCCAGCAAACCCAGGGAATCAGGAGCTAAATAAGTGGTTGTTAAAGAAGCTATTAAGTTTTGGGGTTGTTTGATATGGGGCAAAAGCTAATTGACATAGAAATTGGTAGCTAGAAGTAAGATAACAATAATTCAACACATGCATTGGGTTTGGGACTAGGTGGCAGGTGGGGCTGGAGAAGCTGTGAGTAAGCCTCTAGCAAAGGCTGGAAAAGTGGTGATCTCACTGCTGGAGGAGTCTGGAAAAGGGGAGAGGAAAGTGCCACAGCAGACTGGAGAAATGATTTCCCATGTTATGTAGTGGTGGAGTGCTGTTGTACTTTGGAAGACGAAAATATGTGTCTAATAACTTTTGGATTTGGCTAAGGAGATCATCAGGCAGAATATTGAAAATGTCATTTGGGTACTTCTGGCTGCATATGATAAAGTGCTGTGAGAAAGTGAGAGGATAAAGAAGGAACTATTTAGTTTACAAGTGGTATTTAGAGGCAAAGTAGAGAGCCCAGGACTTGAAGAGTTAGAAAACAAGATTGTCTCTAATTTCCAAGGTCCTCAATG
The DNA here is from genome assembly GCF_002776525.5 of Piliocolobus tephrosceles. NCBI lineage: Eukaryota > Metazoa > Chordata > Mammalia > Primates > Cercopithecidae > Piliocolobus > Piliocolobus tephrosceles. Next base: position 12,965,453 of record NC_045446.1, read on the forward strand.
GATAAATAACATTCAAAGTAAAACTAGGCCTAAGAACAAAGATCAGACAAGGATGTGTCTACACAGCCCTTTGTTAAGACCTTTGAAAAGCTTAATCAGTGCTTATTACACCCTTTCAGCTAGACAGAAATGCTTCTAAGAATCTTAAGATATTGGTCTCACAGAAGCCTAATCCCAAAACAGACATTGGTAGATTTAGAGTGAGAAGTGTGTCTAGAACACAGTCTCAGGTGTGGCTCTTGTCAGATGGTGAAAGCCATAATCTGATATATAAAACACCCTTGGAGTTTTTAAGGGAATTGTATTAGTAACAGGATTACCAACTTGGACCAAATCTGACTGAAATTGCTCAAACTGCAAAAAGATCTTTGGGGATCACTCTTAATACGGGAAGCAGGTTGAGAAAGCAAGATAGAAACTATAGGCCTTTTCTTATGAAAAAAGAAAACATGTTTCTGAGGGTGAAGTCAAGAGTCCAGAGGGTGGAGTCAAGGTCTTGGAGAACAATGGATTAGAAAGCTCTTCTCAGGAAGCAATAGAGAACAATGGCATGGGCAGAATCTTCCAGAGAGTCAAACTGACTCCTAATCAAGAAACATTCTCTGCCCCCAGGGCAAGACAATATGTGCCCCTTAGGATTTCAGAATTATTATGGAGCAGTGACAATCTTGTGCTTCTGTTCTTCCCCTTATTGAGTGCGGAAATAACATAATTCTATTTATCCTATTTTTCTGTCGCTTAAGTATGTTGCATATATGGGGACAGAACTTGCTTTTTTAGTTCATAGGTTTCTGAATCAAGAAGAGTAATACACCCAAATCCTCTGCCATGTCTAGATCTGATTTGGATCCTAGACTTCAAGCCTGATGCCATGATTAGATGGGATGTTTGGGCATCCAAAGTATGGGCTGAGCATACTTTGCATCTTGGACAGCTGTGAGTAATTTGTGGCCGGAGGAAAGAGTGTTGTAGACTGCAATATTGGTTATGAATCCTTATATTTATCAACCTTTGCTGGGTGACTTTGTAGCTCCTCTTATCAAGAGGTAGAGCTGTTGCTCCACTTGTGGAATCTGGGTTCAGCCGTGTGACTGACTGTGGCCAGTGGGACATTAGCAAATGTGATGCAAGCAGTGACTTAAAGTGCTTGCCTGTAGGGGCTTGCTGTGTCTTGCTACTCTTGGAACCCAGCTCCCCATAAAGAAGCTCAGGTGATCACACTGGAGGATGAGATAACATGTGGAGCAGAGGTGAACTATTTCACGAAGGTCCCTGGAAACCAACCATCCCCAAGCTAAGATACAAGGGTGAGTTCATCTGAGGTCAACAGAAGAGCTACCCACTGATCATAGCCCAAGCTGATGATGCACAGAATAAATAGAGCTAAATAACCAGAAGTCACTAAGTTCTGGGGTAGGTTGCTATGCAGCAAAACTTAACTGATATACCTTCTCTCGGGCCTCATTTCTCCAGATCTCTGGCTACCTCTTGCTACAGCCCATGCCCAACCCCAGAGCATGCTCTGATTGCTGGAACAGAGTCCAATGCTTACCTCAAATTGTTTGCAGCAGGTAGCCTGGCACCCAAAATGTGAGACCACGCAAGTGAGGATGAACTCCAGGAGGGCAAAGGGGAGAAGACCACCAGAAACTGCTTTTGAATACGTCTAAAGGCAAGGAGTAATGGAAGACTTTTAGTCCTTCGGGTTGATGGTCTAGGTGACAGTCCACATCTGGAATGCCACACACCTCACCTGGAAGGCCTGAGACCCTCTCTACATGTGGCCCTTTGGAGCAGATGCTTGGGTCACCCATTTTATATGCCCTTGCCTTAGCCTCTCAGTCACTGGCCTGACTTCCAACTGCCAGCATCTACATTCCTTTGCCTCAGGGCTCCCTCTGGCCTCTGGAGCCTACTTTGCTGTTTGCACAGGCTCAAAGTTCCAGGAAATGAGTGCCTCTTGAGAACAGCCCTCTCTCCATGACTGTCAGGGTTTGGTGTATAAATACCCCAGCTCCTTTACCCCTTAGGTTGGTGTTTGCTTCCTCTCCCAGGTAAACTACTTGTATCAATGTCTGCTTCTGGGAAGAACCCAAACTGAGACATTTCAACAAGTGCACTGGTGAGGAAACCCTGTGTGAGGGTCTGGACTCCTTGCCTGGGAAGGGGATAGACACCAGCTAGGTCAGGGTCATTAGCTCTGCCTGACTCCTGGCTTTCTCAGCCATCTTCCAGTATCCCTGCCTCATACTGCCCTTGACAGGTTGGGATGGGACCTCAGAGCTACAAGGGATTCTGCCAAGACAGAAGCTAAGGCAGGATTGAAGGGGCCCTACAGAGCTCAGTGTGCTCTAGGCCTGGTCCCTGCCCACAGTAGGGTGGGAGGGGTCACGGAGCTCCTCTCATCCCTACACACTCTCTCTCTGGAGCAGAGGGTGGGGAGCCCAGGGCTTGGAATGCCTGTTGGAATCCAGTGCCTTTGTGCTACACTGAACTAGTATGCTCCTTGATGACAGAGGTCCTGATTGCCAAATGACCACCTTTAGGATCTGTAGCTGTTGTGCTCTTGGTTCCACATGACCGCAATCCACTCCCTTGTTGGGACATCCTGTTGCATCATGTTGGACTCAAGAGGCCAGAACCTTGCTGCCACATCCCCTAGATACCAAGTTACACCCTGTGCATCAGGCTTCTTCCTGGGTCCTTCAGGGAGCTCTCCCCTTAGGGACTGCCCTCACTCCTGTAGACACATCCGGTTTAAGACCCTGTGTCCTGCCAGCCTTCCTTTGCCCACTTGGTTAGTCCCAAGAGAGCATCAGATTGCAGCCAACTGTGGAGCTAGCTACTCTCGATCTTGTTCTTCAGGCCTCCTTAAGTACTGTGTCAGTGTTACTGATGTCCTTCCCATATTTCCATGCCTGTTTCCTGACTTTCATTTGCATGGCTTTACCTGAGGACTTTCTTTGGCCACAAAACTCCTCTGCCCATGAGCATGGCAGACTGGAAGCACTAGGGAATTGATGTCCCTCAGGGGCAGTTTTTGATCAATGATTGAGGGGAGTTGGTGGATAAATACCCCAGCTCCCTCACTCCAGGACAGGGTATAGCTAAGGAGCATATCATTCCCTGGCTACCAGGGCCCCGGTAGGTTCATCTCCAGGAGTCCTTGCCAGATAATACGTTTGTTTATAGTCTGACTTTCTCCCCTTGTTTGTCTTACTTCTTCCCTCCTCTAGAGAGGTTTCCTAGAATAACCTCTGAAATACATGACTTGCACCTGAATCCTTGTCTTTGCATCTGCATCTGGAGGTCCCCCCATCAAAAGACCAGAACTAGCATCAGCACCTCCTGCTTGTGTGAAAGGCTATCCCTCGAGAGACCCGTAGGGGCAGGTGATCTTGTGAGTCTGGGTGTGGCAGCCACGTAGGCCACTTACCTGGTCACCTGCTACCTCCAAGCAGAGAATAGGATAGGTATGAGAAGGGGTCAACTGGCTACACCTCTCTGAGTCTCAGCGTCCTCACTGTGAAATGGGGTTTATCACAGCCACCTCAGAGGGCACAGGGTTTTGGTGATGGTTAAATAGCTTATGGATGTCGTGGTTGTCATACTAGGATGGAATTCTGGGGCGATTCCATTCTGCTCTGGAAGCAACCTCAGAAGCCCTCTTGGTCCTTTGGCAGCACGGGGCCCTGGCAGTCAAATGCTCACCGTCACATAGTAAAGGATCAGATCTGTAATGATAATGAAGATCCCGGCAAAGGTGAATAACGAACTGATGATGTTCAAGCTGATGCTGCTGTTCACCTGCAGGAGAGGAGGGAGAGGAGACAGGGAGCTGAGTCTGAAGAGTCTGAAACCCGGCTTGTGGGGACTCTTGGGAAGTCGGAGAAGAGAGAAGGCAGGGCAGAAAAGAGATGACCAGGCAGGGTGGAGAATGCTTTTTTTTTTAAAACTTTTAAAACTTTTATTTTAAGTTCATGGGTACAAGTCCAGGTTTGTTTCATGGGTAAACTTGTGTGATGGGGGTTTGTCGTAGAGATTATTTCATCACTCAAGTACTAAGTTAGTTGTTTTTACCTGATCCTCTCTTTCCTCCAAATCTCCACCCAAAATCATTCCTTAATCAATGTGCAGTGTCCTTCTATGGCAGGGATTGGATTTGTTTGGGAAAATTTCTTGCTGAGCAGCAGAGGGTAGGCAATGAGATTCAGAAAGACATAAGGCAAAGATGCAGAGCTGCTCTGCAGAAGAAATGGGCAGAGATCCCAAGCTTGAATTGAGGGAAGGGAGTCAGGGAGACTTGCTCCCTGTGGTGGAAGGCTGGGGCCAGCATGCTGGCAGGATTGGCTGGGGAAGGTTTTCGGAACTGGAAAGCCTCATATTCAACTCTGAGGGGTCTGCTGCTCAGTGCTGAGAAGCCGAAATCCTCTAATGCTTCATTATCCATTCCCCACTCAAGCTGCTTCCCTTTAAGAGAGTTATGGGGATGAAGACAGAGAAAGATGAAAGAGAAAGGGACCGTGTTCTACATTTGGGCTGAGGCCAGGACAGCTGTAAGATGTATAAAGTAGAAATGGAAGTTGAGATTTCAATAGAAAGTCATATGTCAGAGCAAGAGAGGGCTAGGAGATCCCCAGGAGTCAGCAGACACCTTGGGGAGAGCATTTGACTTCCCAGGGGATATGGAACTTCCCAGTTCTGTTGGGATACGAAGGGGTGGTGTGAGCTTGGCTGATGCTGGAGTGTCTGGAGGACTCTACTCTTCCTAAAGGGGGTGAAGCAAGGCAGACCATGGGGCCACAGGAGTTTGCCTTGTAGACTGGAGATTGGTAATTGGGAAACCCTCCGTTAGACACCCAGCCCCTAGCTGACCCACTGCTTTCCCATCAAAAGGCAGAAGAAAGATGACAAGCCATGTAGAGAAAGTGGAGAGGGGAAGGAGGACCTGAGAAGGGAGGAGATGAGAGAAGGGCCATTGTGGAGCTCTAAATTTATCCCTAAGCTTCTTAGAGGCCGCAACAAAAATCATCAAAACATGACCAGATACTTTGCTGGATGCTGAGACAGAGAATAAATGCTCCAAAGGTACAAGGGAATTCTGGGCCCTGTGCTCTTGGTTGGGACTTTAAATTGTTCAAGGCAGGCATTGCTCTCACTTTTATAGGTCCACACAAAGAGGATGGTGGAAAATATCTTAAAGAGATGGCCGAAATGCACACCCATTTTTGTTTGGCTCAGGCCTGGCTTTCTGCTTCATTCAGAGCACCCATAAGGCACTGCGTGTAAATACTCATGCGTTTCCCGAAGAGCTAAGTTTTTGAATAGTAAAATGCAATAGTTAAAAAGGAACAGTTTCAGAATCAGAGAACTCTGGGGTCAAATCCCAGCTTGGCCGTGTACTCACCGTGTGATCTTAGGCAAGCCACCTGACCTCTCTGCTCCTCAGTTTTCTCCTCTGAAAAATGGGGATAATACAGCTTCATAGAGTGGTGGGGATTGACTGGAATAAGGTTTGGAAACACACTGTACCCAGGGCCAGGGCCAGGGCCAGGCCATGCCACTACTATGAGTCCCCTTTTACAATGTTTGGTAGAGAGTCAAATTCCAACGCTCAGGAATCATCAAAGACAGCGCTGTAACTCACCACACAAGGACTGGGGTCCTTTGCAGCCCATACTGAGAGGGATCCAGATATAATATACTATGTAGACGAAACAGAAAAAAGAAACAGAATGACCAATTGTGCAGCATGTTAAAAAAGACAGCTGTCCACTCAGAGACACATTTCTCAATCTTTTGTTCTATGCACCTTGTTTCACAAAATGTGCAAATCTGTTTATTTCCTCCCAACGTTTTTACTATCCCAATGGTTAGGCACCAAATATACTAAATACCATGATACTCAAACTCCTGTGGGTCTAGGCTAACACCTTCCTTCCCCCTAAAAACCTGAATTTTGTCCCAGGATGCTGTAAGTCTCATTATTATTATTTTTTGACTCATTCTCCTTGAGTCCGCTGTCTGGACATGTCATCGTCCAAATGCATTTATTGCTCATTTGGCCTCACGCTGTCCTATGCTCAACTGTGAGCTTGGAAAACCAGCTGAGTAGTGTGGTGGGTGGAGCCTTGGGGCTGGGAGATAGGAGACCTGGGCTGTGGCCTCATCTGCTGTGGTCCTGGGCCCAGCTGGAGGGTCCTATTTAGCCCTTGATGCTGCTAGGCAGGTGATGGAAACATGAACATCAGAAGCAGTAAGAGCTCTGTTCAGTTATGAGAGCCCTGAACTGAGGGGGCCTGGGCTCAGGACGTTGCTCCAGCACTTTCTGGCTATGAGGATGTGGTGGTGTCATCCTCATAGCCAGAAAGTGCAAGAGGAAGATCTTGAGCTTCAGTCTCCTCGTCTGGCAAATGGGCATAGATCATGATTCTGGCCCTCTCTATCCACAAGTGGGCTGTGCAGTTCAAGTGAGAGAAAAAGGATGGGATTATTGATGGGGGAGAATAGGGGCACTCAGGGGTTTTGCTAGCTCTCTTGAAGCTACCCCTCAAAGGAACTCACTTCCTCCCAAACAAAATGCCTAGTGGGGGAAAAGAGCCAGCTGCACGCAGGTACAGAATTATTCCATGTATATACGTTTGTAAACACGCAAAGCCAAGTCACTCGTTGCTTAGGCATATAGGTAAATATGATCAGATCATAAAAGCAAGGGAGGCCGGGCACAGTGGCTGACGCCTGTAATCCCAGCACTTTGGGAGGCCGAGGTGGGCGGATCTTGAGACCAGGAGTTCGAGACCAGCCTAGCTAACATGGTGAAACCCCATCTCTACTAAAAATACAAAAATTAGCTCGGTGTGGTGGCGCATGCCTGTAATTCCAGCTACTCAGGAGGCTGAGGCAGGACAATCACTTGAACCTAGGAGGCAGAGGTTGCAGTGAGCCAAGATTGTGTCACTGCATCTCAGCTTGGGCAACAGAGTGACTCCGTTTCAAAAAAAAAAAAAAAAAAAAAGCAAGGGAATTAAAATATTAAATTGAAAATAGTGGTTACCTCTGGGGGCATAGAGAGGACACTCACAGGGATTTAACAATTTAAAACCTGTGAGTGATGCTTTGTGTTTTAAGTTAGGTGGTGGACACACAGGTGTTCATTTTTTAAAACTTTATTATTTTTAATTGTGGTAAAATACACACAAATTAAAACTTACCATTCAAACCCCTTCAAGTGTTCAGTTTACTAATACCAAGAAAATTCACATTGTTAGGCTGGGTGGGATGGCTCATGCCTGTAATCCCAGCACTTTAGGAAGCCAAGGTGGGCAGATCACCTGAGGTCAGGAGTTGAAGACCAGGCTGGCCAACATGGCGAAACCCCGTCTCTACTAAAAATACAAAAAATTTGGCCGGCCTGGTGGCGCATGGCTGCAATCCCAGCTACTCGGGAGGCTGAGACAGGAGAATTGCTTGAACCCGGGAGGTGGAGGTTGCAGTGAGCTGAGATGGCACCACTGCACTCCAGCCTGGGCAATAGAGTGAGACTCCGTCTCAAAAAAAAAAAAAAAAAAAAAGGAAAGAAAATTCATATTGTTGTGCAACCAGCCACCCCAAGAACTCCTTTTATCATCCCAAATTGAAACTCTGTCCCCATAAAACACTAACTCCCCATTACCCCCTTACCCGGCCCCTGGCAACCACCATGCTGCTTTCCATCTTTATGAATTTGACTACCCTAGGGACCTCATCTAAGTGGAAGTGTACATGTGGGTGTTCGATTTATTAATATTTAAGCTCTGAAAGATGAAATATACTCAATGGCCTGCTGGTAAATGATTAACATCTGCCTTATAAGGTGGCAGCCGTGCAGGAAAGGGCCCTGATTTGGAGCACGTGTTGATTTCCATGTCCTATATATACCCAACGTAGCTAACTTCCTGCTACCACATGGTTTGACAATCATTTTACATAATTCCTGGAAGTTTTACAATAGGCTCCCATAACTGGTATGGTAGGTAGATGCTGTCTGTAGCACACAACTTTACGTACTCTGAGTTACATATGAGATATTTTTTTTTTTTTTTTTTTCTTTGAGACAGGCTTTCACTCTGTCATCCAGGCTGGAGTGCAGTGGTGCGATCATGGCTCGCTGCAGCCTCCACCTCCGGGGCTCAGGTAGTCCTCCCACCTCAGCATCCCAAGTAGCTGGGACTAGACGTGCACACTACCACACCCAGCTAATTTTTTGTATTTTTGTAGAGATGGGGAGTCTTGCCATGTTGCCCAGGCTGGTCTCAAACTCCTGACCCCAAGTAATTCACCTATCTCGGCCTTCCAAAGTGCTGGGATTACCTACGTGAGCCACCCTGCCTGGCCATATCAGATCCATATTTCATAAAAGAGAACCTAGAGAGGGTGGAAGTGGTGAAGCACATGATAGTGAGTCTTTGTGGCCAATATTTCCCTAGAGGCTGGGTGGGGGGTATGGGAGATGGGGAGGGTGGTGGTGGGAGGGAGTGTTGCTGGGGCCGGGAGATGGAGGGGTGGTTGGATCTTCAACCCTTTGCCGTATCTGCAGGTTGGAGGCTGGCTCTAGTCTATGGAGTCATATTACTGGGAATGGGATTCCATGCTCCTTCTTCCTCCACTTCCTTCTTGTCCCAGTCTGGTGACCCAGGAAGGAGACCATATGGCCTTGTACTCACGGATAATCCTCCCCAGATCGGGTAGCCTGACAGCCAGGTCACAGAAAAATAGTAATACAGCACAGGGTTAATTGCAGAGAAAATGTGCGTCAGGCCGATGAGGATCTGGATGGCCTGCAGGGAGAACAAGTCACTGTGAGAGAGCGGAACTGGGGCCTGTGGGCTTTGCATCCTGGCTGTGCCCCAGAATCACCCCAGGTGCGACTAGTGTTGGGACTCATCCCAGACCAACTGGATACAAATCTCTGAGGGTGGGGCCCATGCCTGGGTGTTTTTTAAAAAACTTCACAGGTGATGCAAATTTGCACTCAGGCTGAGAACCACAGGCATGAAGGAAAGGTAAGATGCCTGTAACAGAACAGGAAATGTCTTTCCTTTAGATTGAGCCCACAACTGTGCAGAGACATGGGCCGAGCCCGGGTCGTGGCTGAAAACAACTTGGGCTCCTGTCCTGGCTGCAGCACTGGCCGGATGTGTGGTCTCCAGCAAATATCCTCTCTGCCTCAGGGTTTCCTTATTTGCAGGGAAACCGAAAATGTCAAATCCTAGAAAATGTAGCAGTCCTATGCGTGATGTTAGCATCGTTCTCCAACAGTTGTTGGCCAAAATTCATGTGATGAATCCGATTTTTCCAAAATAGATGATTCTGGTGATTCAGACCATTCGGTGTCAGTTCTGTTTAGAAATAACTCAAAGAAAGGTCTTTATATTTTATTTTCACTCTGAAAATCAGCCAGATTTGCTTCAGCCTCAAAAGCATGTTTATGAGAGGCTACATATTTGCAAGATGGGGGTAACAGTATCCAGCTTGCAGGGCTGTGGTAGAGATTAAAAGTATCTATAAAACTTGCTGGCCGGGCGCGGTGGCTCAAGCCTGTAATCTCAGCACTTTGGGAGGCTGAGACGGGCGGATCACGAGGTCAGGAGATCGAGACCATCCTGGCTAACATGGTGAAACCCCGTCTCTACTAAAAATACAAAAAACTAGCCGGACGACGTGGCGGGCGCCTGTAGTCCCAGCTACTCGGGAGGCTGAGGCAGGAGAATGGCGTGAACCCGGGAGGCGGAGCTTGCAGTGAGCTGAGATCTGGCCACTGCACTCCAGCCTGGGCGGCAGAGC
>NC_045446.1:12975374-13197552 GCF_002776525.5 Piliocolobus tephrosceles
CTTGCAGCCCAGTTCCTAGCATGCAGTAGGCGTTTCTTTCTTTCTTTCTTTTTCTTTTTCTTTTTTTTTTTTTTTGAGTCAGAGTCTCGCCCTGTCGCCCAGGCTGGAGTGCAATGGCGTGATCTCGGCTCATTGCAAGCTCTGCCTGCCGGGTTCATGTGAGTCTCCTGCCTTAGCTTCCCAAGTAACTGGGACTACATGTGCCTGCCACCCCGCCCAGCTAATTTTTAAAAATAATTTTAGTAGAGATGGGTTTCACCATGTTAGCCAGGATGGTCTCGATCTCCTGACCTGGTGATCCGCCTGCCTCAGCCTCCCAAAGTGCTGGGATTACAGGCGTAAGCCACCGCACCCACCCTGAATGCAGTAGGTGTTTCAAAGCCCTCTGCTGACACCATTCATCTTCCCAGTACCGATACCAATATTCTCTTTGTGGCCTTCTCTATGATGTGCCCACAGTTCCCCTTGACAATGTACACACCAGGAGATCCTCTGTCTCCTGCAAGTTCTGTGCTTTTCCTCCTTCCTCCTTGCTTTTCCTCCACTGTTGCCACTGTCTGAAATCTGCTTGCTTTACTCTCCTCCTATTGAAATCCTACCCTTACCTTAAGGGAATCAGAGAGATTCTTTTTCTGACTCCTGATACAGGATGAATCCCCTCTCATTTGGGGCTCCTACAGGGTTTACCACTGGCTTCTCTGGGCCTCAGTTTCCTCAGGGATCAAATAACCAACATAGGGCAGCCGCTCTCTGCCCTCCTGGTCCATGAGTCTATGAATTGGTGACACCTGGGTTTCATACAAACATCCCTTCCTAAGACGACATGCTTGACTCTGTCTATAGGCCCACTTTATCAGTATATTAAGGAACCCCTTTCCCGTTTAGAAAAAAAAAAAAATAGTGCCGCTTGCTGCCAGCACTCATTTAATTTTACACACACACTCTTGAGGCTGAAGCAAATCTGGCTGATTTTCAGTGTGAAAATAAATGATAAAAACGGTTCTTCGAGTGATTTCTAAACAGAACTAACATCAGAATTGTCTACTTCGGAAACATTGGATTCATCAAATGAATCTTCGGCCAAAAACTGTTCGAGAACAATGTTAACACCATGTGTAGAAATGCTACGTTTTCTAGGACTTGATATTTTTAGCAATTGAGAACTACTGGATTTTGTAAATGGGAATACTACTACTAAAACCAGAATGCTATAAATAGAATGACATCTCTTGTTTCCAAGATCGATGTGCTAGAGCAATGCGAAAGTTATAATAAAAGGGAGATATTGCATGGCAAAGTTATCTCAGGGTAAATACTGCAGCCGCAAGTGCTGCTGGCGAATATTCTTGGGACAAATGGGAAAAGGACAGAGAGGCAGGCATGGTTTCCTTCCCAAATCAAATTTGTAATTGATTCAAGATAGCCCGCATTTTTGGCTTTGTGGCTTTTCATTTTGTTTGGCCAAGTTCCCCAGACATTTGCTCTGACTTAATTCTGTTTTGACAAATTTTCAAATCCTTCCAAAATATCTTAGAATAATTGGGAGTCAAAGTTAACAAGCCTTTTCCCAGTATTAATTAATAATAAGGATAGTCATTGTAATACAAGATGATAATTACTGTGCAATATCATAGACCAGCTTTACCTTTTGGAGGATTTCCACACACATTTATAATCTCACTCGATGCTCGTGACCAGAATTTCTATTCCTGATTGCTGTTTTATAGAATTTAGTTCAGGATTTGATTTTGATTTGTTTGGGAGGCAAACAATGCCTTGTTCCTGGTACAATCTACTTGTCTACTCCTGAAGGATCCTGGATTAAATGAGGAGGAATGGGTCCCCTTCCTGAACCTGTCTTTGTCTTCCTGCCTCCAGGAGGCAGTTTGTAACTTCTCAAAGAAACCAGACAATTTGCACTTTGGGCACCCCCAATAACTTATGCACGTCTCACGGCAATTGCCAGAAGGTATTGTAATTACGACAGCCGCCATGAACAAAGACCCTCCTTGGTCTTCATGGATCGTGTCTTGGTTATCTCTGAGTCTCCAGCTCCTTGCAGGGTGCCTGCCGTGTTGAATGGATGAGTGCATAGAGTATGGGCATCTGTGACATGCCAGTCTCCATACTAGGAGTTGGTCGGGCATCCAGTGGGATCTGGCTTCTGCCTCAAAAACAGAATTGAATTGAGTTTTGCAAGGTGCTAAATGAAACTGGAGGAGGCAGGAAAGAGGCAGGGGTCCCCTTGATTGAAGAGGAAATCACAAAACCTCGGAGCTGGAAGGAATTTAAGAAAGCTGAATCTTCTTATTCTAAAGATGAGGAAATGGAGACCTAGAGCAAGGAAGAGATGTCTGCAAGGCCAGTCAGCAAATCTAGCTGGCCTGAGACCTGGATTGCCTGACTCCCCGCTCAGTGGTGTTTTCAGTGGAACTGTTGCTGACCCATGCCCCTGTTAGATAACTGGACAAGGGGGGAAAGTTCACTGATTATTCGGCCTCCCCCAAAGACCATGGGTCTCCTTGGGGAGTGGGAGGAAGACAAGGGAGAGGGGCCGGCATCTGGGTGACTGTGCTGGGTCCACCCTCCAGAAACCACCCCCCACACCCACTCCATCTCCGCTTTACCCTCTGAACACATTCCCTTTGTCATCCCGGAGCACTAGACGTGGGCTTATAAAGTGACCCAAATCGGAGAGAAGGAGAAATCACACTCACCCCTAATGTTCTGACCTCCTCATTTATGAATTTCTTGGGATTAAATGCAGTAAATGATGCAAATGATTGTTCCACTGGGATGAGTCTGAGGTGTGTGTCAGCCCAGGGTTAGCATTTGGAGGATTCTGAGGGTCTCCAGGCCGTGTCTGGAGATTCGTTGTTCCCTGTGTGTATTGGATCACTCCAGGCACAGTCTGCAAACTGGCTGTTCCCACCAGATACGGTTGCTGATACCCAATGGGTTGACTCTGTGTACCTGCCACTGGGTTCTGGCTCACCACGAGTAGATTCTGTAAGTTTGCTCTTCCTGTATCACACTGGATTACTTTTGGTGAGATTGGGTAAGTGGTCACCCCTGAAGGCTGCAGATGACTTCCAGAGGCCACGGAGTAGCTGGGCTGGATGACGTGAACACTGCCTGGGGCAATAATGCCAGGTACACTGTTGGCTACAATCACTTGTTCGGTCATGGTGTACAACTGCTGCAAAATACATAAGAAGATGCATTTCCCTCTTCTGACAAAATGAATAATGCATCTTATCTCATTCTTATGTTTAGTTTCAGCTTCATTAAAATAAGAATCATCTACCGTGGTACCCGACAAAATAAACTTCTTGCCTTTCTTGGCAAGAACATGCTGTTTTCCTTTTATGGGTTCGGATTTGCAAGACTATGTTTCCCAAGGCTACTTAGCTCCTTGTAGACCTTTCGTTCACAGTCTGGGTGGTGGCTTTGCTTAGTCCCCTGCAGTTGGCATTTTAGCCTACATGTCTCGAGTTCGTTGAGTGGGCACAGGCTACCTCCCCCTCTTGCCCCCTGCCCTGGCAACAGCTGATTGATCTGGGGGTGAACAATTGGCCCCAAATGCTCTGGTAACTTCTTTCTCCTGGGAATTTGGAATTGGACCCAAGGACTACTGTGGGATGGGAGGCTATGCAGAGCCGGACGGGTCACATTTATGTTGTGTGCAGGGGGAGCAGAGAACACCAGTTAGCAGAGTGAAGAGAACAAAGCTGAGAAGCATTGTGGGAGGGAGAGATAAAACAAGAGGAGAGAAGGAGAGAGAGAGGGAAAGGAGAAGGGGGAAGGAGAGAAAGAGAGAGCGAGAGGGAAGGAGAAGGGAAGACAGATACACAGACACAGACAGACAGACACACATACACAGAGAGGGAAGGAGGGAGGAAGACAGATACACAGACGTACAGACAGACACACACACACAGATACACACACAGACGCACACACATACACACACACACACAGATACTACCTTGGTCCTTGATGTCCTTTTGAGTCTTGGTTCTAGGTTCTCATTTGCCCCAGCTGTACTTCTGTCCTTGAAGTCTATAACTAGTTAACTCATTTATGGGTTTAATTTAATTAAGGTATTTTGTGTATGATTTCTCAACATTAATTGGTTCCGGGGTGAAAAAACAGACTGTCTTTCCGAGGCTTCTTGGGTGCTGTTGACATCCTAGGAGGAACCAGGGTCCAAGTGGCCTGGGAATGATCATCCCTTTCAATCTCTTCATGGGTCTTGTGCATGTTGGTGTTGGGATTGGGACCACATAGAAACTTTCCTGTGTTTTCCTTGTGTTTAAATCATTATGGTCCAGGGTCCTAGAGATTATGATTGTGATTAAACCCTTAATAGCCTGCAGTTTCTACTCAATCTTGAGCATTAGAAAAAGCTGAGAAGGGAATCACTTGGAGGGAGACCTGGGATATTGTTCCAATTTGATAAAGACTGATATGCTGGGCTTAGAGCATTGCTTAATTCTTTTTATGCTGGTGAGCAAGTGTGCAATGGGAGGAGGTAGGCACATAGCCCTCAGAACATTATAGATATATTTAGATGGAAAGATATCCCATTCAGATGAGAGATAAGGTTACTAGTGTACTTTACTTGTTAACTGTTGTGGCTGGTGGGCTTATCCCTTTACTTAAGTTGTACACTCCTTACTGGCAAGACACCAAATCCTATGGCACAAAGTAAGGTGTGCAGGACCCCAGAAGTATGTTCTCAGGAGGCTTTCTGTCCTCTCTAGATCACAAGCATAAATTGATCCCCCTGTCCCAACTGCATCTGAGTGAGAGAAACACTCCAAATTGTCAATGGTCATCTTGAGTTTGGTGCTAGCTGCTGAATTGGCATTATTTAAGATTAATCATCTATAAAATAAACGGAAAAGCAAGACAGTATGAGGGTTAAGACCTCGGACAGCCCTAAGTTCACTTCTCAGTTCCTTCATTTATTAGTTGTACGACCTTGAGCAAGTTGCATATGCTCTCAGTTTCTTATCTATAAAAGGTGCATAATAATGGCACCTTCTCCAAAGGGTTTTGAAGATTGAGAAAACTGCCAGCATGGAACCTGGCACAGAGGGAACAGTTAACATTTGTTCTTTGCTGAAAGGTAGAGACCACCCATGAGAGAAGGGCCATTGTTTAACAAAGTCTTGGAACCAACCCAAAGGCTCCTCAACAATAGACTGGATAAAGAAAACATGGCACAGATACACCATAGAATACCATTGCAGCCATAAAAAGAATGAGTTCACATCCTTTGCAGGGACGTGGATGTAGCTGGAAACCGTCATTCACAGCAAACTAACGCAGGAACAGAAAACCAAACATAAGTGGGAGTTAAACAGTGAGAACACATGGACACAGGGAGGGGAACATTACACACTGGGGCCTGTCAGAGGGTGGGGCGAAAGGGGAGGGAGAGCATTAGGACAAATACCTAATGCATGTGGGGCTTAAAACCTAGATGATGGGTTCATACATGCAGCAAACCACCATGGCACATGTATACCTGTGTAACAAACCTGCACACTCTGCACATGTATCCCAGAACTTAGAGTAAAAATAATAAAATAAAATAAAATAAAAGTGTTACCTCAATCTTAAAAAAGAGAAGGGCCATTGTTTTGAATATTTTTCCTAATTGACCCCAAACTATTTTGGTTTAGTATTAATAGCAGTGGATTTCAAAGTACGGTCTCCGGACTAGCAGTATCAGTATCACTGGGAATTTGTTGGAAAGTCAAATTCTTGGTCCCCTCCCCAGAACTACTAGAAAGTCCAGGGGCAAGAATTAGCTATCTGTGGTTCAACACACCCTCCAGGTAATTCTCATGCTGCTGAAGTTTGAGAACCACTTCCATGCAGAAATGCCGTACACTTCTCCTTTGTGGTTTCACTTCTTTTTCCTTGGATCCCAACATTTCAAAATATTGGTTATATAAAGCTTCAGGAAATTCCTAGCTTTTTCCTTATTTTAAAATCTAGTTGATCTCTGAGGCCCCTTTCCATGCTACTCTTCCATAGGAAAAACAACTGTCACTGGTCTGTCACCTGACGGCTAAGGCACTCACCCCTGTCTTCTCACTCCTTTTGATCTGACCCGCCTCTTTGCAAAGTAGGGAGACCGAGGCTCTGAAAGTGGAATAACTTCCCTACAATTATGCAACCCACAGGAATAGATCTGAGACTCAGATTTACCCGTTTCTGACTGCTATTCACATTTCACTACGTTTTCATTTCCCAGAAGAAATGTTCTACCAGTGACATAGGGACGGTGGAATGTTTAGCTGCATGAATGGAGGCCGTGCAGGCAGTGTGAGCCACGTCTGCCTTAGACCTTGGCATTCCTTGCTTTCTTGAAGAATAACAGGTTTCCCAGGAGGGTGGTTTAGAATAATAACTACAGCATCCTTGGATGTGGATGTCTCACAACCCTGTAGATATAAGGTGGTTCCCCCAGCAATATATTATTGTTATGACCATTTTTTGGACAAACTATCTGAAGCTCAGAGAGGTTAAGTACCTTGACCATAATCACACAGCTAGGAAATGCTGAAGTTGAGATTTGAAATACAAGAATTGAAAGTCTGCCTGCCTTCAGTTTTCATAATGAATACTGCGCTAAATGTTATACTCTGCTTCATGATATTAAAAAGTGAATCATTTCACTCTTCCTTTTTTCCAGAGCAGGACTCCTTCTTCGATGTATGAAAAACAATACAATTGTAGACCTGACAATTGGCACGAACAGCTGGGCCTTGTGAGGGATGCTCCTGGGACCCCTGAGATTCTACCTCCTGTCAGGAAAATGTCAGGAACAAAGAGAGTGGTTCCACCTGTAATCCCAGCACTTTGGGAGACCAAGGCAGGTAGATCACGAGGTCAGGAGATTGAGACCATCCTGGTTAACACACTGAAACCCCGTCTCTACTAAAAAATACAAAAAATTAGCCGGGTGTGTTGGCGGGCACCTGTAGTCCTAGCTGCTAGGGAGGCTGAGGCAGGAGAATGGCGTGAACCCGGGAGGTGGAGCTTGCAGTGAGCCAAGATTGCGCCACTGCACTCCAGCCTCGGTGACAGAGCAAAACAAAACAAAACAAAAAGAGTGGTTCCGTCAGGAGCCATTCTACCAGTTCTAGATTGAGGTCCTAAGTAGACCCAATCACAGTATGCCTACAATGCCTACAGCTGGGCTCAGGGAGCAGGGCAGCCAGAAGAGGCCTCACAGAGTCTCGAACCTTCTATCTTAAGATTGCTGTGTCCATGCAGAGACAGGAGCTCTCTGTTGTGACTCTTAAGTTACTTCCCAGACTCCCAGCACCTCCAAGGATGGGTGGCTGCATGCCTGTCTTGCTGGAAGGCACTACTCTATGTCTGAACCCCTGATTCCTTGTGGTTACCAAGAGACACTTCCCAGGGGCTGCCTAGGTCCACATCTCTGCTGGTGCTATCCAGTCTCTGTCAGTCTTGCAGAAGAATTCACAGAAGTCTTACCTTGTGGTCCTGGGAAGTCTTTGGATACTCTTTCTTCAGGCTCTGTGGGCTTCTGCAGCCTGATCTAGAAATTCCGGTGCTAGCTGATGGATTGGCACTATTTAATATTAATCATCTAGAAAATAAACTCAAATTAGGTTTCTTTTTCAAGTTCCAAAGTCCTCTTTGCAGTTTCATTTGGAGTCAATGTGTCTATTCTCTGGCATCCACGCTGAGTTTATTTGCCCCTCAGAGTATTTATGGCCTTGGCTAAAGTAGGATTCCATGGGATCTCCTTCCAAACTTTCTCTTTGAGAAAGTGAGAAATCCAGAAGTGGGTCGTTAAGATTTCATGAGCCAATAGATTTCCCTTATGAGCAATTAGTGAGCATTTATTGAGTGTCTGGTGTGTGCGCTGGATGGTATGCTAGGATATGAGGTGCTCTAGAATTTGCGAGGATTTGATGAGACAGAATATAACCACTGTTGGGGTAATTCCAGTACAAGTATGGATAGGAGCAAACAAATATTCAATCAGAACGTCAGTGATAACATAGCTGGGAGATGTGTCAAAGGGCTGGGCTGGTCCTGGGAGGTTTCCTGAGTGGCTGGACATGGAACTGGACATCTAACTCAAATTGGACGTCAAAAGGAGGATTAGATCAAAGCTGCACAGAAGGCACAGTGTATTCCAGAAGAGTGTGAACCAGAGGCGTGGGGGCATGTCCAGATCCACCCCATTCTCCAACACTCATCCTGAAGCCTCTTCCTCCACAAAGCCTTCCCTGAACTTTCCAGTCAAACGAAGTATCTTTGAAACCCAAATGCCCCAAATGTGAGCTGCCTGGGATGTGTGTGTGTGTGTGTGTGTGTGTGTGTGTGTGTGTGTGTGTGTGTCCAATGTTTTCCAGCCTTATAGAATCACCCTTTCCTTTAGTTTACATGAACTGGCTAAAGCCGCCATTCTATATATATATATAGTGGCTCCATTCCCAATAAGTTGGAGGATTTTTTCATGTAGATTACGCTTTGCATAGTCAATTTCCTTGCTCAGTTTCCTATACACTCCTGATCTCCCTCACATCTCCCCTTTTACAGCTGCTTGTCCACCCCACATGAACTCAGTCCTGGAACACAGCTCCTGCTGTGGGTTGAAATGGGAACCTCCAAAAAGATATACTGAAGTCTTAACCCCTTATCTAGTATCTCAGAATGTGAGTTTATTCTGAGATAGTTTCATGGCAAAAGTAATGAGGTTAAAAGGGGCCCTAATTTATTATGACTGGTGTTTTTGTAAAGAGGGAATATCGCACAGACTTGCACACAGGGAGAAGGCGGCATGAACATGAGGGCAGACTCTGGGGTGATGCATCTACAGGCCAAGGAGTGCCCAAGATGCCACGGACCACCAGAAGCCTGGAGAGAGGCCAGGAATGGAGTCCTTCACAGCCCCAGAAGGAGCCCACCCTGCTGACACCTTGATCTCAGACTTCCAGTCTCCAGAGCTGTGAGAAGATACGTTAAATTAACAGGCCACCCAGGTTTGTGGTCCTTTGCTATGGCAGCGCTAGAAAACTCCCTCTTCCTTGATTTTCCTACAGCTTTACTCAAACACGAAGTGGTTCCGTGTAGCAGAATTTTACTAAAGTTTAGGGGTTGGGAAAGGTGCCAATGCTCCAAAGCAGAGCAATGAACTAAAAATCAAGTGCTGAATGTCTCTGATCTTAGGCCCTTGCTCGTTCCTGTCACAGAGAACTTTAGCTGGGCCCTTACTTCTCCAGGACCCTGGACTTCCTCCATGCTTCTAGGTTCCATCCTCTTCCTCTCCTCACTTTCCTTTTCTTCCCATCCTAGGGCTTCATCCTCTGGCCCCTGCAGAGCTGCCCTCAGAATCTCCAGACGCTCCCTGCAATATTGTGCAGAACAATTCTCTGTTTTACCCTCCCCAACTTGGCCATTCCTTGGGATGGGAGGAGGGCTTCATTTCCCATGACCCAAAAGAGTCAAAACCAATTATTCCCTAAGGAAACCTGCTGCCACTTGAAAAAAATAAGTACTTTGTCCCTTGACAGCATCCTACTCCAAACTCCCATGGCTTTTTTTTTTTTGAGACAGAGCCTCATTCACCCTCATTCAGCCTCCTGTCACCCAGGCTGGAGTGCAGTGGCACAGTCTTGGTTCACTGCAACCTCCACCTCCTAGGTTCAGACGATTCTCCTGCCTGAGCCTCCCAGGTAGCTGGGATTACAGGTTAGCTGGGATTACAGGTGCCTGCCACACCAGACTCATTTTTGTACTTTTGGTAGACACCAGGTTTCACCATGTCGGCCAGGCTGACCTTAGATTATCCACCTGCCTTGGCCTCCCAAAGTGCTGAGATTACAGGCTCCTATAGCATTTTGTGCGAACCTCTTCTGCATCCTTGCCCCACTGTTATCCGTGTATGTGTGTATCCTTCCTTATGAGCCTCTGAGCTCCTAAGGGGTGGGATCTGGTTCTTACCTGCCGAGGCAGATGCTTGGTGTTTGATGAATGAGTGAATGGATGCCTGAATTTGGTGAGTTCAAGGCAGGAGCCATTGACAGAGAGGCTGGACAACTGGGATTTGGACACTGTGGGAAGAGGGACTGAAGTGCAGCTGAATAGGGTCTTGAATGCCATGGTTAGGAATTTAACTTTATTCTGTGGTTGCTAGGAACTCTTGCAGGGCTTTGAGGAGGAGAATAACAGCATAAACTCTGATCTCAGGACCCACACTCTTTGGTCATAGGAGTCCTTTACATTTTTAAAAGTTATTAAGGACTCTCAAAGAACACTTGTTTATGTGGGTTAAATTTGTTGATATTTATACTATATTAGAAATTAAAATGGAGATAACTTAAAATTATTTATTAATCTATTTTAAAATAAAAATATTTGTTACATAGTAATATAAATAAATACTTTTAAATAAAAAATAATTCTATTTTCCAAAATAAAAAGAATTAGTGAGAAGAATGGTATTGTTTCATAGGTTCGTAGGAGAGGAGCAATACCTTTTCTTCACCCATCACTACATTTGTGGCCAAGGCCCTTAAGACAAAAGACAGATTAACAAGAGAAAAGCACACACATTTATTTAATGTAAGTTTTGCTTGATGTGAGGGCCTTCATAAGGAAATAAAGACCTGAAGAAACAGATAAACTTGTGTACTTTTTATGCTAGGTTTGTTGAGGACGTGAATAATTGTGAAGTATGATTAAACAAAAAACCATGACTTAATAGTAATAAACTGGGGTGAAATTAGCAAGGTCTATTTGTTTAATGTAACTTTGTAAACACATGTATTCAGAGATAAGGATGTTCCTTTCCTCTGGGTGTAGGGAGGGCACTTTTCTTTTCTACCTTGTTTTTGTTTTTGTTTTTGAGCTCCCAATCTATGATCTAGGCTATAGTCTGGTGGTGCAATCATAGCTCACTGCAGCCTCAAACTCCTGGCCTCAGGTGATCCTCCTGCCTCAGCCTCCCAGAGTGTTGGGATTACAGGCACGAGTCACTGCCCCAGGCCTGGAGGGTACTTTTCGAATTAGGGTCTTATGAGTTGCTTGAGGGAAGAAGTGGTGGGGAAAGGTGAGCATGACCTTCCTGTTTCTGCTGTTTTCACCAATGCCAGAACTCCACATTTTGTGGCTGTGTGACCTGAACCATATCAGGTTTGTACACCTCTTTCCTGTTTGGATTACTGGAAGAGAGCTAGAGTTTTTCATCTGCTTATATATTGTTCGTTTTGGTGTGTTGTTTCGGTTGAAGTATATGAAGAAAATCAGATAGGTAGTTGGAAAAGTGAGTATTTTAATAGCCTTTTCAGATAATTACAGGCAGTCTTCTTTCTCAGCCCTCAACATTATTGCCACTTTGGGCTAGACAATTCTTTGATGAAGGGGCTGTACTGGGCATTGTAGGATGTTCAGCATTATCCTTGGCTTCTACCCACTAGATACCAGTAGCACCCTTTCCCTCAACTCCAGTTGTGGTAACAAAAAATACATCCAGACATTGCCAAATTCACCTCTTCCTGCTTCTTAAGAACCCCTGATACACCAAAATCAAGTCTTAGTTCCCGAAAGGTTACTTGCAGTGTGGAATCTGAAGCTGTATCAATAAGCTTTTTGTACTCTGTGCTATAGACTGAATGTTTTTGTCATCCTAAAATTCATATGTTGACACCTAGTCCTCAATGTAATGATATTTGGAGGTGGGTTTTGTTGGGAGGTGATTAGGTCATGAGGGGTTCATGAATAAGATTAGTAGCTTTCTATAATAAAAGAGAGACTCCAGAGAGCTCCCTTGGCCCCTCTGCCATGTGAGGACATAGTGAGAGCACCGCTATCTATGAACCAGGAAGCAGCCCCTCACCAGACACCAAATCTGCTGGTACTTTGGTCTTGGACTTCCCAGCCTCCAGAACTGTGAGAGATACATTTTGCAGTGGCAAAAGAGCATGGAATTTGGAGTGAGGAGACATGCATTAAAATCCAGCTCTATCATTTACTAGCAGTGCAGACTTGGGCAAATTACTTAACCTCTCTGAGCCCCAGATTTTTCATATTTCTGTTTCCTAAAGCATAGATAATGCCACTCTGTATCGTTGCAATACAAAATGAGATCATGCAGCTGAAAGGTGTTAAAGCAAACTAAATATGGCGTGAGAAGGACTCTGTACTTCTATATTTGAGTCCCTGTGGATGAACTGTAACCTAGCTTAATAGTCAGACAAAATGGAAAATCTAACTTAATAGTATGCATCAATAACAATAGCTAGCGTTGGCCAATCCCAGCAGCCGTACTTCAACCATTCATAGACCGCTGAGTATGCAAGCTGCCTTTAAATAAGGCAAAAGCAGAGCTATAACCAATCTCACTGTTTCTGTACCTCACTTCCGATTCCAGTACATCATGTTTCCTCTTTGTCTATAAATTTATTCTGACCACGAGGCCCTCATGGAGTCTCTGTGAATCTGCTGTGATTCTGGGGGCTACCTGATTCGTGAATTGTTCATTGCTCAGTTGAACTCCTTTAAATTTAATTCGGCTGAAGTTTTTCTTTTATCAAAGGGCATTGAACAGAATGAGTTGTTAGACATTAAAGACTCAATAAATGTTAATTACTTTCACTTTCATAAGACTGTGTTCATTTGACAGGCATTTATTGAGCACTGCCAGCCCCGTGGCCAGCACGCAGGCAGCGTTCAGTAGTGGAGGTGCGGAGTGTTCAGTTGCCTGATGCTTCCAGCAGTCTGTGGACTGGCCCGCTGGGCTGTCCTTTATGACATTTTATTGCCCTCTTACCTGGGTGAAGTCGAAATGTTGCTGCTTCTGCCTTTATTGCCCTCTGTACCTATATAGTTTATATTGATTCCTGGTTGTTGATTCAACTTTATGAGACAAAAAGCGTACCTGATACTAGCCTTGCTGGGGTGAGAAGGGGAAGAAGGTTGACCAAAGGGAATATGGGGGACGTAACCTACTGGAGACTGGCAGCAAGTGGATGGGCTGAGACAGAATCTTATCTAATACTCTGATTCCTCAAGTCTAAAGGTCTATTCCTTCTTTTTTTTTAATCTCCCACAAGAAAACTTGACATAGTTCATTCCGTTTTGACATAGTTCATTCTTATGAAGAGCCTCTTGGTACAATCGTCTACAGATGGCATGGGATGCCTCTGTAAACACCGTCAGAACATATGCTGCCTCTGTAAACACCATCAGAACATACGCTGTCATGTTAGAAGGTACTCAAAAGGAGAAAAATAGTCATTTGAGAAGAAGCTGTAGAGCAGTGGTTCTCAAACCTGAGAGTGTGCAGCAGAAACACCCAGCA
This sequence comes from Piliocolobus tephrosceles, assembly GCF_002776525.5. Lineage (NCBI taxonomy): Eukaryota > Metazoa > Chordata > Mammalia > Primates > Cercopithecidae > Piliocolobus > Piliocolobus tephrosceles. The sequence goes on from NC_045446.1 coordinate 12,988,735, forward strand.
GGCTTGTTCAGAAACAGATTGCTGGATCCTGTCCCCAGATTTGCTAATTCAATAAGTCTGGGATGGGGCCAAAGAGTTTGCAAGTCTAACAGGCTCTCAGGTGATGCTAATATTATAAATCCAGGGGAAATTACAGAGGATACTCAAGCACTAATGGAGGTTAGAGTATGTTATCTTTAACTTTCTGGCCACCTCTGAAATTCTATGTTACTATAAGTTGTGAACCCAAAATATCTGAGACAGGCCTCAACCAATTTAGAAAGTTTATTTTGCCAAGGTTAAGGGAATGCCTATGACACAGCCTCTGAGGGTAAGGTCTTGAGGACATGTGCCCAAGGTGGTCAGGGCACAGCTTGGTTTTATACATTTTAGGGGTACAGGAGACATCAATCAATACATGTGAGCCATACACATGGCTCACCAATGGTTTGGTCACAATGTATTGGCTCACCAATACATTGGTTTGGTCCTGAAAGGCAGGACAACTCGAGGCAGGGGCTTCCCAGTCATAGGTAGATAAGAGACAAATGGTTGGATTCTTTTTTTTTTTTTCCCCAAGATGGAGTCTTGTTCTGTCGCTCAGGCTGGAGTGCAGTGGCATGATCTTCACTCACTGCAATCTCCACCTCCCGGGTTCAAGCAATTCTCCTGCCTGTCAGCCTCCTGAGTAGCTGGGATTACAGGCACACACCACCATGCCCAACTAATTTTTGTATTTTTAGTAGAGACAGGGTTTTACCATGTTGACCAGACTGGTCTTGAACTCCTGACCTTGTGATCTACTCGCCTCGGCCTCCCAAAGTGCTGGGATTACAGGCGTGAGCCACCGCGCCAGGCCAAATGGTTGCATTCTTCCGAGTCTCTGATTAGCCTTTAACTTAATATACAATTTAGGGTAGAGGAAATATTTATGCCTTAGTCTGGCTTTAGTGAAACAATAGGGTAGAGGAAGCCATCAGACATGCTTTTGTCTCAGGTAAACAGAGGTATGACTTTGAGTTCTGTTTGTCCTTTGTCCAAGAGGAACTTCCTTGTGGGCAAATTGTGAGGGAGGTATGTAGCTTTTTTTTTTTTTTTTTTTGAGACGGAGTCTCACTATGTCGCCCAGGCTGGAGCTCAGTGGCGTGATCTCGACTCACTGCAAGCTCCACCTCCTGGGTTCACGCCATTCTCCTGCGTCAGCCTTCCGAGTCGCTGGGACTACAGGTGCCTGCCACCACGCCTGGCTAATTATTTGTATTTTTTTCAGTAGAGACGGGGTTTCACCGTGTTAGCCAGGATGGTGTCGGTCTCCTGACCTCGTGATCTGCCCGCCTCGGCCTCCCAAAGTGCTGGGATTACAGGCGTGAGCCACCGCACCTGGCCAGCTTTTTAATCTTTGTAGCTATCTTATTTACGAATAAAACAGATGGCAGGTTTGCCTGACTCAGTTCGCAGCTTGACTCTTCCCTTGGCTTAGTGATTTTGGAGTCCCAAGATATATTTTCCTTTCACAAAGTTCTTGAGGGACATATTACTAAAATCTTGGTTTTTATATTTCAATCTTCTCCATCTCAGTAAAGGACCATGACCCAGTTACCTGAGCCAGAAAACTTATCCTCAATTTGCCCCTCTTTCTCAGCTTCCTCTATACCATCCAATCCATCCATGAGTGCTAGGGTGGTCAGCTCCAAACCATGTTCCCAAAGCTGCCTCTTTGTGTCCACCATCTCTTCCGAGTCCAGGTGTTCAGTACCTGTGTCCTGAGTACCACCTCCCTGAACCATGATCATGTGGGTACAGAGTCCATCTTAACTGCTTTCACCAGGGGAGCCTCTGAGTGTCAAGGGCAGGAGGGGATGTGGGTCATGGTATTTCATCCCCACCGTGAGCGAGTGACATGGGACATCACAATTCTGGTACACCAAGGACAGCGACTTTATCATCATCATGATCATCAGTCTCCAGGGTTGGAAAACGTTTTTTTTTGTAAAGGGCCAGATAGAAAGTGTTTTTAGGCTTTGTGTGCTGTGTGGTCTCTGTCATGTGATTATATAGTGCAAGAGCATGGAACATTTTTCTTTTTTCATTTTATTATTATTATTTTTTGAGACAGGGTCTCACTCTGTCACCGAGAGTGCAGTGGCACAATCACAGCTTCCCGCAGCCCTGACCTCCCTGGCTCAGGTGATCCTCCCGCCTCAGCCTACCGAGTAGCTAGCACTACACGCACCCATCACCACGCCTGGCTAATTTTCATATTTTTTGTAGAGACGAGGTTTCACCGTGTTGCCCAGGCTGGTTTTGAACTCCTGGGCTCAAACAATCCACCCTCCTTGGCCTCCCAAAGTGTTAGGATTATGGGCGTGAGCCACCATGCCCAGCCCACGGAATGGTTTTCACTGTACTGCTGGTGTAGCTAGCTAGGCTTTATCCTCCAGACTGCAATTTAAATGCCTTTGTTTAGAGAGGCCTTCCCATCTAACACTAGGTCCCACTTTTCCCCTCCCCAATAACATCTACACAAGCATCCTGTTCATTTCCTTCATCTCACTTTTCTTCACTTAAGTGACAAACAGCTTGCCTGTCACACACTGGCATGCAATCTCTAGGACGGCACTGCATCTGTTTTATTCACTGCTGTATGCCCCACACCAGACACACAGTAGGCACCTCATGTTGCCAAATGACTGAGGGCATGAATATGTAAGGGTTTCTTTTCTGGAAGTAAGAGACTACTTTTTATTCTAGCAAATATCCAGTGAGTAGCTGCTATGTGCCATACCTTATCCCGGGCCTGGCAGAGAGCTAGGAGCTGTTGAAGATATCATGTCAGCACCTCGGAAGACTGAAATTACCATCAGCAGTCAGTGCAGCAACATGAATGCTATGCACTGTGGCCAGAGAGTCCTGGGAAGGGAAAGTCAGGGTTGTGTGGGTCACAGCGTGGTATTGGGACTGGGGGCTCTGGGAATCTTGTGTCTGTCTTTGACATGACATACCCATGACATTGAAATGCACCTTTCCAAGACTAAACATACCTTCCCAATGTGATGTGCCAATGTTCTTGGGGGGTTGGAAAGAGCTGTAAATGCTGCAAGTGTGAATTAGCTACTGTGAAACATAAAGGCACAGTTCTATTTTTTTTAGCCATAATACAAAAACCAGAATTTTTTTCAGTCAAGACCAAAAAACAGTTCTCCAGGTTGCACTCAGCATCAACAGTGGTGTATCATATTGTGCCCCCAACCTCACTCCACCAGAGGTCTGCTTTACCCTGGATGCTTCTGACTATGGGAACCTGTATTACAATAATAGTATATATGTGTTCTCTGCCCCGACTCCTGGCACAGAGCTCTTAAAACTCTTGCAATTTCCTGAGCAATAGGGGTGCTAGGACAATCTTTTGTTCTAATATTTGCTCTTTGACTCTAGTTCCTGACACAGAGCTCCTAATCCCTAGGAATTTCCTGGGTGATAGGAGCACCTTTGTTCTTATGGGGTGACTCCTGTTGTGCTCCTGGATGCGAGTTGGTCACTAGAAGAACCAAGCCATGGATAGAAGCTTGGGACATTCAGCCCTACTCCCATTCTCTGGGAAAGGAAGAGGGGTTGGAAATTGAGTTAATAATCCAACATGTCTATGTGATAGAGCCTCCATTAAAAACTCTGAACTACAGAGTTTGGAGAACTCCTGGTTTGTTGAACACATGGAGATGGTATGCCTGGAGAGATCATGGAAGCTCCACGTCCCTTCCCATATGCCTTGCCCCATGTATGTTTCCATCTGGCTGTTTACCTGTATCCTTTATAATATCCTTTATAATGAATAAGTGAACGTTAGTAAAGGCTTTCCTGAGTTCTGTGAGCTGCTGTGGCACAGTCAAACCCAGGAGGGAGTGGGTGTTTTTGTTTTTTTTTTAAAATAATTTATAGCCAGTTGGTCAGAAGTTCCAGCGATCCAGACTCATGATTGGCATTTGAAGTAGGGGCAGTTTTGTGGGACTGAGCCCTTGAGCTGTGAGATCTGACGCTAACTCTGGGTAGATAATGTCAGAAGTGAATTGAATTATAGGACAACCAGTTGATGTCCACCAGAGAAATGGTCAGCGTGGGAAAAATCCCCATACGTTTTGTTAAGTGTGAGACATGCTGAATGTGAGATTAGGAAAAACACACATTGAAACTTGCACACGTTGAGTTTAAGATAGGACCATCAACTTTTTTTTTTTTCCCTATCTTATACAGACTCTTAGCTTCCCTGTGGAAGTGGCACTTGAACTTGCACAAAGAAATAGCATGACTTCCTTCATAAATAATCCAAAACTGGAGGATGGTGAGGCTTAGGTTTGATTGATATAATCACTCTGCAGCATTTCCATGCACTTACTAGCATATTTGACCCTCACAAGAGCTCCGAGAGACAGGGTTGAGTACATTGACTGAGAAGCAGGTCAAGGGCAGTGCCATATTGAAGGCACAAAGGGAAAAATAGTTGTTCATGCAGGAGAATGAACAGGACACCTGGAGAAGCCAGAGCAGAACCAGGAGACAGTGTTCTAAGAAGTGGTTTGCTGGGTCAAATGCTACAGATGTCAGTAAGGTAGGAAACAGAATTACCGGGCTTGGGAACATGAAGGGCATTGGTGACTTTCGTGAGAATGGTATCTTCAGTGAATGGGAAATTGGGGGAGAAAGCCAGTTGAGAGTGGTGTTGATAGCCACAGGAGGTAGACAAATTCCAAGGCAGAGAGGGGTGGGTCCTCAGTGAAACCCGACCCTCAAGCCAAAGAGCCTGAAGCCTGAACACTGGTCTGCCAGTTCCAGGTAAAGTCCATGACCTGGAGTGAGAACTTCCTTGATGCCTTTTAGCCAATTAAGTGGTGCTTTTTCCAGGCCTGCCCTGGACAAATGAGCATGGACTCACCCATTCTGAGCCCATAAAAACCCTGAACTCAGCCACATGGGACTACCCACCTCTGGGTAGGGGCTACCTGCTTTTGGCCCCTTCTCCACTAAGAGCTGTTTTATTGCTCAATAAAACTCTTCTCTGCCTTGCTCACTCTCTGGTTGTCCATGTAACTTCATTCTTCCTGGACACAGGACAAAAACCCAGGACCCACGGAATGGTGGCTGCAAAAGGAGCTGTAACATTGTAGCCCTCCTGCCCTTTACTGGCGCTGGGCAGCTGCTCCACATGGCAGGGCAGGGCAGGGCCAGGCCAGCCCAGGAGCTGTGGGCTGGAGCAGGGCAGCAGTATCAAACAAGCTGTAAAATAATCAAGCTGAAACATGTTTCTGGCCAGACTGCCGAGTTTTGGGTGCTGACATGCTCTCATTCGCCGGATTATGAGAGAAGCGCTGTGACCCTTCTGGGAGCCCAGATCTTGGTACTGCCTGAGCTAGACCTGTGACATGCTGTAACACCCACTTGGGACTCTGCAGTTGCTGGCATCTCTAAGTGTTCAGGCACCATGTGTTCCCCTCATCCAGATGCCAGTGCTCAAGGTGGAAGCCACTTAAGGCATGCCTGGTCCAGCCATAGCCTTGCACAGAGCTTGTGCCTGTGCTGGCCCCTGGAGCTGCCTGCCCCACCACAGCAGCCAGCACAGGTGGACCATGGCCAGACCCCACTCTCGCTCACTTACTCACACACACCTTGCTGCTCCATGCCTAACTTGCCCATGGTGGGTGTGAGATCCAGGCCGGTAGCATGAGCTGAGCACAGCCTGCTGGGTCAAGTGGGAGGAGCCAGCCCAGCAGTCAGGAGCAAAACTCTAGCAGAGGTGCTGCTGGCTGTGGAGGTCTCTGGCTGGTGAAGTGGCACCCAGAGGATCCCGTGTCATTTTAAGCTAAGGAAAACAGTGTTTTAATCTTAATCACCCTGATTTTTTTTTTTTTTTTTTTCCACATGCTCCTCCTTCTGCAAGGAGTCCTGAACCAGCCATCTGAAGTTCTGGTTCTGGACCTGGCTATACCTCTAGCTGGGTTGATGACCTTGGGCAAATTTCCATCTCTACCTGTCTTAGTCTGTTTTACATTGCTATAACAGAATACCAGAGACTGGGTAATTCATAAAGAAAAGAAATTTATTTCTCACAGTTCTGGAGGCTGGGAAGTCCAAGAGCATGGTGCCAGTATCTGCTGAGGGCCTTGATGCATCATAACATGGGCGAAGGGCAAATGAGCACATGAGGCGGAGAGAGGATGGGGCCAAAATTCATCCTTCTATCAGGAGCCCACAACTGTGATAACTAACCCACTCCCAAAATAATGGCATTACTCCATTCATGAGGGCAGAGGCCTTATGATCTAATCATCTTTTAAAGACTCCACCTTTAAACAGCATTACAATGGCAATTAAATTGCAAGATGAGTTTTGGAGGGCAGATTTAAACCACTGCACTACCACAGTGCTATGGTTAAATAGCTGGCTGGGCCACAGATCTCTGAGATCTCTTCTGGGTTTTATGTTCCATTGTTATGGAGTGGATAGGGAGGGTATGGAGCCCTGTGGATGGAGGGCTTGTGGGGTGGTGCAGAGAATGCATAGCATTTTATGCCATGAGCTGTCACCCTAGGTTGGCAATTGGTCCCCCTGGGACAAGGGCCTAGAACACAGGACTAATATAATAAGTGATAAGATAGGAAAGAATCTGTTCCAACAAGCCCCATGGTGACTTCAGGAGGGCAGGGTCAGGTGCCCCCATCTGGAGAGGCACCAGATGTGTTAGAAAGTGCTTTCTCTGGGATGACCTACACTGTAGGAAGTGAGCTATGTTAGCAATATCTGAGTTAACTCATAAGTCAGAAATGTCAGGAAGGAGGCTCTAAGAACGGAGGGTCAGGGTTGAGGGGTAGAGTTCTGTAGTATGAGAAGGAGGTGTGGAGTTAGATGGGGCAGCAAAAGGCAGCAATAAGAAAGGAGGTGGTGGCCGGGCGCGGTGGCTCAAGCCTGTAATTCCAGCACTTTGGGAGGCCGAGACGGGCAGATCACGAGATCAGGAGATCGAGGCCATCCTGGCTAACACGGTGAAACCCCGTCTCTACTAAAAAATACAAAAAACTAGCCGGGCGAGGTGGCGGGTGCCTGTAGTCCCAGCTACTCGGGAGGCTGAGGCAGGAGAATGGCGTAAACCCGGAAGGCGTAGCTTGCAGTGAGCTGAGATCCAGCCACTGTACCCCAGCCTGGGCGACAGAGCGAGACTCCGTCTCAAAAAAAAAAAAAAAAAAAAAAGAAAGGAGGTGGTGAGAGGGGCAGGCTTGCTCTGTTTACCCAGCCCTCAGAAAACGGTGTAAACAGGTGGATCCCTTTTGGGGAGCTCAATGTCCTAATCTCCTGGCTTACAAAACAGATATGTGAAGGACTGATCTAGAACCAGGATATGACATGCCTCATATTCCACTTGAGAAATCAATTTTTCGGGAGGTCTGTAATTCTTAAGGCCCATTTAGTTCTAGCAAATGAAAACCCTCCTGTTCCTGGCTAGCTGATGGGCATCAGAAGGATCCCTGATCAGAGAAGATGAGAAGATGCATGTGTACAGGCAACAGACCTCTAACTGCATGCCATTTAGAAGAAACTTCTTAGATAACCCCAAGAACAAAGTTATTTACAAGAGCAAAATCACATTTTGTATTTAGTAATCAAAACAAACAACAAACAAACTGCTTCTGTAGCTAAGGAAAGCTCGACAACACCTGGACTTTAGAGATGATTGCCATAACCCCTCAGAATGCAACTTCTTGGATGCCCATCGGTTATCATACATAACAATATTTAAATTTTGCCTGGTTCAGGAAGCAACGTCTAAGTGGGTCATTAAAGGATAGTGAGGGATTTTCAGTGTAATGAGGGACCATGCTGTTTGAGAGATCTTTGGAGAGAGTGAGTCATCTGCTGAAAGGATTAGTCCTTTTAGATGCTGTTACCACTGTAAATGCAGAAGTGGTAACAATAATGACACAGCCATTTCTCTTTGGAATTAGTCCTTTTACGGATAATGATGTACTGGCCTTATGTCTCTGGAAGATTCCTTCTACATTCTTGCACATTTGTGAATTTGGTTGCATCATTGGTAACAGAATCTAAAAGGATGGATCATTCTCTCCAAGGGCCTCCCAAACCATGTGGTACCTTATTACACTGAAAATCCTCACTGTCCTTTAGTGCCCCATTCAGATGTTGCTCCCCCAACCAGACCTGTCCTCTGCTCTCCTCATTCTTTCCTTTCTGCATCACAGCCAGAATAAATCATACTTCACTCTGTGCTCCTTTTGCTTCTCCCCCATGTTGCCCTGTGTGAGTGAAAATTGCTCCCATGATGTCCTGGTGTTCTCTCTCCTGAGGTCAGAAGTGCCTTGAGGTCCAAGACTGTGTCATGTCAATGTCCAGCCCCCTCCTGCCATGAAGAGAGCCTTGAACACATTGAATGCTCAGTATCTATTTATTAAATGAATGCACAATTGAAAGAGTGAAGATTGAATGTCTAGATATTTGTTCCTCTAACCCGCAAGCTCACATGCAGCAGAGCACACGAATGTGTGTGTGCCAAGGCCCCAGGCTGGATGCCCGCATACGTGCAGGTGCATGCACCCTAGGGAGGCCCTCTTCGTTAACATCCATTTAAAATCTCTGTCTTCTTCTTGATAGAGAAACAGCATGATTTACTAGACTGAATTGAAGAATGAAAGTGAGAGTACGAACAGTGGGAGAGACATTTCCTCAGCTGTCGGGACAGGAACGACCTGGGTTATGGAAGCCCAGAAAGGGAGGAGGACTTCTTTTGTTCCCAGTGAAAGATGCTTCCAGAATCTATAGCTTTACTTATTTGCTTGGATCTCACTGGAATAACTTGGTGGTGAGGTCATTGGTTCTGGGATGACCACTGGGTTTGCTGCATAGACGTTTGGATACATGACACTCACCTGGAAAACACAGGCACACAGGGGGCATGCTAAGAAGGACGGGCATGTGCCAAAGGCCTCGGGCACCGAGGAACTACTCCTGCTCCTGAGCAGGCAGTGGAAAGCACAAAGCGCTTCCTTGTCTCCACCTTTTTGGGGGCATCGTTCCACCCACTGAGGAGCCCTGGGACTCACATTGCTTGATTGACAGCAGACCAACTGGCAGCCAAAGTGGGAAGATGCGCACGCAATGCCAAACTCCAGGAGGCAGAAGACCAGCAGCACGCCAGAAATCGCCAATCCAGGGTTCTGGAGGCAGAGCAGATGGGGAGGACAGGAGCACTGGACTGGGAGTCCGAACTGACCTCTCACTGGGGCCCTGCCATGGACTCTATGGCTTTGTGGAAGTCCCCTATCCTCTCTCAGCCTGGGAAAAAATTTCCCACCGGATTTTTGTAAGGATCGTGTGGTGGTAAAAGAATTGTTATTGCAACACTTACTTGGTAGTATTCCTCTGGGAAAAGGGATGACCATGTTTAGGGAAGCCCCTTGAGAGGCTGCTTTGGGTGTGGAGACCTGAGGGCGTGCTCTGGAGTCAGACAGGGGAGCAGTGACACTGCTCTGGGGAGGCCGTGGATAGGAATTGGAGGGTATGGACAAGCCACAGAGAGAACAGGGAGATGGTTAGAGGAAAAAGGAGCTGAGCACCATAGTGGGAAGGGGGAGGCCACAGGAAAATGAATTTTTCCTGTGAAAAATGAAGACTTCTCAAAGCAAGGATGTCTAATCTTCAGTAATCGGTGGTTTGCTGGGCTCTGATGTAAACCTCCACCATCCCTCTGAACCTCTGGGAAAGAGTCAGCCTCTGAAAAGACTTTCTTGACTGTGACAGTGGTGTTTTGTGGAGGGGAGGAATTGGGGCTGTTTCTCTGGCTTGGGAAGAAGAGTCAGTGAAAGGATCCCCAAACTGAAGTAATTTAACCGTAGCAGGAGGTAACCAGGAGAAAAAAAACCTCACTTGCTGTTACCCAAGAATACCCAGGAGAATGGGGCCTTCCAGAGTATCTGGGAAGAGAGTTTCAATCTAAATGGTCCGGGAATGACTCCCATTGCCATTTGGGTTTCAATCATGTGTCATGAGAACATTTCATAGCGAAGGTGGATGGCATGCAGTAGGTACCAAAGAAATGCCTCTCAATTATGATTTTTAAATTTTTTTGAGACAGAGTGTCGCTCTACCACTCAGGTTGGAGAGCAGTGGCATGAGCTCAGCATTGTGAGCTCCGCCTCCTGGGTTCAAGTGATTCTCATGCCTCAGCCTTCCAAGTAGCTGGGATTACAGGCACACGCTACCATGCCTGGCTAATTTTTGTATATTTTGTATAGATGGGGTTTCGCCACGTTGCCCAGGCTGGTCTTGAACTCCTGAGCTCAAGTGATCCACCTGCCTCGGTCTCCCAAAGTGCTGGGATTACAGGTGTGAGCCACCACGCCCAGCCTCAATTATCTCAATTATGATTTTTAAAAACAGTATTGGTGACAGCCAGATGCTTGGAGAATTCTCTCTTTTGGAGAAGCCTCTCCTCAGCCCCTTTTCTTCTCCTTCCTCTCCATTTAGCAAGTGGTTTGGTAGAAGCTGCTAAGAAATGCATCCTGGCAGGCACAAGCTAGTAGGAAAACAGATGCAGATAATTATAATTCACATCAGATGGGGTAAGAGCTACAGAACAGCAGAAAGATATCTCAGGGCACTGAGGAATGAGAGGTTCATTCTCATGAAGGGATTTAGAGAGGGTGAGGGTACAGGCAGTTGTCCCAAGAAAAGGGGAGGGCAGGATAATGATGTCCAAGTCAACGGATCACAGAGACTTAGAGTAGAATGGCCCGGGCAAAATATGCTGGTCCTCTTCAATTTTTTTAAAATAAAATTTTTTTACACATAAAATCTTGCATGGAAAAGGGGTCCCTCAAGCAGCTGAGATATTTGTTATTTGATGAAAAATAATTCCTGCTGTTGAAGCCCTGGAGCCTCACCATTCCTTGGGTCATTCTTTGTAAAGCTCGGATGCAGCCCGACCCTCCACATTCAGATGGGATGACTGAGGCTTGAAGTTGGAATGGGTGGTGGGCATGGGGCGAGTTCTCATTCCAAGATCAATCATTGGCAGAACAAAGATTAAAAGCCAAGTTTTCTGAATCAAAAATTGTTGCTCCCTCTAATCCAGGGCAACTAGCTATGCTGCTTGGGGTTAGTCTTTCCTAAACTCTTCTCCCGTCTTCCTTTCCCTTAGTTCCTCCACCAGCATTTGCTTCTTAATTTCTTGTATTGAGCAGTCTGTGCCTCCTGATTGGTTCTTTCCCAGCAGGAAAATTCCCACCTACTTGGTGTGGCTGCCTCTCCCAGTGGACGGGAGTGGCTGGGGTTCAGGGTGAGTGAGAGAGTCGAAGGGAGGTGAACTGTAGGGCACAGTGAGATAGAGCCAGACGCCCCAGGGAGGGCAAATACCTGGCTAAGGAATTTGGACTTTAATCCTACAGTATCTGGGAGTCATAGAATGTTTCTGGGAGGCGAGAAACTCAAGGTACTTTTGATAAATGACATGGACTTGGTCTATAGCGTCTCTAGGGAGGGGGTTTGCCTAAGAATCTTGGAAAGATAAGTCTTTACGTCTCCTGCAGATATAAGGATCCGATCGAATATAAACAACAGTTAATGGCTGTTGATGTTTGCTCAGTACGCATCACAGCTGGCACATTCATTTATTCCTTGACAAATGCTTACGGAGTGTCAACCGTGTGCCAGGCACAGTTCTAGGTATTTGAGGTATGACAGTGAGTGAAACAGAAAACATCCCTGTCCTTAAGAAGCTCATTCTAGGGACAGGCAGTAAGCATCAAATGTAATAAATAAGTCATTTGCAGAGGGTGTTAGATGCATAGACTACAGAAAAGATAGATAAGGGGAAGGGAAGTGGGTTACTGGGAGAGTGTGGGTGTTGGGTTCTTCAGGTGGGCCTCATTGGGAAGGTGGTTGCAGAGTAGTGATCTGAAGGAGGTGAGGAAGGGACGGAGGAAGCTGTGGGAACGTCTGAGGGAAGAGTGCCCCAGTCAGAGGGAACATTCCAGGCCTGAAGGTGGAAACATGCCTGGAGTGTTGGAGAAAACATCAAGGAGGTTCCCGTGGTTCAGCAGCAGAGCCAGAGGATGGCAGCAGAGCCTGGGTCTGGGGGCACCAAAGGGCCAGCATCTTAGGCTGCTGGAAGGACATTGACTTTTTTTCTGAGTAAGATGCCAGCAGAGAAGTGATGTGATCTTATGTTTCCAAAGGACCCCTCTGGTGGCCATGCTATCAACAGCGGCAGTGAGGCCAGAGTGGGAGAAGGGGAGCAGTCAGGAGGCTGTTTCCATGACTAGATGAGAGATGCGGTGGCTCGGGCCAGTGTGGGAGTAGAGGGGCTGGGGGAAAATGGTGGGATTCTGAATGCATTTTGAAAGTAGAACCAACAGAATTGCCTGAGGGATTGGCTGTGAGGTGTAAGAGAAAGAGAGGGTCAACGACGACTTCAAGGTTTCATCCCGAGCAACTGGAAGGATGGAGTTACCATCAACTGGAATCAGGAAAACTTCATAGAGAAGGTTTGGGAAGTGAAATCTGGAGATCAGACTTGGACATATGAACTTTGAGCTGTTGCGTTGACTATTGGACATGCTAGAGTGGTGTGTAGGGGAGAAGATTTGGCTGGAGCCGTGTATTCTGGAACAATTATCATAGACAAGGTGTTTCAAGTTGCCAGACTAAATGAGATAGATAAATGAATGAGAGAGAAAGCCAGAGAACCAATTATGGAGCCTAAGAGATTGGGAAAAAGAGAACTAGCAGAGGAGACAGAGAAGAGGGCAACCAGTGAGGGTGGAGGCTGGAAGTCAAGCAAAGTCCCTCGGAGAAGAAGGATCAGTCACCCCATTGGGGATTTGGAGAAGAGCAGGTGTTTGGGGGAAGCGAGGCTGAAAGTCTAATTGGAGCAGGTTCAGAGAGAATATGAGAGAAGAGGATTGGAGTCAGTAAGTGTAGACAATTCTTTTAAGAATTTGTCTGCCAAGAGGGTCAGAGAGATATGGTGGTAGCGGGTAAAGGAAGTAAAACGAAGAGGAGGTTGGTTGGTTTGTTTTTTAAGAAACAAAAGCATGCTTAATGTTGATGCAAAAGCCCCAGTAAAGGGGGAAAGACTGATGATGTAGAGGAGAGACGGGGTGAGGGAGAGGGGAGGAGAACTTCAGCAGGTAGGAGACGATGGACTCAGTTGTGCAGACGGAGGATTGAATTTACATGGGACACAGGTAGCTCATCTGTAGCTGCCCTGTTCAATTCAGCAGCCACAATTCCCATCTGGCTTTTAAACACTTGAGATGCAGCTGGTCCCAAATCGAGATGAGCCGTAAGTGCAAAATATACACTGGATTTCAAAGATTTAGTTTCCCAATGCAAAATAGCGAACCAAGTTTTTATACTGATTACATGTTGAAATGACAATATTTTGGATATACGGGGTTAAATAAAACAGATTATTAAAATCAGTTTCACCCATTGCTTTCACTCTCTCTTTTAAATGTGGCAACTAGAAAATTAAAATAACATATATGGCTTGCATATTTCTATTGGACAGTGCTAGTGTGTAGTAGAGTTTGGCGAATTATGAACCATGGGTCAAATCCTGCCTGCTGCCTGTTTTGTAAATAAAGTTTTCTCAGTACACAGCCATGTTCATTTGTTTAGTGTTTTCTGTGGCTGCTATAAGGCAGCTATAGCTGCATGACAGAGACTGTAGGCCTGCAGAACCTTAAATGCTTACTATTGGCCCTTTAGAGAATAAGTTTACTAACCTCTTGCATATAGTAATAGGCAAGAAGGCAGAGAATGTGAGGAGAGGTGCTGGTTGGTGGGTACATATGCATTCTTTGTAAAATTGCATTTCATTCTCTCAACACTGCCACAAGGTAGGTATTGTTTTACAAAGGCAGAAACCCAAACTGAGAAAGGTCATGTGCTTAAAGCTATGGGTCAAGGACTTTAAACTTTGTTCCTATTCTGAAAGCACCTCCTTTTCCTACCATGTTCAATGAGGAAGCTTGGTTGTCAGGTTCTTTCTGAGAGTTTTCTCAGTGGAGCTAATTCAGAACTTAGAGGATCTTTGGTTGAGAGGGATACTCACCACACCCCAGGCATAAGGATAATAGTTGGGGTAGGCATATGGGTGAGGAACACTTAGATCTGTGATGAAGAGTATGACTCCAACCGCGGAGCAGATTGCACTGACGATGTTCAAGCCCAAACTGCCAGACAGCTGAAGAAGACACAGAGGGTCAGGGTGGGCGAGAAAAACTGTTATAGCTGAGATGAACGGAGACCCAACAAGTGTTTCTCTTTCCCCCCAATTTCTAAAATTGTGTTAAAATATATGCAATGTAAAATTTAACATCCTAATCATTTTCAAGTGTTACAGTTCAGTAGCATTAAATACATCGGCACTGCTCTGAAACCATTGCCACTATCCATCTCTATAAGTCTTTTCATCAAAAAGTGTTTCTTAATGCAAATCCCAGGTACCCTATTTCCACTGCAAGTAAAGAGGTGTTCTGTGCAAGAAAGATTTTGGGGTAAGTTAGCTTTGAAAATAGTTGGGTTGAGCAAAGGTAAACAGATCATCATGGCAGGACTTCTCGGAGCCTTTAATGAGGACTTTAGATCTTTCAGAGAGGGGACAATACATAGAGATTTTCCCAAGTTCATCTAACTATCTTCATTGAGCATAGCATGGGAGAAATGTTCTCAAGAATAATCTCTGGGGCTGGACGTGGTGGCTCACACCTGTAATCCCAGCACTTTGGGAGGCGGAGGCAGGCGGATCACCTGAGGTCAGGAGTTTAAGACCAGCCTGGCCAAAATGGTGAAACTCCATCTCTACCAAAATGCCAAAAAACACAATAATTAGCTGGGCATGGGGGTGTGCACCTGTAATCCCAGATACTCAGGAGGCTAGGCAGGAGAATAGTTTGAACTCAGGAGGCGAAGTCTGCAGTGAGTCGAGATTAAACCACTGCCCTCCAGCCTGGGGGACAGAGCAAGACACCGTCTCACAAAAAAAAAAAAAAAAAAAAGAAAGAAAGAAAAAAAGAAAAGAAAAAAGAATAGTTTCTGGGAAACACTTGACCTATTTGTCCCATAGGATAAATAAAGTCTCAGCTCAAGTGTCTCGGGATGTGATAGGCTCAGATGCTCCATGATTCTGGGCCATGTGCAGAAAGATATGCTTCGATATTTTGAGCTTTCTTTTGAAGACTTTGAAATAGATCTCATCTGGTTGTAGGAACCTGGTCACCTTGAGTCCCTTTACCCTTCGTAAAGCGTACCCTCACCCTGCTTGTGAGACAAATGAAGGTACTTTCTTGGTCTGTTGCTAGGGGAGCACAAAACTCTGTCCGTGTTGATTATCAGAGCTCTGTTGGCCGGATTCCTTAGGGAAGCAAGTGACTGAGCCTCCTTCGGATCCCCGGAGCCCTGCTCTGTGTACTGGAGGTACTCTTGGCTCCTTCCTCTGCTAGAGGGCAGCCCTGGGCCCCTGGGAGCTCTGTGCCTCTCCATGGCAGGGTTTCTTAGGAAAGCTGTTATCTCTTTCTCCCGCTCTCCATACTCTGACGCCTTAGCTAAGGTGACTGTATTGCCCCTTCTCACTTCTGCATCCTCTTGGGACTTTTCCACATGTGACTCCAGGGCCAGGCTCCTGTGGCCAGTCTGTATGAGCAGAGCACCCTGTGTCTGGTTATAGTAGGTGCAAGGCTGCTGGAGGAATCGTATGTGACTTTATTTTCCCCCTTGTGATACCATTCTGTAAGTCTCTAGTTGGAAGAGCTGGTCTCAGAGTGTAACTTACCAGGCAATAAGAATGTGGCTGATTTTCTGCTGTCACAGAGAGGGATCCTGAAATGATAAACTGGTGCAGAACAGAGTGGGTTTAGAAAGAGGTCAGGGGTTAGGGTGCCCTTCCCCAGGCTTCTGTGATTCTGGTCACACACAGTGGGTACCTTTGCTGGAACCATCAGCTCAACATGGGGAACAGAAAAAATGAGCTGTTCTGCACTGCGTGAAAGGGCCCTGGGGTGGGATAAATATATATTCTAGGACCCAGCAAACCTGGTTTTAAATTCTGGCTAGAAACTCTTGACCTTAGGTAAGTTATTAAGTTCTCTAAATCTTTATTTCCTCATCTGCAAAATGGAAAAATTTCTAGCTCTTCCCAAGAGCCATTGTCATGAGATAACTTATGCCCTATATCTGGCATTTAGCATATCTTTGCACATAGTAGATGCTCAATAAATGTTGGATTATTTCCCTGTATTTTATTTTCCCACATGTACACCCTATTGTTTTCCAATCTTTATATCAAGATTCAGTTAGGTTTGGGGGCTCTGGAGGGAAGAAGGAAGGGGTTACCAGCATCTTCTCTGACGCTTTTAGAGAGAAGCCTGAAATCAATCCTTGCCTGTCTGCATATCTGGACAAATGACTTTTAGTTACTCAGATAAACGTTGTGTCCTTATGATGCTGAACATCAAATACAGGATGGTGATGTCAACTGTGTGCATTTCATCCAACACTGGTATTCTGCAGGCACTGTGGCTAATGGAATTGCCTGCCATCATTGGCCCAATGGGCTAGCAACAGTGGTATGAGAGGGCATGAGCTATGATTTAATAGGAGCTAGCATTTGTGAGACACTATAGAAAATGCTTTTTACAAAAAGGCTTCATTGACATATAATTCATATATCATATAATTCACCCATTTAAAGTATATGATGCAATTATTTTTAGTGTATTTTATAGAGTTGTGTAACCATCACTACAATCTAAGTTAGAACATTTGCATCACTCCCAAAAGAAGCCGTGTACTGACTAGCAACCCATCACTGCCCTCCTCCCAACACACGAAGTGCTTATTTAACCTCGCCTCATTTAACCACATGGTGGCCCATCAAGCACTATTACTCTTGCCATTTTATCAACGAGGAGACTAAGGCTTGGAGATTGTGAACAACTCACACAACATCATCCAGCAGAGTTTTCATTGGAAATAACTGTTTCCACTCTATGGCACATGCATTTGAGAATCAAATCCAGGCAGCTTGATTTCAGACTCCATGTTCCTAACCCTCAACCCATATTCCTTCCCACCCAGGGCAGATGCATGTGCCATAGAGTGGAAATGGTTATTTACAATGAAAACTTATTCCAGCAGCTTCTGCCTTCCAAGGCCAAGGCCATATTCTCCCATGAGTGGAAAAACAATTCTCAGGTTCACACCCTTCTGTTTGTAGAGATTTGATGGGGAGGAAGGGCTGGACTTTCGATGTCCCTCTCAGTCCTTCTGAGGTGCCAGAGGAGATGGGCGTTTGTTTCAGAAGAGGATATTGATCTTTGGGAAATAGAAAGACAGTCCTGGGATCAAGAAAGCAGCAAAGAGCACAACTGCCCTGCAGAGCAAAAGGAGGAAAGTCATGAGGGCTGAAGGCACTCAGCAGCCTGGTGGGAGGCGGCGTGGTCAGTGAGGCATTTGAGATGCCAGGACAACTGCCTGCTGCTCACCGGCACTTGCTGGAATCCAGTGCTCAGTGGCAGGCATTGTGTGCTCAATGGTAGGCCTGGGTGACCGTGATGCTAGACCTCTCCATAGCCCCGCATTCCACGAAGGTCGGAGATCCAGGAACAGGTATCTTGTGAGTGGTAGTGGGAGGGAAAAGGGGCTGAGTTCTGCGTTTGGGTGCGTGCAGAGCCTCGCTAGAGGAGCCCTGTTCATTTGCAGACCTTATGTGGCTGTGGGGGATGGAGACAGCTCTAGGCTATTTTATTTAACTCTTATGAGGCAGAGTGACTTGGACTGGCACCTAGGTTACTTTGGAGTTGTGCCATTTATGAGGAAAGTTGCATTAGTGTCACATGTAGGTGTATGAGTCAGGAGAAAGACTGTAACAGAAGGGAGAGAAAGGAGAAAGGAAGGTGGAGAGGGAAGAAGGAGTGTGTGTGTGTGTGTGTGTGTGTGTGTGGGTGTGTGTGTGGGCAGGGGGACACTGCAAAGGAACCATAAAGGTAATAAACTGACGTGGAAGGACTGTAGTTCTTAACATTTTATGGAGTCACAGATCACTCTGATAATCTGACGAAAGCTATGGACCCTTCCAGAAAAATAATGCACCTTTAACATATGAGGTATTTTGCCAAAATGGAGCACCCAAAGCCCATCTGCAGATCTAGATTGAGACGCCACTGCTGGAACACTCACACCCTTGCTGTTGTACAGCTGGGAAGCCACTCTTCACTTTTGCTGAGTGTTTTCCTCCTGGAGCTCAGGTTTGTGGTCCTATGTTCAACAATGCCAGGGGCTATCCCTAGTGTGTTCTTTACATGTGGATGTTTTCTTTGTGAATTAAGAAAATACATCCCTTTTGGCCAGGTGCGGTGGCTCACACCTGTAATCCCAGCACTTTGGGAGGCTGAGGCAGGCAGATAACCTGAGGTCAGGAGGTTGAGACCAGCCTGGCTACTGTGAAATCTTGTCTCTACTAAAAATACAAAAATTAGCCAGGCATGGCGGTGCACGCCTGTAATCCCAGCTACTAGGGAGGCTGAGGCAGGAGAATTGCTTAACCCAGGAAGGGGAGATTGCAGTGAGCCGAGAATGCACCACTGCACTCCAGCTTGGGCAACAGAATGAGACTCCATCTCAAAAAAAGAAAAAAAAAAAAAAAGAAAAAAGTAAATACATCCCTTTTGAGGGGAAGTCACCTTGCGGGGTTGTAGTTTGATATTATGGGCTGAATTGTGTCCACACCCTCTATCTCCCACCAAATTTCATGGGTTGAAACCCTAATCTGTAGTGCTTCAGAATGTGACTGTGTTTGGAGATAGCGTTGTTAAAGCTGTAATTCAGGTTAAATGAGGTCATCGGGGGGGACCCTAATCCAATATGACTGGTGTCCTTGTAGGAAGAGGAGACTAGGACACAGGCATGGAGGGAAGGCTGTGGAAAGGCTCAGGGAGAAAACCATCTGCAAACCAAGGAGAGAGACCTCAGGGGAAACCCCTCTGCTAACATCTCCATCCCAGACTGTCAACTACCAGAACTGTGAGACAACAAATTTCTGTTGTTTAAGCCACCCAACCGGTGGTACTACACTTTGTTGGGGTGGCCCCACCAAACTCATATACTTGTGGAACAAGGCCAGGGCTGGCTGGATTCCTATCCCCCACATTTGGGTGGCTGGGAACCTTCTGCAGGGTACAGCTGCACAACTTGGCAAGGTGGCCTTGAGTGCCTTGGCACCTTCTGGGAACTCAACTGCAGGAGGACTTGTGTTACTCACCCACAAGCCTCCCCAGAAGGGAAAGCCTCCGTAGAATGAAATAGACAGATATTCCCCTGCGAGAACTGTCGCCATGATGGAGCCGAGGCCGATGTGAACCAGGCCGATGATGATCTGGATGGCCTGTCAGGAGAGCCACAAGCTGAAGTCTTATTTCTGAGGCTGGGTCCTGCCTCCCCTATGAGCCTACTTGTAATTTTAATATATGTTTTATTTTCATGGTCTAAAAAGTAATATGGAAAATATAAAAATGAAATAAAAACTTCGTATAATCTCCCCGCCGCCTGGAGAAAACAACTGTTTACGTTTTGGTGTATTCTCCCATTATTCTTTTCAAATATATACCTTGATAGCACAACACGGCCCTGAATTTTATTAATTTAGTATTTCATCATGAATGTGTCCTCATGGTATTCTTGGAACATATGTTTATTTGGGGCTGCTCAGATCCCATTATGGATGGTCTGTGGAGTAGCTGAGATGGAGTTATTGGACAGGTAAGATTATTTCTACTTTTTTCTATTATATGTAACATTGTGATAAACATCCTTGTATGTAAATCTTTGCCTTCGTCTCTTGTTTCTTTAGGATATTGTTATGTGTTGAATTATGCTCCCCTCTCCCAACCCTCCTCCAAATCCATATGTTGAAATTCTAATGCTGAGTGCCTCAGAATGTGACTCTATTTGAAATAGGGTTGTTGCAGATGTAATTAGCCAGGATGAGGTCACACTGGAGTAGAGCAGGTCTCTAATCCAATATGACTGGTGTCCTTATAAAAAGTGCCATGTGGGCCAGACGCAGTGGCTCACACCTGTAATCTCAGCACTTTGGGAAGCTGAGATGGGCGGATCACCTGAGGTCAGGAGTTCAAGACCAGCCTGGCCAACATGGTGAAACCCTGTCTCTACAAAAATACAAAAATTAGCGAGGCATGATGGCAGGTGCCTGTAATTCCAGCTACTTGGGAGGCTGAGGCAGGAGAATCGCTTAAACCCAGGAGGCAGAGGTTGCACTGAGCCAAGATCGTGCCACTGCACTCCAGCCTGGGTGACAGAGTGAGACTCTGTCTCAAAAAACCAAAGAGTTTTCAACTTTATTCTGGTGTGAAAGTGACATGTATTCAGTAGAAACCGTATTTGGAGTACCCATACAACCATTCTGCTTTTCACTCTCAGACCAGTATTCAATAGATTACATTAGATATCCAATAACTTATTATTAAATAGGCTTTGTGTTAGATGATTTTTGTCCAACTGTAGGCTAGCCTAAGTGTTCTGAACATGTTTAAGGTAGGTGAGGCTAAGCTATGATGATTGGTAGGTTACATGTATTAAATGTATTTTTGACTTATGATATTTTACATTTATGATGGGTACATTGGGACATAATCCCATTGTAAATGAAAGAACATCTATGTATGTTTGTATATTACACACGTGGTAGCAAATACAAATATATTATTTCCTTAAATTCACATAAATGGCAGCAAATAATACACAGTGTCTGCCCCTTTCTTCCACTAACTCCATATCTCGGGGTGTGTCCCTATCATTACATAAAGAGCTTTCTTGTGCTTTTTATAGCTCCACTACGTTTTATTCTTTGGATGCACAATATACTGACTTAACCAGTATTATATTGATGGATATTACAATTTTTTTGTTATCACAAACCACGCTGCAATGAATAAGCTCATATATATCACAGTTTTTGTGGATACAGGCATATCTGGAGGATGAAGTTCCAGTAATGGAATTATTGGATATTTTGCAAATTTGACAGTTACAAATTTCCTTCCCTAAGGGTTGTATCAATTTATGTTCCCGTAGTGCTAGGGTCGGAGCTCGGGCAGTCTGCATCCGAATTCATACTCATCATCATTTGGCTACACGGTGAAATGGGCCTTTCCTTGTCCTGCGCAGGACAGCCTTTCAGGGGTTGCTGTGAGCATTTATATTGTTGATTGCCTAACCTGCGTTGTTTCCTGTTGGGCTATTATTTGATTCCATCCTACTGGATTCTGACTCCACCTTGTGGTCTGCTTTGGTCTTGCTGGGACCCCTTTCCCTTTCTTCTGAGGCCACTGGGCTGGGCGTGGATCCTGGCAACAGGATCAACATTCAAGCGTATTGCTTTTTTGTTGCTTTTCTTTCTCTTTCCTAAAATGCCTAAATCAGAAAATACAAGGCCTATGCAGAGGCCTCCCCGGTGATGTCGTGCAGCTGAGCTTTCTAAGAGACCTGTGTTTGGCAAGGCGCGATCGGCTCAGCCTCACTTCCGGGATGTAGTGTTTGTGTATTTCCCAGGCCTTTCCTTCCCCTCTGCCGTCAGTCCAGCTGTGTAGTCCGTGGCCTGCAAAGGGAAATCCCACTTACCCCCAAGGTTTTGCCTTCTTTCAAAGTTTTCTGCACAGGCTGACTATTCACATTTGACACCAAACCAGGTGGGTTCCCAGGAACTAGATGGACTTGTGGCTGGTTGTTTGGATACAGGGGCACCTGAGACATGATTCCTGGGGTCACAGGATAACCATTGTGGGGTGCCACCACCAACACAGAATTGGCCACTGGAACTGCTGAAGTCATCGAATTCATGCTGCCAAAAAATAAATGCGACAGAATTGTCCCTCACGTATGGACTTGTACTTACATTTAAAGAGGACTTTTACTTCTTCTAGTTCATTGGAGCATCTTAACCCTCTACAAGTTTATGAATCCCACGTTACAAATAATAGACATCAGTTATAGGGCACTTAAGAGGTGCTTTACAAATACATTTCCTTTCATCCTCTTACCAGCCCGGTTTTACAGATGAGAGAACTAAGACTCAAAGAAGGTAAAGGCTACCGGAGGGCAAGGGGTCCGTCTTTTCCATCTTTGTGTCTCTCGTAGTGTTTATTTTATTTTCTATTATAAATTTTTTTGAGACAGAGTCTCGCTCTGTCACCCAGGCTGGAGTGCAGTGGCACGATCTTGGCTCACTGCAACCTCCGCCTCCCAGGTTCAAGCAATTCTCCTGCCTCAGCCTCCTGAGTAGCTGGGATTACAGGCGCCCACCACCACACCCGGCTAAGTTTTATATTTTTAGTACAGATGGGGTTTCACCCTGTTGGCTAAGCTGGTCTCGAACTCCTGACCTTAGGTGATCCGCTCACCTTGGCCTCCCAAAGTGCTGGGATTACAGACGTGCACCACTGTGCCTGGTCTCTCCTAGTGTTTAGAGTGCTGCTTTGCATATGTTAGTACTGGCTGAAAGCAAAATTTTGGAACTAGAAAATCTCTTGGACAACATTGAGTTCAATTTTCTTATTTTCTGGAAAAGGAAACGGGGTGAGTGGACAAGAATCCTCCAAGGTCCCAGTTATGTCAATATTAGTTAAATGGAGATTATCCTCCTCAAGAGAAGCCCCATTGCCAAGGCAGTGTATGTTCATTGGGTGGCTTCTACTGCTCAATTTTTCTAGGCTACTTAGAAATTCTGATGTGGTTTAAAACATTCTTTTTTTTTTGTTTCTCCCGTCCCCCTCCATTTCCCATCTTTGTCTTTCTTTCTCTTGGAGCAGACCCAGTAAAGCTAGTACAATACACTCTGCCTATCCTTTACCCACACTGATTTGCCGTAAGTCTCATTTGGTAGAAAAACCTTATCACCAGTTCCCAGTTACCAACCACTAGATTAAGCAGACTCACCTTGCTCTGCCAGCAGCCACGTATCTCTTGATCCTATTCCCTTTTCTTTGCTGTCAGGACCTCGCTTTTTCCCTGAGAGAACGAATGTACTGGGGCCAGTTGGGTGGTAGGGTTAGAAGGATCCAAAGTCCTCTATTTCCTGGATGCAGGCCAGGTTACGTGCTGCTTAGAGCTCAGTTTTCTTCATATTTATTTCCTGTTTTGGTTAATGAGCCAGTGAAATATGGTTGGCTGGTTGCTCTGGGAGACACAGAATGAACTGGGCACCCAGGATGTGCTGTATTTAGCTGTAACATGAGATAGGATGACATAACAATTCTCGCCCAGTAAAGAGGCCCTCAACCCTATCCCTCTACAGCCTAGTTTTCTCATGCCTGGTTCCTTTTGGCTAATCGGACTCCCTTGGAGTCACAGGCTCCCTTGAAGCTTGGTTCCTTTTCTACACATCGGGCTCCCTTGAAGCCTCAGGCTCCCTTGAAGCCTGGTCTGCAGTTGCCATGGCAGCCTGGATTTCAGGCCCATGAAAGACTGCTCAGCGGATAATCTGGTCTCATCCTGGCCTTCAGGTTCTCAACTCTTCCTCCATTCAAAATTCCAACCATTTTTTTGCTCCTAGTCCGGCTGCTACTGCTGTTGCCAACACTAACATTGCCGCTCATAAGCAACAAGTTACATACATTCCTGAAAATGACACTCCACTTATGAGGGCTATAGCTCAGGCAAGGGAATACGGGGATCCTGAAGCCTGGCAATTTCCTGTAATTTTACAACCTCCAGTACCCGCCACCCCAGTGGCACAAAATCACCCACAGTCCTTTGATCCTGCTCAGCAAGCAGCTGACCCTGCAGCTCATCAAGATCAACAGCTTAATAATCAAGCCCCTCAGCCCGACAATCAGGCTGCTCAGGGAAATAATCAAGCTCCACAACTGCCTGCCACTGGGGCACAGCCAGTACCTGGTATTCCAGCAGTTCAGGCGGTAGTTCAACCTGACCCCATACATCCAGGTCAGGTTCAGCTACTTCCTGCTACTTGGGAAAGTTTTTCGTTTAAATTCATAAAAGATTTCAAGGAATCAGTAAAACAAAATGGCACTAACTCTCCTTTTGTCCATTCCACATTAAAAGCCCTGGCAGAAGATAAACATTTGGTGCCCTATGACTGGGAAATTTTAGCAAAGTCAATCTTATCTAAATCCCAGTATTTACAACTCAGGACTTGGTGGGGTTGATGCTGTCCAGGAATATATTTGTCTTAATCAGGGCTCCAATCCTTTTGTTAATGTTACAGCTGACCAGTTACTGGGACTGGGTCAGTGGGCTGCAATTTGAAACCAAACTATACCTAAATGATGAGGTTATTGAACAACTGTGAAAATGTTGCTTAGGTGCTTGGGATAAGATTCAAGATGATGGCAAAGTATGCCCAACCTTTATGGCCGTCAGAAAGGGACAACATGAACCCTACCTAGACTTTATTGCCCGTCCCAAAGATGCAGCAGAAAAAGCTATCCCTGATAGCTACCGTCAACAACTTGTTGTAGAACTCATGGCTTATGAACAAGCAAATCCAGATTGTCAGGCAACTATTTGCCCCATTAAAGGCAAAATTCCACCGGGGGGTGATATACTCACTTCCTACATTAAAGCCTGTGAAGGGGTGGGAGGAACTCTGCACACAGCGATGATCATGGCACAAGCAATGGCCTCTATTCGAATGCCCTGACAATTCTCTGGCCAATGCTTTACATGCGCTCAGACAGGACATGCTAAAAGAAATTGTCCCCGGTGTACGGGTCGCCGTTCTTTTCCACACCATCACCACCACCACCACCACCAACAAAATTTTTCAGCAAAAAAAGTCCCACCTTCTACTTTATGTCCACGATGCCAAAAGGGAAATCACTGGGCTGCTCAATGCCATTCGAGATTTGATATTGATGGTAATCCTTTACAGTCTTTTAACAACAAGGGAAACGGGATGAGGGGCCAGCCCCAGGCCCCTCTAAACAATAGGGCATTCCTCAACTCCCAGTCCCTGGTGTCCGGCCAGACAGGTGCCTTCCCAGTCCAATCCATTCAGCCTCCACCCCAATTCCCACTTCAGCAATTTGTGCCATGGGATCTAACAGCTCAGCCCCAGCACGAATCTCAGTACAATGCTTGTCTCCTGCCACCACAGGCTCAGCAGCAGTAGATCTCTGTTGTACCAGAGATATTTCTTTGTTTCCTGGAGAGCTGCAGTTCCCACAGGTGTTTTTGGTCCCTTGCCGACTGGCAGCGTCGGTTTGCTACCTGGTTGTTCAAGTCTAAATTTAAAAGGTGTTCAAGTACATACTGGTATAGTTGATTCTGACTATTCAGGTGAAATTCATATTGTCATTAGCTCTGCAGTCCCTTGGAATGTGGCAGCTGGGGAGTGCATTGCTCAACTTCTGATACCCCCTTACATTCCTTTAGGATCCAATTCTTGTACGAGAAATGGAGGTTTTGGTAGCACAGATTATCAAGGCAAAGTGGCTTATTGGGCCAGCAGAATTTCTGACACTTTTCCTATGTGCTCCATGCATATTCAAGGTAGGAAGTTTGAGGGAATGATTGATACGGGTACTGATGTTTCTATTATCGCTTTACATCAATGGCCCCGACACTGGCCAAAGGAGCATGCGTCCACTGCATTAGTTGGTGTTGGTCAGGCTTCAGAAGTCTATGAAAGTTCCACAATTTTACATAACATGGGCCCTGAAGGACAGATTGGAACTATTTGCCCCCTCACTACACCCATTCCTGTTGACCTGTGGGGAAGACATCTTTTATATCAATGGGGGGGGGGGGGCACAGATTTATTTTCCACAAGGCAATTATAGTCAGCAGAGTAAAGACATTATGACCAAAATGGGATTTGTTCAAGGTATGGGCTTAGGAAAATCAGCACGAGGCATCACCGAGCCTATTATGCCTACCCATAAATCAGATTCTATAGGACTTGGTTATTCTTTTTAGAAGTGGTCACTATCAAGCCTCCAGATCCCATCCCTTTGACTTGGAAAACTCAGAAACCGGTTTGGGTAGATCAGTGGCCGCTCCCAAAAGATAAGCTGGAGGCATTTCATAGTTTGGTTCTTGAACAGTTAAAATTGGGACATATCAAACCCGCTTTTTCTCCCTGGAATTCACCTGTCTTTGTTATCCAAAAGAAGTCTGGTAAGTGGAGAATGCTCACTGATCTCAGGGCAGTAAACACTGTCCTTCATATGGGGACATTACAACCCGGTTTGCCCTCCCCCACTACTGGGCATATGTTCCTTTTCCCCCTTTAATTCGGTCTGTCTCCTGGATGGACTCCTCAGTAGAAGTTTACACTAATAGTAGTGCATTCATGCTGGTCCCTAATGATGATAGGTTTCCAGCTCAACCAAAAGAAGAAGGTATGCACTTTAATCTGTCAATTGGCTATAAATATCCAGCACTATGCATTGGGATGTCACCTGGTGGTTTAGCTTATTTTTACCAGAATTGGATGTGGACAGTACTGTCCTTTACAAATGATTCTTATCAAGTACATAACTTCTGACTGTTAAACTTAATCCACATGAGGAATGGAGAGTTTCTGTTCCTACTAACAGCAATAAAACAAAAGGACTGCCAGACTGCCCAAAGGAACCTACAAAGGGACCTTTTCTAGTGAATTCAATTTTATGGAATGATTTAATGCTCCCAAGACTATAGTGTTCCAAAGTCTAGCTACGGGTATTGTTATTGATTGGGCTCCAAAAGGGCATTATTGGTGGGATTGCTCCGGCCAAAATACAACATGTTCAGAGTTTAATTATTTGTTACAATATGTAGATGACGGACGGCAGTCCTACAGGTTGAGAGAATGGGTGTCTCCTTACCCATTCAAATGGATGGACGCAGGCATTGTTCCTCCTAGACCAAAAATGATTCATCCCATTGTTGCCCCAGAACATCCTGAATTATGGAAATTAGCTGCAGTTATGACAGGAATAAAGATATGGAACGCTACCTGTCAACTCTCTCCCACTAATACCAAAACACCATTCAACATCACCTTGATGTCTGAACAGGTGATACCTATCAGGAGCTGTGTCAAATCCCCTTACATGCTGTTGGTTGGAAATATAATTATCATTCCCAATACACAAACTATAGAACGTGATCATTGTAAGCTGTTCACATGCATTGAGGCTACTTTTAATCCCACAACAAGTATTCTCTTGGTAAGGGCTAGGGAGGGGGTATGGATACCAGTTTCTTTACATCGTCCATGGGAGTCTTCCCCCTCCAGCGGTTGCAACGGCAGCAACCGCTGGAGTTGTGATCCACAATTCTGTTCAAACTGCTCAATATGTTAAAGCACGGCAGAAAAACTCCTCCAGACTTTGGAATTCTCAGACTCAAGTTGACCAAAAATTAGCTAATCAAATTAATGATCTCCGTCAAAGTGTAATATGGCTGGGAGATAGAGTTATGAATTTGGAACACTGTATGCAATTACAGTGTGATTGGAATACTTCTGATTACTGCATAATGCCTTATGCTTAGGGGTCTGTAGATCCCCAGGATCCAGGCTCTCAAAATGGCTCCCAGCTGAGGCTGCTCTGGGTGCTGAAGCTTTGTGGGATTCTGTGTGGATTCCCTTTCTGGGGCGACATCTCTGTGCAATCTTTAGGAAGCTCCATATGCCAGGCCTGATGCTGTAGTGAATCCACTACAGGGTTTCTCCCATAGCCAAGATCATAAAAGCCCATTTTGGAGTTCTAGGGGTTTCTCTCCTCCTGTTTCCCTAGGTCCAGGAGTCTCTCTTGGCTCTTGGTCGGTTCCTGGCTGGGCAAGCTTCCTCACACCATGTCCTTTCTTACTGCTGGTTTCTCATCTGTTCTCTGGTGCATCCAAGTGTTCTTTCCTAGATGATCTGTTCAAAATGGGAGGATCTATGTACTATTCTCTTTCCTCTCCTTGGAGGAGGCACACGAGCCATCCAATTTTTGCAGATCATCTTGAATCCTGATTTTAGGCTTTGTTAGGGTGGGTCTTTTTCTCCTTTTTTCTTATTCCAAGGTGTAGCCTGTACCTCTAGTTCATCATTCATCATGAGAAGCTGTAGCATCTCTGGAGTAGCCTTTGAATGTCAGGGACGATCGAGAAGGTTTCTCTCTTTTGGCTGCGCCTGCACTTCACCACTCACCACATTGTGTAGGATCAAGAATCTATGCTCAGCTCTCAGCCTCCCTGGAATTTACTTCCTTTTTTTTTGGTTTTCAAGACAGGGTCTCACTCTGTTGCCCAGGCTGTACTGCAGTGGCAGCATCTCAGCTCACTGCAAACTCCACCTCCTATTTCAAGAGATTATCCTGCCTCAGCCACCTGAGTAGCTGGGACTACAGGCGCCCACCACCATGCCAAGTAATTTTTGTGTTTTTAGTAGACACGGGGTTTCCACGTTGGCCAGGCTGGTCTCAATCCCTTGACCTCAAGTGATCTGCCGTCCTCGGCCTCCCTCCCACAGTGCTGTGATTACAGGCGTGAGCCACTATGCCCAGCCAGGAATTTACTTTCTGTTAGGCCTTCTGAAGTTGTATTAAAAGATATGGCCAGGATTCAGCTAAGGACCTAAGGAAAATTTCTTTGTAGACTTCTGAGGTGTCTGTTCCATAGCTTCCCTATCTCTGTAGGTATGCTCATCAAATTCCAGCTACTTTAGCAGTTTCAAAATTAATCTCTGCTCCCATCCAGCAAGACCACCGTAACTATTTGGGTTCTACTTTCCTACCACATGGCCTGGAAGATGTTTCCAAAGGGAAGTCTGGGTGAATGTGGGGCCTCACCTTCTATGCTTCCTCATTTCCAAAGAATGGAAACCTTCTGTTGGTTTTTGTACAGTGCCTAAAAATTGATGTTTTATGCATTTTCTCCAGTTTTCGTGGCTGGTTTCAGTAAATCTGATATCAGTTATTTCACATTGGATGTAATTAGAAGTCTGTACTAAGACTTTTAGTCAAAATCTAGGTGGTTTAAAAATTTCTCAGTAAAATAAATGTAGAGTTAATATTTTTCATATCCTGAGATACAAACTACAAATAGTAAGATCTACATAATTTAAGAGATCAATATAACGCTTAACTATAATATAAAGGGCAAGTAAATTTATTATAAAATATCCATTTTATTATATAAAATTTCAGACCTGAATATACTAAATACATAATAATTTGATGCCTGTACATTTTTATAATAATACTTTGTAAGAGAAAAAGATCAGAAGTCATACGTACAAAAAATATATAAAACAGAAGAGCAGAGGTGTTAGTGGGAATTACTATTATAAATAATAAAGAACAGAATAAGAGAAAGAACAGACTTATTCATCTAATATAGGAGAAAGGAGGATATAATGTTAATCTGTGTAGGCAGAACAGGCTGAGGCCAATTACAGAGTGCTGAAGTAAACAAAATGAGAAATAGTCTCATAATTAACCGGGGCAAATACAGTGTTAATTTCTTTTGTTATTTCATGGACTGGGGAAGTAGAAAAGTATCCCATACAAAGTTTGAACTACGAGAGATCCCACTATCTGTTGAGATATATGTTCAGTCTCTAGTACTTAACATGATCTTGGGTGCTGTTATCTTTAAAAGTGTGTCAAGGATGGATTGGAAGAAGACAGTTGTAACAGAGGCTCTGGAGAAATTGTATGGTGGACTCCTGGAGATAACATCCGAGTAAGACTGAAAAACAACAGGCAACCCAAATATATACATTCAATATGTAATGTTCACAGCAGAGACTTTAAAAATTATTGTGTTACAAAATATGCATATTGAAAATATGCATATAAATTATACAATTATGATAAAAATTAAAATATGCACATTTAAAATACACCTATAAAATGACAAATTTTATACATGTAAAAACAACGTTTATTTTTAAAAAATTAAATGAAATTAAAAGAGCTTGCATGTCAGAATATAGTTCTCTTTCTGTGGATTATATTCCTAACCTAGGCAGGTATGTGGAGGCTTCTACTGGCCATAGTTAAGAAGTTCAATTCTGAGAAGCTCTCTCCTAGGCATTAGTAGCTTCTTTGGTAATTTGGCTACACCTTTGTACTGACCCTCCATTGGCAGCATTTTGCTAAAGTGCTTTCATATGCCTTGCTCCCCATGCTACAGCAATTCTCAGGAAACCTGAGGCTTCCAGTCTCATCTCCCTCTAGTGTTCCAGGGTTGGGGCCTGCAGGCAGTGGTGATAGGCATCTGTCTTTTTTATAATATTTTTATAATAATACTTTGTATGTAAGAGAAAAAGATCAGAAGTCATATGTACAAAAAATATATAAAAAAGAAAGAGCAGAGGTATTAGTGGGAATTACTATTATAAATAATAAAGAACAGAATAAGAGAAAGAACAGACTTATACATCTCATACAGGAGAAAAGAGGATATTGCCTGCAGCAAATTACAGCTGTTCCCCCTTACCCCAAACTCAAACTGCTAAATCAATCAGGAATCATCTCATGATCACAAAATGGCTTAGGCAGCATAATTTCCAGTTTATATCCAGCAGGAGAAACTGGCCTTTCTCAGTTTCTCAGCTTTTGCAAACTCCAACTTTTAGGAGTGGTCCATGGCCCCTCTCTGCAGGCTCTTATACCGTGCCTTCTTTTTAACATTGCTGGCTTTTGCTCTGGTTGTTATAGATCAGGTCAGCGAGTCCCACCTGGGTCCCAAAGACTATCACTGGGGAGTGGGATGCTTCCTGTAAATAGCCACAAACTTTACAGCTGCTGCTTCTCTTCCCCAGCTTCAGAGAGTAGAGCCGTTCGAATGCTACACTCCTGCTGTGGAATGCTGAGGTGAGCGGATAACCTCCTTTCATAAACACCTAACATGTTCCATGGGGTGGGGGAAATCTAGTGCTCCTTGTAATGAAAAGGCACCTGCATTAGTTTCCCAGAGCTAATGTAACAAGGTGTCACAAATGAGTGGCTTAGAAGGACAGAAATTTATTATCTCACTGTTCTGGAGGTTAGAAGTTCAAAATCAAGATGCCGGCAGGGTCATGCTCCCTCAGAAACCTGTAGGAGAAGGATCCCTCCTGACCTCCTCCTGGTTTGCCAGAAATCTTTGGCACTTCTTGGCTTGTCAATGCATCACCCAATCCTTCATCTTTACATGGTTTTCTCTTTGTGCGTCTTCACATCGTTTTCCCTCTGTGCATATCTGTGTCTGTCTCTAATTTCCCCTTTTCTTTGTTTTGAGATGAGAGTCGCTCTCTCTCACCCAGGCTGGAGTGCAATGGCGCGATCTAGTCTCACCACAATCTCTGCCTCCTGGATTCCAGCGATTCTTCTGCCTCAGCCTCCTGAGTAGGCAGGATTACAGGTGTGCACCACTATGCCTGGCTAATTTTTGTATTTTTAGTACAGACGGGGTTTCACCATGTTGGTCAGGCTAGTCTTGAACTGCTGACCTCAAGCAATCCACCTGCCTTGGCCTCCCAAAGTGCTGGGATTACAGGCATGAGCCAGTGCACCCAGCCCAATTTTCCCTTTTTATAAGGAAACCAGTGGTATTGGATTAGGCTTTCTCCTAATGACTTCATTTTAATTTGATTGGTTATTTAAAGATCCTACTTCCAAATTAGGTCATATTCTGAGTACTGGGGATTAGGACCTCAATATATTTTTTTGAGGGGGACACAACTCAATACATAACATTTTCATCAAGATTTTAAGTGGTTTTGTGGCCTTAAAATATTGAGTACCTCTCCTGCTTTCAGAGGGAAGTTCTAGTCACCAATTCTTGGAAAACAGGAAAAATTCAATCTGGCTTCATATATCATTATGCTACTGATATAATGATAAGAGCTGATAAATAATAAATAATAAAAACTTACTGAGGGACAACTATGAGTTAAGAGCTGTTGTAAGCTCTTTTAGTGATATATTGTCATTTAATCCTCCCATCTACTCTGGGTTAGAGACTATTATTTCCGTTTTACAGATGAGAAAACAAAAGTACAGAGAGAGCAAGAGTCTTGACATTATCACATGAACATTATGGCAACTTCCAAAATCAGAGTATTTTCTCCTCTTGGATGAAGGAGTTCTTTAATTCAAGCCAATCTCCTCCAACCTAAGATAAAGTGGGCATTCAACACTATTCTCCTACATCCCCTCAACCACAGGGATTGCAGGGGCTATATTGATCCGTGTTAACCCATACTGGCTTTTAAAAAGGAAAGAGTCAATTTGTGATCAAATCGCATGCTTTATTGAAGAACTGAGAAAAAAGAGTAATGGAAAGGACTTCATTAGAATGCATTTTTCATGTGGCCTCTTGAAAAAATTAGAGTTCTTCGCTAATTCACAGTTAATCTTTTTTTCTTGACTGGAGTCACACTGGTTCTTTGCAAATTATGAAGCAATAGAAGTCGTGTGTGGTGTGATTTCCAAGGATTCCAACAGTGAGATTTCTGAGGGCGAAGTGC
Organism: Piliocolobus tephrosceles; assembly: GCF_002776525.5. Lineage (NCBI taxonomy): Eukaryota > Metazoa > Chordata > Mammalia > Primates > Cercopithecidae > Piliocolobus > Piliocolobus tephrosceles. The sequence continues at coordinate 13,021,244 of NC_045446.1, forward strand.
CTGAGATGAAATGAGATAGCAAATGGATCATTATTATAGTCTAAAATAAGAGCCTTATCCTGAGACATTGAGTTAAAGTAAGACAAAACAACAACAACAAGCGAACAAATATGTAAACCTGGAAAGTGGTTAGTTAAAAGTGTACTGAGAAGACAGTACCTACTCTGTTCCGGGGGGCCTAGCTAGCCAAAGGCATATCAGACCTATAACTCATCAGATATCAGAGGTTTCAATGAACTACAACAACCATATTAAACTAAATTATTCTTCTTCTTAAAATGATTTTAACTGGACTCCGGTGAGTCCTGATTCCTCTGGGGTACTCTACTTCTTGTTCTAGACCAGAAGAGAAATATCTGAACAACCATTGGAGCAGACAGCCATCTGGCTCATACTACAGAATTTTTGGGAGCCACTGTAGAAGGCATTCTAATGGGAACAGTGTCATTCTTTTCTTGAGTAAACCTCTGTTTTTCTATTTTGTTTTTAAGTTCACAGCAGAATATGATATTGCATAAGCACATACGCACAAAACTGAAAATACATGATTTAAAAAATAGTTTCCTAATCAAGTAAAATACAGGTTAGTATTTAAAGCTATGTTCAATAGTTATTGAGCAGTATGGGAAATAGAAATAAGGGATAAGCAGTTTATTAAACTAATTTTATTTAATCTAAGATTGAACATTGAGTGTGAAATGAACATACAAAACATTAATAAGCTTCCTAAATATCTTTCAAATTTATCATCTTCTCTTTATTCTTGATTGTTTAGGTTAGGTACTCATTGTTTGGCTTGCTGTTGGGGCAACCAGCTAATTGAAGTATGCCTTCTCTCTAATGGCAGGCTCCAAAAACAGAAAGTAAAGGACAAAAAGAATGCATGTAGGTAAAGCACTTGCCTCACACACAACAAATGCCCAACAAATGGTGCATAAATGTGTATTTTTATTATTATACTGAAGAATCATATGTGTAAAACTTGCAAGTCCAGATTGTGAGAAAATCACAGCAGCATGGAATCCTAGTAAAATAAAAGCAGCACAGTATCCTAATATGAAACATAAGACAACCTCCTACTTACTGTTCTCATCTCTGTGCTATTAGTCTGTTTGCAAAAGAGTTATAGGACTGCACCAATTTGTATTGGCAGAAGTCTGGGGATCTGGGGATCATGTTTTGGAGGGGATTCTAATTTCATTCCCATTGTCACTGATAGTTAAATGCCATCACTAGCCATCTGCCATTTTGGAATCCTATCATTCCCCCTGTTATGAGGACACTTGGTTCCATTGCTGCACCACCCACTGTCATCTCTAGCTTACAAAATAGAGCCACCACAAAGTTCTTCAGTATGCCACTAAACTGTCCCCAGTATATGTCTTAATGCTCTGTGAAGACAGTGCCCTCTGGAACTTCTTAGAGAATATCATTGGGGTATGTTGCATATAAAAGATTCATTCTAAGATCCCCGTTTCTTGGAATCTTTAAGCTCCTTCTAAAATACACAAGGGAAGTTCAAATGTCATGTTAGATGACATTAACTGCAAGCCTGGCTCCAGTTAGTAACCAACAAGCTATTAAGTCGTTTCCAGGTACTTGAGCTAACACGTTAAATTTTAAACACTGCATAACTGCACCTTTGACAATGAGTTTTGATCTAATATTTCTAGAAAGTTTCCCAGACTCTTGCCAAAACAGATTTATGCAGTCTAAAGAAAACTTTTTAACTTGGTGAAAATGACAAATGAAACCTACACTAAATCTTATGCAATATAGGTGTGTTAGTCAGTTTGGGTTGGTACAACAAAGTACCATGGATTAGATGGCTTATAAACAACAGAAACTTATTTCTCACGGTTCTGGATGGTGTCAGCATGGATGAATTCTGGTGAGGGCCCTCTTCCAGGTTGCTGACTGCCAACTTCTTGTTGTATTCTCACACAGTGAAGTGAGAGCCAGTGAACTTTTTGGCCTTTTCTTATAAGGCCACTAATCCTATCCCATGAGCATAGGATCCTATCCATGATGGCTTCATCCTCATGGCCTAATCACTTCCCAGAGGCCTCACTTTCAAATACCATCACTTTAGGTTAGATTTCAACGTATGAATTTTGGGTAGACACATTGGGTCCATAACATGAGATTCATTCTCTTTAAGACAGGGAGAAACCTGAGATGCCTTCTATTACTGCTATTATTTATCATTAAACTGGCCAATGCTGAAAGAAAATAGCAATAAATAGTGAAAGGTTTGGAAACTAGGTAGTAAAGTGATATGAACAATACGATCACTTATTTTGAAAGTTCAGTGGTATCTGCCAAAAAACTGCTAAAACTAAGAAGATAGTCTATCTAGGTTTTCAAATCCAAAATCAACCCACAAAAGCCTTTATCATTTTTTCGACACAAGTGGTAACCAACTACAAAATGTAATGAGTAAGAAAACATCCATAATAGCAAAAACTATAAATTATCCAGGGATTAATTTAACCAAGTATATATAAAACCTTTCTGAAGGAAACTTTAAAAGTCTAATAGTGGAAGACGATCAAAATGATCTGAATGAATGGAGAGACAGTCCATGCCCTTGGATTGACATCAGTATTATAATGATGTCAATTCTCCCCAAATTAATGTATTAATTCTGTGAAAAATGTAAGTTGAATTTTTTGAGAAACTTTGATAAACTCTAAAATTTTAAGGAATAAACGTTTGTGAATACTAAGTTAACCTTAAAAAAGAAGGACATAGAAGGGTCAGATTGTTCTACACATTATTAAGATATATATGTAGGAAAGATAACAAAACTTCATGGCAAGGGATGAATTGTTTAGCAGATATTATTGAGAAAACCATTTTGCTAACTAGAGATAAATAAACATAGATTACTACCTATCATCCCATATAAACTGGATTGTAGATGGATGGGGGCTCTAAATATAGAAGGTAAAACTGAAGTTAATAGGAAGAAATGTAGCAGAATACCACGTGTAATAGGCATATGCAAGGATTCTGAAAAACTTTAAAATTAGTAACCATGTGGCAAATAATTGGTTAATTTGATTTCATTAACAAGAATGAACATTTTAACAATCACATAAATATATGATCATAATTATTGATAATCACAGAGATTCAGATTGAAAAGTAATGAGATGTAATACTTTATACTCATTAGACTGTCAAAAGCTGGATAGTTCTGTTAAAAGATGTGGGTTTTGGGAATGCTTATGCTTTGCTTGGTAGGAATACATACTGTAGCAGCCTTTCTGGAATATCTATTTATTTAGTATTTAAGTAAACTAAACAGATGGAAACTATTTAATCCATAATTGCACTCATAGATAATTTTCTATATGAGATGCATGTATTCATTTCAGGTTTGTTCAAGGGATCAGGGAACTGGAGGCTATCTAGGTGTTCATCATTTAGAAGGCAGATAGGTAGAGGTGTGTTTTATGAAGTATTATGTGACATTTAACGTTAACAGGTTTGATATACTATTGGCAGCCTGGATGAATTAGAAAAGTGTGGTGGTGAGTAACTAAGAGAAGGACATGTGTTTATGCACTGACACACGTGTGCACAGATACTATACCATCCACATGATTTAAATATATGTACACAAAACAACATTATCTATTAAAAAATAGAAAAAAAACCCATACATTAGATGAAAATGTTAGAAAGATGGCAGAAGAGGACACTTCGGGAACTATCCCCCCATAGAGACACAGATTTTGGCTAAACACCCATGATTGAGAATACATTGTGGGACCCCCAGAGTCTAGCTGAGATTTCAGCACCTCAGTGGAGCAAACAATCTGAGAGTAGGTACATTCAAGAGGGTAAGAAAAGTTACTTTACCTGCATCACCCCTTCCCCAGGGCAGCATAGCTGCTTGCCAAGAAAGGCCTCTTAGGCCAGTCTCCATGGGGGAAAGTGAGAGTGGAGCGAGTGTCAGCTTCCCCAGCATTGTGAGATGCTGTCTAGGACTCCACTTCTGTGTTACTCTACCCGAACTCTGAGGGGACTGGCAGTGTGAATCATCTGGAGATAGGTAGAAGCAGAGAAAAGGGAAGGGAGTACACAGAATTGGTGGTGTGGTTCTCGAGAGGTAGTGGCAGATCCTGCTAACCAGCTCTTGAACTCCACCAAGAGACCTGACCATAAACCCTGCAGAATGACTTGTCAGAGGGCTTTCCAAATAGCCCACACATTCTCCTAGCATTCTCCTAGCACCCTGGGAACCCCACCTTGAATAGTACCACACACATTCCCATGCACAGCTCAGAATGGACTCCCACAGACAGCACTTGGATCTCAACAGCAGCTGTGAATCTTAGAAACTGGCTTGATATTTTTACGTATTAATCATAGCTTAAAATTAAAAAGTGATTTAAAAAAACCATTTATATTAAACACAAAGGAATGGTTCCTCATGAGGGGAGATATTTGAGAGTAGAGTGTAGAGATAAAGGAAATAAAAATAGGGTAGAGATTTAACAGATATGATGAGATAATCTCAGTAAAATGTTTCATGAAATTCCTATTGTGAAAAAACTATATAGTATCATTATTTGTAGCTAGGACATTAGGCATAAGGAACGCTATAATTCTTTGGAAACTGGACCTTCTGGAAAACTGAAGGCTACACTGTTGTTAAAACATTTCATGTTAACCTAGTGGGCATTAGTGTATGCAGTAACAACTTAATTAGAATATGTATAATTGAAGTATGCCTTCTCTCTAATGGCAGGTTATGCAAATTTCAAGTGTTCATTGAGGAGCAATTACTCAGAAATAATGTATTTAGAGTACAGTATGTTTAGAACTATTATTGGTCTAGAGAAGATTATCTAGGCTATGGGAATGCTTATACTTCATGCTAATTTTACTCTTAGTAATGACATAATGATTTCCTTGAGCCAGCATTTAAAATATTACCCTATCAACCTATGCTTCCTCCTTGCATCCATCTTGCTTATTATGCTTACTTTGGAGAATCTGTCACCACTCCTGGAAGTTTTCTTGGGTGAAATAATTCCTTAACTCAAGACAACATGATCCAAACTGAGAATGCTCAGTATCTCCATACAGAAAATATAACCAGAGTTATATATTCTAATTTTTTTTTGAGATGGAGTCTCGCTCTGTCGCCCAGGCTGGGGTGCAGTGGCGCCATCTCGGCTCACTGCAAGCTCCGCCTTCCAGGTTTACGCCATTCTCCTGCCTCAGCCTCCCGAGTAGCTGGGACTACAGGCGCCCGCCACCTCGCCCGGCTAATTGTTTGTATTTTTAGTAGAGACGGGGTTTCACCGTGTTAGCCAGGATGGTCTCGATCTCCTGACCTCGTGATCCACCTGCCTCGGCCTCCCAAAGTGCTGGGATTACAGGCGCGAGCCACTGCGCCCGGCCATGTGTTCTAATTTTTAATTATAGAATGGGGGAAAGAAACTTTGAGACAATCTTCACTGTATGTTTTCTAGAAAGTCACTTGAACAAAATGACCATTTATTCACCATTAAACCTTTTCATCCCAGCCTGAGGTCATGAACCAAATGATGATTCATTCACCATGAAACTTTTTCATCCTGCACTGAGGTTATGATGATTCTGTTCTTTAATATGTAAGAAAGAGTCCCCTTGTGCCAATGAACCTGAGATAAGTATTAGAAGCTGATCATTAATATATCCTGAGTGGTCTTATTCTAAGTCATTGAAGTATCCTAATAAATGACTCTCCAAATTCTTCCCAATTAAATTCCTTTTCTGAATTAGACCTGATAGGTGATTCAAAGACACAACTTGCAAGGATTCAGAGGAAGGATGCAATCATATGAAAATAAACACTCCTGGCTGGGCGCGGTGGCTCACACCTGCAATCCCAGCGCTTTGGGAGGCCGAGGCAGGCGGATCACGAGGTCAGGAGATGGAGACCATTCTGGCTAACATGGTGAAACCCCATCTCTACTAAAAATACAAAAAATTTGCCAGGCGTGGTGCTGGGCGCCTGTAGTCCCAGCTACTCGGGAGGCTGAGGCAAGAGAATGGCATGAACCTGGGAGGCGGAGCCTGCAGTGAGCCAAGATCACGCCACTGCACTCCAGCCTGGGCGACAGAGTGAGACTTTGTCTCAAAAATATATAAATAAATAAATAATAAATAAACACTCCTTTTCTCCATTTATTCTCTACTTTTTCAGCTTATTCTTTAATAAGAATATTAATTCCTACTTGGACTCTGAGAGACCCTAAGCCTTTTCTTGAGTCATCTATTTCATGTTTCTCTGGGCAGATGAATCAAATCTGAAAAACTGATGAGTGAGGACCGTCTGTGTCAGACTACAAAATTTTGGGTGGTCATTTTGGAAGGGATGTTAACGGGATTATTCTCACCATTCAGGATTTTTTTTTTTTTTTTTTTTTTTACCCCCAGGAAAGGGCACATATGCTTTTGATGTTTTCATGTTAGATTAGAAATGAATGGCCATGCATTATAAACACTAAAAATCTAAAGAGAACATACATGAGTATTTAGTTTCAAGTTAAATTAATAAAATTAAACCATTAAGAGTGTAGTGCTATGCTTGATATTTACTATGTGATGAAAGAATTTAGAATAAATGGAAAGTGATTTATTAATGTCATTATAGTTAACATGAGGTTGTATTTTATCCAGTGTTATTTGTATGGTGTAACTGTAAACAATATACAAAACATAATTTAACATTAAAAAATTTCTTGATAACTCTCTTCTCTCGTTTCCCAACTTTCCATTTTCTGTGGGTTTTCCCTTTCCAGGAGGCCAACTCTCTTCAGGTCCTGCAGAAGAGGGTCAAGACTTAGGAACCCAGAGACTGGAATTTGCTTGCAGACATCAATAGTTTTTTGTTTTGTAGAGGTTTGTTTTGCTTTTAGCTACAACCATGATTTCAGTTTTTAATTGTTTGTGTGCCTTTTCTTATGACTTGGGCTACTTTACCACTTGGCTACTACTTCCTATAATTTTGCAAACCTGACCCTTTACCCAAGTCTTGATCTGATATTCTTATAACATTTAGGTCATTGTACCATTATGTCCCTTGAGTTTTTCAGCTGAGATTCTTTAGTCACTCACCTCCTCCAATGCTGTGTTTCAGGCTTGTCAAGCTCCTCCCTCTTACACTTTCCTCTCATTATGAGGATTTCTAAATTAATTATTTCCACGTTCTTGGGCTAGAACTCAGCTATTTCCCCCCTTTTCCTTGGTGTTGGGAGGCTTCATCATTATTTACATAGCCAGAATATTTTCTTTTCTTAAAACACATGGATCGCATTTTATTCCAGAGAATATGGAGCTTTGAGAACCAGATCTCTTGGTCACTGGTGGCTTTTAAATTAAGTTACCTAAATCTTTCTGTTCGAAACTGACAGTTTTTCCAATCATATGGCAAATGTCCATTTGAGAAGTTTTCCTTTATTTCAGGTTACTTTAATACATAACCCATCATGTACATGTTGAAGGTCCAGGGTAGGGTTTGGAAAATGCAGAGTAACTGGGGGTTTACTCCTTCTATTCCAGCCTGATCCACAGCTATGACCCGATGTTCTTTTGTATTTCTCTCACTTCCTCATACTATTTGGATTCTTCATTTTCATTCCTTCTCTCCTATCGGATTTAAAGTTAATTCACTTTCAGGCAGTTGTGGATGAGTTTGAATGCCAAGGCTGCTGTTTGCCTATTTCGAGGAGATGCTTGGAGAAGAGAAATACATTATTTCTGTATCGCTGGTGTCATCTAAGACCAGCAGTGTCTGACAGTAGGACATGTTCTCTCTCTTCTCCCAACATGTTTTATCTTCCTTCTGCTCCAAGGCTCCCAGGTGCCAGGGACCTAAACTTTATTTGTTAATTATAAGTTACAGACCTAGTGGACTGATCTCCATGCAATTATCCTTGAAATGAAATAGACCTGAGCCAGAAAATGATATATCTCCTACTACATTTTCTCGTGGGGATGTGGACACACACCCCTGTGATGCTAAAAATGTGTCTAGGGGAATTGTTTATCTTCATTTGTACACAGATAAATTTAGTCCAGTAAGCTTCAGCTCATATTCAGTGTTTAGTGGAAACACTAAGTAGGAAAAGCTTCTACTGAAATCTTAATCCCTTAGCATGGGTTCATAACAGACTACTACTTCCTAATTAGTCAGAGAAATGAAATACTCACATTACATGGTATTGTTGCCATGATTATTTGCTTTTTTTATCCATCCGGTCACTGTATTTGCAAAGACCAACTCCAAGGTGGAGAATATCCACAAATACGTTGAAAGCATGATTCCACTTTTCTAAATAAAAAAGAAGAAAATCTATATTTCTCAGAGATCTTCACATTTCTAAAATTTCTAGCAACATATAGATAACATAAAATTGCAATAAATGTAGAAAATAGAAAACTCGTCTGTAATACTAGTACCACAACCTTAATACAATGTGATGATTTTGTCTGTATATAAGATAATACTGTAGTAACAAACACTTGTTGAGCACTTATTAGATGGTTAGGAATTTGTGTTAAATGCTTCACATGCATTATTTCATTGGGTTCGCTCAATAATCCTTTATGGTAGGTAGCATTATTATTCTCACCTTAGAGTAGAAGAAAATGAGACTTGAGTAAGTTAAAATAGCAAAATTAGTACTACTGAATGTTGGAGTTGCTTAGAACTTGGCTCCAGCCCCCTTTTCTTCACTTACTCTACTCTCTCTCGGGTGACTTCCATCCTAGTTCTGGCAGACTTATAAGATTGTAATTTCTGTTTTCTCATTTATGTATTTCTATAACATTGTTATAGTTGAGAATAGAACACTTTTGCACTGTTGGTGGGACTGTAAACTAGTTCAACCATTGTGGAAGACAGTGTGGCGATTCCTCAAGGATCTAGAACTAGAAATACCATTTGACCCAGCCATCCCATTACTGGGTATATACCCAAAGGATTATAAATCATGCTGCTGTAAAGACACATGCACATGTATGTTTATTGTGGCACTATTCAAAATAGCAAAGACTTGGAACCAACCCAAATGTCCATCCATGACAGACTGGATTAAGAAAATGTGGCACATATACACCATGGAATACTATGCAGCCATGAAAAAGGATGAGTTTATGTCCTTTGCAGGGACATGGATGCAGCTGGAAACCATCCTCGCAAACTATTGCAAGAACAGAAAACCAAACACTGCATGTTCTCACTCATAGGTGGGAATTGAACAATGAGAACACTTGCACACAGGAAGGGGAACATTACACACCAGGGCCTGTTGTGGGATGGGGGGAGGGGGAGGGATAGCATTAGGAGATATACCTAATGTAAATGGCGAGTTAATGGGTGCAGCACACCAACATGGCACATGTATACATATGTAACAAACCTGCACGTTGTGCACATGTACCCTAGAACATAAAGTATAATAATAAATAAAAATAGCGTTTCTCATTTTTTTCATTAAAATTATGCCATAAGAAGTTTATATTTATGTAGAATCTTAATACTTAATATTTATAGAATATTTAAGTGGAAATACAATATTTAAGTTTGCTACATATTTTGGTTCATCCAAGGTTTTCTATCTTTTGATTAAAATGGATTTCAAAAAAGCTGTTTTATGGTAAATACTGCCAAAATGCTTTCCACATGCATTTCTCTAGCTCACTCTGTTAGTATCAACATTTGAGAAGACTACTTGCGGCTTTCTTTTCATTTTCTTCCATTTCAAATGGGAACAAATGATATGAATTTATTGTACTATGAATATGTTGATATTGTTTGGCTGTGCCCGGACCCAAACTGCTACTTGAATTTTATCTCCCAGAATTCCCACATGTTGTGGGAGGGACCCAGTGGAAGGTAATTGAATCATAGGGGCCGGCCTTTCCAGTGATATTCTTGTGATAGTGATTAAGTCTCACGAGATCTAATGGGCTTATCGGGGGTTTCCGCTTTTGCTTTTTCCTCATTCTTTCTTGCCACTGCCATGTAAGAAGTGCTTTTTGCCTTCTGCCATGATTGTGAGAACTTCCCCAGTCACGTGGAACTGTAAGTCCAATTAAACCTATTTTTCTTCCTAGTTTTGGGTATGTCTTTATCAGCAGTGTGAAAATGGACTAATACATATGTTATAGTCAAAGAATATGTATATTATATTCATAGCATAGAATATACTATATGTATAAAATTCTAATAATTTCTAATAAAACTCCTTTCTAATAAACTCCTTCAAGGAGTTTATTTTCACGAGTCTATCTAATGATGCAATGTCTACCATACTGAACTCTACATGAGCAAATGGTTTTAGAGTAAAGTACTATTACAGGAATCTTTTTATCCATGATGGACTGAAAGATTTCTGCCTAATAGGTAATTTAATCACATTATATGTTATATTCTATACTATAAATATAGTATAATATATATTATATTAACTATAACAGTATATATTATACTATAATATATTAACTATAATAGTATTACATATTATATTATTATATATTATACTAACTATAATAGAATAATATATACATTATTGTATATAATGTAATCTAGTCATATTGTATCTAGTTATATTGTATAATCACTAATTATAATACATCCATTTAGTATAATCACATTAATAGATTATACTAAATGAATATATTATAATCTATTAATATTAATTATAATATGGTCATATGAATGCATTATATTAAATGACTGTATAATTCGTGATTATACATTATGAATAGATTGAATATGAATAGATTATACTAAATGAATTTATTATAATGAGTGGTTCTTATGAGACTCTTTCATGTGAACATGACTAAGGATTAGGGTGAGCAGAAATTGCTCTTCTGACTATTGGTAATAAAGATCTGACAGACAATGAGATAAAAATGATTGTATTTGGTCTCTCTTGAATCTTAAATGATATTCTAGTAACTGGAATGCCTTTCAAAAGAGCTTCAGGCATACTTTACTTAGAGGAGAGGACAGACATCTTCCTAAATGCTAATGACATTATTTAATTGTCACAAAGTAGGAGTGGCCACCAGAGACAATCGATCATGTTAAATAATAATTTCCACTAAAAATATTTGATACCAATTATTTTAAAGCAAGAAAATTAATTCGGATAAATATTTCTTAATTTCATTGTTTTTATCTAATAATGTCATATATTTTCTAAGTTTCAATTTCTTTGGTTATTTTTATTAATCTTATAAATAATTTTTCTAACGAGATAACTATGAAGTTATAATCCTTGAATCCAGGTTTTTTTCCAAGAGTATTATTAAGTAATTCTTTAAGGCTGGTTTGGGTGACATACTTTTCACCAAAATATTCCAGTTAATACATTTAAAAACATGATTTGTGGCATAAAATATGGGAAACCTGATTTGTGTGCTAGAATGGATTAAGAAAAGTCTCAGTTATAATAATAACTATGTCAGAATGAATGAGAGCTCATCTATTGAAAATCTTACTTTTCAAATTCTATTAAAGAAAATAAATCTGCTTATTTACTACCTGCTTGCTAAATTTTTACAAGTCTAATGTGATTACAAATATCTTCAGGTTCTAATCATTCCAGAATAACATACACCTGAAAATGGTCTGATACTCAATTCTTATCATGGATCCATGATTTATTTATGAAATAGTTTGAAGTATGTAATCTCATGAACTCCCCACCTCTCGAGGTTTTCTCTCTCGATCAAAGCAGGTCATTAGGAAGCAACCATTGTTAGTCCACAATTTCTTGACTCTACAGTTTCCCCAGAATTTCCTTAGAAGGTTTTTTTGTTTGTTTGTTTGTTTTAAAATAAGAAATAGCTTTTTGGAAGCTACTCTAACCTTTTCTGTAGGAATGTTCACATATAAATTAGTGCCTCTTTTGTGCAAAGTCCTGTCTAAGATGCTGGGGATGTAGCAGTATCTGAAGCAGACAAAATCATAGCCTTCAAGGAGTTTATTTTTGCTGATCTACCTCATGACACAATGTCCATTATACTGAACTATACATGAATAAATGATTGTAAAGTACTATTACAGGAATCATTTTATCCATAATGAACTGAAACATTTCTGCCTAATAGATAATTTATTCACATGATGATTGAATTTCATTTTCACTTTGCCTATCAGGAAACTTAGTACAAAAACTGTGAGTCAATATTGGTAATTCATAGTATTCTAAAACCTATATATCTACATTATTATCTTCCTCTTGATTTCACAAGGAGCATATTCCAAATTACATATATTGGAATAGTCTAATACATTGGATTGGATCATACAATACTGACAATTTATAGATTAAAAATGGTCTGATATCAGCAATTTCAAATGGTTCAACCTAATACAAGGGGTCTTCAAAAAGTCTACGGGAAATGCATACTATGGAAAAACTAGGCATGGATTGCAAAAACTTTTTGCACCAAAATAAACTCACACTAAGTTGTCATAACATGTCTTAACAGGATTTAGTCTGAGGCACTTAGAAGGGTAAGAAGTCAGTTTGAAAAGAGCCCCTTCCAGAGAAACATGAATTCTGCTAAAATTGAAGAAAGAACAAACATGAAATTGATGTCAAAGCCTGGGCAGAAGACTCATGAATTCATAAATTATTGATACTTTACAAAAAGTTTTTGAGGGGCCACTATATGACCTCTATATTAGCTTTAGGTATGGAAAGCCATCATACTTCAACATCCTTGTCATTAAATTTGCTTGATAGGATTCTGCCCATGATATGTGACAAAATAAACTTCCAGGGAGTGGGGCAGGCTGACCTTTGAATGTACTGTGATGTCTTAGGCCTTTGCTCTATATCTTTTGTGTTTGTGCATATTAGTGATATCCTTTAAGACCTACCAGCTAGTTACTCAATCAAATATTTAAAGTGTTCTTATTTACTCCTATAGCCTGTAAAAACAAAACTTCCAGATATATACTGAGCTGTCACATCAATAAAGCACAAGCAGGATTTGAAAAAGAGATATGAACACTTGATAGGCCTCAGAATTCTTAAGACCTTCCTTCTGCATAAGGCATGCAGTACACATGGTGTCATAAAATATTAAGTGTAGTCCTAAAATGATCAAAATGCCAATAATGCTTATGAGTGTAAAAATTCTGAACTGCAGATATCTGTCCTAACTAGCCTGTCATTTTTTAAATTTGAAAAAAAAAGGGACTTCCTTTCTTTGTCCTAATTCCATCAGGTCTTTGACATCCTGAAGTGTTAATGTATCACCTCTCCTGTCCCGACATACGTAGGTTTCTAACTTTAAGCAACTAGAAATCCCATGCACATTTAGCCAATGACCGTATGTTCATCTTTTTTTTTTTTTTGCATTTCTATTTTCATATCCATAATATTTACCTTAAAATCAAATGGTTAGTGCCATGTGAAAAAAAAAAAAGGTGAATTTACAGCATATTCAGGGGACTTGTGACTTACCTGCCTATTGCGTACAGATAATTTCTGATTACTGATTCTCAGGAGTATTTTGCTGGGAATACTTTCAGAAAGGATAGTAAAATAAAAAGTATTTACATTCACCCAATAAACTCTTATTAGACATCTATTAAGTTCTGGGCACTGCAAATATGGATTGAGGAGACACAGATAACTGGAATGTATCTAGTACATTGTGTCAGTGAGCCTGCCGACTTCCAGTATCTCCTTATTTTGAAGAGATATCTATATTTATTTAAGGTTTTTGTATCTTCACCATCATCCTTCATCTGAATCTCAATAATCTACCTTTCAGTTATTTTATTTTATATAACACTGTTTGATTTCTTGAGGTTTGTTGTGGCCACAGTTTTAAAGGTCTATTCAGTGGTTTGGATCCTGACTTGTGGTCATGCCAAGTGTGAATTGATAATTTTGATCACCTCTGCATTTGTCCAACACCAAAGTAGGTCTGCTCATTTACAAACAAATTTAGAATGTAAGTTTCTGTGAAAAATATATTGTAAAACCTTGTACTTACGTGTGGCCACTGAATAATTTCATCTTGCAGTAAAAAGAGTGTAATTTCACATGCAATTAGAAGTAAACCAATTACTGAAAGACCCAAACTGCTCAAATTCATCCATAGGGCATACATCAACTGGAATAGATACAAAATGTCAACTAGTTATATGTGGAACAAACAAGCTGACATGAAGTTATCAGTTTGCATTTCTGATAAACATGTTAAAGCTGAGGATTTGTTATTACTTCTGACTTTTTTCTGAATCAAAGTTCACTCTAAGGGTTCCCAACCTCCAAATGTGTCAGGATTCCAATAATACAGATGGTTTTCTGATACTGCATGCAGATATTTCATTTCCTCGTTAAATATAAAATTCTTATGGGCACTGTGTTGAGGCAAACAAGAAAGTGCTACGTTCTAATGGGAGAGAAAAACTAGCAACAGTAAATGTGAAGACAATGCAATAAATACTGACATCATGAATAAACCCAATGTTCTCTGCAGGGGCGGATTACCATGAAGCTAAAAGCACTTGTCTCTGAGCTTCTCAAATGCACAGGTCTTTTTTCAAGGCCCTGGGAGAAGCCATGCCTACCATCTTAAAATAGTGAGTTTCTGTAATCCCAGCACTTTGGGAAGCCGAGGTGGGTGGATCACGAGGTCAGGAGATCGAGACCATCCTGGCTAACACGGTGAAACCCCGTCTCTACTAAAAATACAGAAAATTGCCGGGCGTGGTGGCGGGCACCTGTAGTCCCAGCTACTCGGGAGGCTGAGGCAGGAGAATGGCATAAACCTGGAAGGCGGAGCTTGCAGTGAGCTGAGATTGCACCACTGCACTCCAGCCTGGACGACAGAGCAAGACTCCGTCTCAAAAAAAAAAAAAAAAAAGTGAATTTTGGCTCTTCCTTTCCAATATTTATATTTCTGACTTTTTTTGGGTCTTATTTCATTAACCAGGATGTCAAATTTCTATATTGAGTAGTAACAATGAAAGTGTTTATTCTTGTCTTGTGCCTCGTTTTAATAGGAATGCTTCTAAAGTTGCATTATCAGTATGATATTTGCTGTAAATTTTTAATAAATATTTTTGTCATCGAAAGGACATTCCTAGATATTCCTAATAGCTTTTTACCATGAATGATTACAGATTTTGTTGAATTATTTTTTGACATCTTTTAAGATGATCAAATATTTTCTTACCCTTTAATGCAGTAAATTACATTGAAATCTTTTTAAAAATAAACATTGATGCCATAACAAGCATTCTAAAGTATGCAGCTTAGAGAATTATTACAAAGTGTAAGCATTCATGTAGCCACCACCCATATCAAGACACCAAACATATTCAGCAACCCAGAAATCAATCACTTATATCTCTTTTCACTCCCTATTCCCACTGTCCTCCATAAGAGAAACCACTAGCTGACTTCCAATACCATTGATTGGTTTGTCTATTTTTGAACTTTATGTAAATGTAATCATGTAGTATGTACTGTTTTGTACCTTGTTGCTTTCACTCAAAAGTATGTTTGTATGAAATTCATCAGTCTTGTTATGTTTAGTAGTTTTGTTCATTTTCATTGCTATGTTATTTTCCATTCTGTCAGTGTGCTATGATTTGTCTATCCGTATTTTTACCAATGCACATTTGGGTTATTTCCGGTTTTGGCCACTGTGAAAAAGGAGGCTATAAGCTTTTTATTTCCTTTCATAAAACATATGTAAGCATTTCTGATAGAAGTAGAATTACTCAGTCATAGGGCAAACATATGTTCAACTCTGGAAGATATGGTCAAACAAATTTCCAGTGGCTGTAGAAATTTAAACTTCCACTAGTAGTTGTTTTACATTCTTGCCAGTAAGTTAACCATTCTGTCAATTTTGCTGTAGTATTTCATTGTGGTTTTAATTTTTATTTTCCTAATTTTTAATGAACTTAAGCATATTACTTTTTTTTTCTATTTTTATCATTTCTGCCATGCTGTCATATAAAATAGCTGTATCATTTTGCAATGTATTTGAGTTGTACACTATGATGTTTTGATACACATATACATAGTATAATGATTACTACTGTCACGCAAAAGATCATGTCCATCACATCACATAATTACTTTTTTTATGGTAAGACCATTCAAAATCTACTCACTGAGCACATTTTAAATATATATTATCACCTATAGTCCTCATGCTGTACGTTAGATCTCTAGGTTTATTCCTCCTACATCACTGTAAGTTTGTACCTTTTGATCCACTTCTCCTCATTTCCTCGCCTCCCTGCCTCTGATTAGCACTGTCCTGCTCTCTGTTTCAATGTATTTGGTGTTTATTAGATTCCACATATAAGTGAGATCATACATTCTTTTTGTTTTCGTGTATAGCTTATTTCACTTAACACAATGTACCTCCAGTTCATCCATGTTGTTGCAAATGGCAGTATTTCCTTTTTAAAAAGGCTTAACAATATTCCCTTGTTTGTGTGTGTGTGTGTGTGTGTGTGTGTGTGTGTGTACCACTTTATCCATTTATCATTGATGGACACAGGTTGTTTCCAAATATAAGCTATAGTGAATAATGCTGCAATGAACATGAGAATACAGATATGTCTATGAGTTACTGATTTCATTTCCTTTGGTAAAAGAGGGATTGATGGGTTATATGGTAGTTTTATTTGTAATTTCTTGAGGAATCCCCATACTGTCTTCCATAATGACTGTACCAATTTACATTCCCAAGAACAGTGTATAAGGGCTCCCTTTTCAGTTTGATTATATTTTAATGAATTTATTGGCCATTTGAATATCATTTTGTATAAAGTGACTGCTCAAGGATTTTGTCTATTTTTATTGGGTTATCTGTACTTTTTATTGATTTTTAGAAGTTCTTGATATATTGTAGATACAAGTCTTTTGTTGGTGATAATTGTAAAATTAACTTTCCCTGTGTGGCTTGCCTAGTTTTTGTGAATAGTGCCAATTGATGAAATAAAGTTTATAATTTTAATGTATTTTCCTGTTTATATCTGGTTTAGGAAATTTTTACTACCACAAAATCATGAAAATATACACTTATCATCTAGAAGCATTTAATTTTACTTTTCACATTTATATCTGAAATCTTCTTGAAATTGATTTTTTTGACTGTGTATGGTGTATGGTAGGACTAAAGTTTCATTCTTTTCACATGAGTCATGTTCAGATGGCTGTAATTACTGAAAAGGCTGCTTGGTTCCCATTGCTCTGCAGTGCCATCTTAGTCAGAAATCAAATGTCTATGTAGGCATGTGTCTGTTTCTGGAAACTCTATTCTGTTCTATTTTATTGGTCTATTTGAGTGATAATATCATACTGTCTTTTTAAAGTTTTAATGTCTTAAAATTTGAGAGAGTACGTCCACATTGTTTTTCTTGAAGATTATTGCAGCCTTTTTATTGGGATCAACCTGACCTAAAAATAGCTTTTTTTTTTTTTTTTTTTTTTTTAAGATGGAGTCTCACTCTGTTGCCAGAGTAGAGAGTAGAGTGCAGCACTGCGATCCTGGCTTACTACAACCTCTGCCTCTCCTGGTTCAAGCAATTCTCCTGTTTCAGCCTCCCGAGTAGCTGGGACTACAGGCATTTGCCACCATACCCAGCTAATTTTTGTATTTTTAGTAGAGATGGGGTTTCACCATGTTGACCAGGATGGTCTCGATCTCTTGACCTCTTGATCTTCCCTCCTCGGCTTCCCAAAGTGCTGGGATTATAGGCGTGAGCTACCGCGCCTGGCCAAAATAGGTAATTTTTTAAAGAGCAGTTTTAGGTTAATGGAAAAGTTGAGCAGAAATTTTCCATATACCTCCTGACCTCCCCTTTATCATTATGTAATGCCCTACTTTGTCTATTTTGATCTTTGTTGGTTTAAAGTCTGTTTTGCCAGACACTAGGATTGCAGCCCCTGCCTTTTTCTGTTTATGATTTGTTTGGTAGATTTTTCTCCATCTGTTTATTTTGAGCTTATGTATGTCATTGTATGTGAGATGGATCTCTTGAAGACCACATACTGGTGGGTCTTGGTTCCTTATCCAGCTTGTCACTTTTACATTTAAGATTAATATTGATATGTGTGGATTTGATCCTGTCATCATGATGTTAGCTGTTTATTTTGCAGACTTGTTTATGTAGTTGCTTCATAGTGTCAGTGGTCTGTGTACTTCAGTGTGTTTTTGTTGTGGCTGGTAATGGTCTTTCTTGTCCATATTTAGTGACTTCTTCAGGAGCTGTTGTTAGGCAGGTCTGGTGGTAACAAATTCCCTCAGCATTTGCTTGTCTAAAAAGAATTGTATTTCTCCTTCACTTATGAAGCTTAGTTTGGCTGGATATAAAATTCTGGTTTCGAATTTCTTTTCTTTATGAATATTGAATATTGTCCTCCAGTCTCTTCTGGCTTGCTGGATTTCATCCGAGAGGTCTGTTGTTAGTCTGATGGGCTTCCCTTTGTACATGACTTGGCCTTTCTCTCTCACTGCCTTTAATATTTTTTTTTCTCCTCATTTTGGTGTTGGAAGAATCTGATGATTGTGTGTCCTGTGGATGATCTTCTTGCAGAGTATTTTACTGGAGTTCTCTGCATTTCCTGAATTCGAATGTTGGCCTCTCTCACTATATTGAGGAAGTTCTCATGGATGATATCATGATATATGTTTTCCAAATTGGTTCTGTTCTCTGCATAGAACCAACCATATCTTTCAGGTACATCAATCACTCATAGATTCAGTCTCTACATAATCTCTTATTTCTCAGAGGTTTTGTTCATTCCTTTTCATTCTTTTCTCTCTACTCTTGTCTGCCTGTCTTTTTTTGGAAAGCCTGTCTTCAAGCTCTAAGATTCTTTCCTCTGCTTGGTTTATTCTGTTATTAATACTTGTGATTGCATTATGAAATTCTTGTAGCATCTATTTTGTCTGTCAGCTCCTGCAATGTTTTATTATGATTTTTAGCTTCCTTGCATTGACTTATAACATACTCTTGTAGCTTAATGAACTTTGTTTCTATCCATATTCTGAATTACATTTCTGTCATTTCACCCTTAGTCCAGTTCTGAACCCTTGCTGGAGAGGTAATGTGATCCTTTGGAGGAAAGAAGGCACACTGGCTTTTTGAGTTTTCAGCATTCTTGCACTGTTTCTGTTTCATCTTTAGGGGATTATCTACCTTCAGTCTTAGAGGTTGCTGACCTTTGTTTTTTTGTTTTTTTTTTTTTTTAGTTTTATCCTATTTGATGACCTTGAGGGTTTGATTGTGGTATAAGGTGGATTCAGCTAACTGTCTTCATTTCTGGGAGATTTTAGGGGGCCAGTGCTCAGCTCCCAACTCACGAACTGCCTTCTCTAACTCTGGAGGACTTGTGTTGGGCCCCAACTTTGTTCTCTGGCTCCTTGAGGTTTGGATTCCACTGTACTGGGGGGACTGAGGTGCGGCATCTGTAGCAGAGTGTTAGTAGATGCAGCGTGTCTGCCTCCCTGTGGGCATTCACAACAGTGGCAGAGGCAAGGCAGCTGGGGGACCCTACTGGGTGGAGACTGTGTGCCCTGTTTCAATGGAGGTGGTGTTGGCTTGGGACAGGGTGCTGGCCAGTGCAGGTCTGAGTACCTTCTCTGTGCTCTGCAAGCAGGAGTGATCGCTTAGGGTATGGGAGGATCCCCTGCTCTCTGTGCAGTGTTAGTGCAAGGGTTGGGTGTTTCTTGGGGTGGGGTTTACTGACCCTTTGCCTTCAAGGCTTTATCTGCAATGATGGTCAGCAAAGGTGGGAAAGCATACTGCACTCCTGCATGCTGGTGGGGCAAGTAAAGCAAAACCTGCCTTTGCAGACACATGCCATCAAAGTGATGTGGGGAGTTGCCACGGGCTTTGGGGAAGCTGTAGTATGAGGGGGGAATGTGTGGGCTGGTGCACGGCTATAGGGGCCACCTCGCTGGAGCTCTCCACCAGTCAGGCACTGTCCACTGGTGCAGAAGTTATCGTGTGGGTCCCCCAGGGCATCCAAGACTGCTCTGTAAGCAGGCATGGCCAGACTGGGGCCCTGGGAGAGGCCATCAAACCAAGGAGGGCCCAGGTCAGACCAGCTCTTTCTGATGTGGAAGACCACAGGGTCTGACAGTTCCCTGAGGACTAAAGTCTCTTATGGGAGCAAATTGAGCCTAGAGGGATGGGTGTCTTTGACTTTTAACAGTTTGACTCTAACATTCCTTAGAGCGTCTGGACATTTCCGGATTGAGTCTATTGGAGACACTCAAGCTTCCTGGACTCTGGCTGTTCATATTTCTCCCAAGACTTGGAAAGTGTTAAGCTACTATTTCATTACACAGGTTTTCTATGCCTTTCCTAATCTGTTTTCCTTCCCAAAACCCCATAGTGCAAATATTTGTTTGCTTAAGAGTGTTTCATAAGTCTCATAGGCTTTCTTCATTTCTTTAAATTGTTTTTTTCTTTTTATTTAGTCTGATTGGATTATTTCAAAATACCTGTTTTCAAGTTCAGAATTTTTTTCTTCTGCTTTGAGTTAGTCTATTGTTGAAGTTCTCTGTTGTATTTTTTATATCATTCATTGAATTCTTCAGCTTTAAGATTTCTCTTTGCTTTTTTTTATACCTATCTCTGTTGAATTTGTCATTTAGATCATAATTTTTTAATTTCACTGAATTGTCTGTATTCCATTGTATCTCACTAAGTGCTTTAAAATTATTATTTTGAATTCCTTTTCATGCATTTCATAGATTGCCTTTTACTTGGGTTCTGCTACTGGAGAATTATTGTATTCTTTGAAGGTTTCAGGTTTACTTGCTTTTTCATTTGTGTGTGTTTGTGTGTGTGTGTGTGTATGTGTCTATACTTTGATATCTGTGCATCTTGTGGAAAAGTGCCTCTTCCAATTATATGGAGTAGCTTTTTTACAGGGAAAATCTTTTTCTTCTAGATGTGTTCTACAGTGTTGTGTGAATAGGGTGCTTTGGTGGTTCTGGGTGGGCACAATAGTGGTCTCTGTGTGATTTCTTTGGTTGTAACCAATGTCAGTGGTGTCTGTGTGTGCACAGAGACTGCAGGTGTTTATGAATTTAGTGGTGCAGTTTTTCTGGGCCGTCAGGTGAGCCCGTCTTTGGACTGCAGGAGTATATGTGGCACCTGGTTGCTCTGCAGGTTAATTGAGCAAGGTCACTGTTGATGGTATGTGATGGACAGTCTTATCCTTGGACTCTGGGGAATGTTCATGGTGCACACTTTCTCTGGTGGTTGAGGTGGTAGAATCATCAGTGGTGGTGGGTCCCAGGAGGGCTGGTCCTTATTTTATGGGAGGGCATGCTTAGTGCATAGTGGCTCTGCTGGGCAAGGGGGAGCGGTTGCTGGTGACAGCGGATATTTTACATTCTGGTTCTTAGTGCTGGGGTTGCCACATGGGATGCAGAATGTTCCTTTTAATATGTTATTGAAATTGTTTTGCTAGAATTTTGTTTAGGATTTTTGCATCTATGTTCACCAGGGATACTGGCCTTTAATTTTCTGTTCTCACAGTGTTTTTTTCTGGCTTTGGTATCTGAGTAATGCTGGCCTTGTAAAATCAGTTTGAAATTATTCTCCTTCAATTTTTAAAAAATATTTGAAGAAGGATTGTTGTTAGTTCTTTACTAACAACATGTTAGTTGTTATATGTTCGGTATATTTCAGCAGTGAAGCAATCAGGTCCTGGAATTTTCTCTGATAAGATACTTTTTATTACAGACTCTATCTCCTTACTCATTATTGCTCTATTCAGATTTTCTATTTATTTAGAAGTCAGTCTTGCTTGGCTTTACATTTCTAGTAATGCATTCATTTTTTCTAGGTTATCTAATTTGTTGACATATAATTATTCATAGAAGTATCTTATGATTCTTTTTATTTCTGTGGTATCAGTTGCAATGTCTTTTTCCTTTCAAATTTTGTCTTTTTTTAAAGTCTAGCTAACAGTTTTTTAGTCTAGCTAAAGTCTTAGCTAAAGCTTGTTGATTTCATGTATCATTTTATGAAAACAAATCTTCATTTGGTTATCTTTTACATTATTTTTCTAGTGTATTTTATTTATTTCTGTTTTGATCTTTATTGTTTCCTTACTTCTACTAACTTTGTGTGCTGAGTCCCCTACTATTGTATTGCAGTCTATTTTTATCTTCTCTTCAGATATATTAATATTCCCTTTTGTATATTTAGGTGCTCTGATGTTGGATGTATATATATGTACAATTGTTATATTATCTTGATAAATTGACCCTTTGTTATTCTGTAATTGCCTTCTTTGGCTCATTTTACAGTGTTTGTCTTTGAGTCTATTTTGTCTGATATAAGCATAGCTATTCTTGGTCTTTTTTGGTTATTATTTGCAAGGAATATGTTTTTTCATCTATTCACTTTTAGTTCACGTGTGTCCTTAAGGCTAAAGTGACTCTTTTGTATGTAGCAGATAGTTGGGTCTTGTTTTTATTCATCCAGTCACTTTATGTGTTTTGATGGAGAATTTAATCCATTTAAAGTAATTATTCATTGGAAAGGACTTACTATTGTCACTTTGTTAATTATTTGTCGATTCTTTTGCAGTTCCTTTTTTTCTCCCAATCTTGTTTTCTTCCTCTGTGATTTGTTGATTTTTGTAGTGATACACTTTAACATCAAAAGCTATCTCATGTGTATTTTCTGTGTTGTTTTTCTTTGAGATTATCATTGGGCCTAAGTGAACCATCTTGGTACTGGCATTTTTGTTTTATTCCTGATTAAAGAGAAAGCTCTTATTATTTTAGTATGACATATAATGTTTGATTTACATTTTTTACACCGAGCTTTCTAAGATTTAAATACAGTATGAATGATTTTAAATTTTATCAACTGCATTTGCACTATCTACTGAGATGCTGATATGTGTTTTCTCACTTATTCTACTAATGTAACAAGTTACATTTTTAAATTTTTAATATTATATCAACCTTATATCCTGTAATAAAAATAATCTTTTATATCATATTATATTTTCTATATAATTATTAATTTGATTTATTCATATTTTGTTTAGAATTTTTGCTTATATGTACATGTATACAAGATATTTGCCTTTAATTTCTATTTCTTGTCATGTCTGCCTGATCTTGACTTCAAGGCTTACTGACCTCATAATACATGCTGAGAAGTCCACTTTCTTTTATATTCTCTGAAATAATTTAAGATTGATGTTATAAGTATTTGATAGAATTTGTTTGTGAAGCCATCACAGCTTAAATTTATCTCGTGTGGGAATGTTGCTAACTATGGATTTAATTTCTTTAACAGTTATAGGACTATCAATATATTCCATTTCCTCTTATATCTTCTCTCAATAGATATTAGTTTTCAAAGGCATACATTTTATAGGTTAATTTATAGGGTTTTTTGCAGTTTGTTTATCCATGTTGTGACTAACCAAGACAAAGTGAGCACACAAATAATCAATATCAGAAAGAAAACAATGAGATCCTATAGGCATAAAAACATTGTCAAGATTATGCTTCTGGTGTGATAAAAAAAGGTATGGCAGACTAGTGTTCCCTCTGAAAACAACTAGAAAAGCATGATATAGTACAAAAAGTATTTAATCTATATAAAAGCATCAGAAAACCTCTAAAACAATCAGGAATATAAAGGGATTGTGAATCCTAAGAAAGCCACAGAAAGGTGAGAAGATGTTGGGTTCTACAGGTAGTTTTTCTTTTCTTTCTTTCTTTCTTTTTTTTTGGAGACAGAGTTTCGCTCTTGTTGTCAAGGCTGGAGTGCAATGGCATGATCTCGGCTTTCTGCAACCTCCACCTCCCAGATTCAAGCTATTCTCCTGCCTCAGCCTCCCAAGTAGCTGGGATTACAGGTGCCTGCCACCACACCCAGCTAATTTTTGTATTTTTAGTAGAGATGGGGTTTCACCATGTTGGCCTTTGGGAGCATTTGCCAGGACAAGAGGCTGAAGTTTCTGATTATGTCTAAGTAGGAATTGCTAGGGGAGAAAGGAATCACTATAGCTTTTTCGTGTTCTTTAAGGTCTGGAAAGAAAATGTAAACCTGAGCAGATAAGCTCCTGAGTAGAAGAAGGGGTCAGAGAAATGAGCCAGCTTCATAACGAATTTTTCTATTAACACGCTAGCCAGATTTTGATGCCTTTCTGGTCAGTAGGACAAGGAATTAAGAAGAAAGCAGCTGAGAAACAGAACAGATTTTTTTGGCCATGTAATTGTGCTGAGAAAACATGGTTCAGGACTGCAAGAAGGAAGTTACTTGAAGACATACCATGTTCTCAGTTGAAAACTTTGGAGGGTTATATGCTATAATTAGAAGATAAATTAGAAGTATATGAACCAACTGCCATTCAGCCTTGGTTCTGGTTTATCAACCTTGGGGAGAGAAGAGTGAGCTCACTCTGGAAGAACTAAGCACCAGCTGACATTGGTATACTTTTTGATACATATTTTTGAGCACTTAATAAAAAATTACTAGACATGTTAAGAGACATGGCCATATTTAAAAGAAACACTAGAGAAACAAAAATAATAGAAACAGTGTCATAAGTGATCCAGTTCATAGATTTAAAACTGATAAGGACTTTAAAATAACTCCTATTAATATGTTCAAGAAAATAGAAAAAATGGATAAAATAGATGAACAGACAGTTTCACAGAAGAATTAGAAACTAAAAATGGAATCAAATGGAAGTTCTAGAATTGAAAAATACATTCCCTGAAATAGAGAACTCTGTAACTGAGTTTAACAGCATATTAGACACAATAGCAAACAGCATTAATGACCTGGAGCAAAGGGCAAGAGAAAATGTTGAAATTGAAGTAAAGAGAAGAAGAATAAAAGAAAAAGGAGAAAAGTGTGGGAGATATATAATATACAGTGAAAATATCTAACGTACATATAATTGGAATCCTGGAGGTTGGGGGAAATAGAAAGGCAATTTTGAAAAAGCAATATTTGAAGAGAAAATGGGTGACAATATTCAGAAATTGATGAAAACTATCAACCCAGACAGTCAACCCATGTAGGTACATGTATTTGGCAAATTCCAAATGAGATAAATATAAAGCAAACCGTATTTAAGTACATCATAGTAAATCTTTTAAAAACGAAAAGAGAAAATTGTAAAAGTACTCTGAGAAGCTAAGACAAACAGAAACTTCACAATGGCAAAGAGGTAAGCCAGAACACAATAGAATGGCATCATTAAAGTGCAGAAGTAAAATAAAATAATTGCCAACTTAGAATGCTAGATACAGCTAAAGAATCTTTCAAAACAAAGACAATATAAGGTGGTTTTCAAACTGCCAAAAGCTAAGAGAATTTATTGCCAGGATTTTTGTGCAAAAACAAGTTGAATGGAATATCTCAGCCAGAGAGAAAGTACTGCCAACTTGTAATGCTGAAATACAGAAATAAATGAAGAGAAACAAAATATAGATATGTGAATAAATACCATGCGTCACTTTGTTTTGCTGAGTTCACGGAGAACTTGGATCCAATCTTATTCTCAACCAAGACTTTCTGTTTAGCCCTCTCTGATTCTTCCCACCCAATGCCTTCTTAGTCTAAGCATTTGTTCCTTCTGCCATATTCCCTGAGCAATGATTAGGTGTTTGAATTCTTTTTTTTTTGAGACGGAGTCTCGCTCTGTCGCCCAGGCTGGGGTGCAGTGGCCGGATCTCAGCTCACTGCAAGCTCTGCCTCCCGGGTTTATGCCATTCTCCTGCCTCAGCCTCCCGAGGAACTGGGACTACAGGCGCCTGCCACCTCGCCTGGCTAGTTTTTCGTATTTTTTAGTAGAGACAGCGTTTCACCGTGTTAGCTAGGATGGTCTCGATCTCCTGACCTTGTGATCCGCCCGTCTCGGCCTCCCAAAGTGCTGGGATTACAGGCTTGAGCCACCGTGCCCGGCCTAGGTGTTTGAATTCTTAACCTAAGGTTACTTGATTCAAAGCTCAGCTCCATCCCTTACAAAATCTAGATCTATTAATTAATATACCTCTAGGGATAGTTGCATATGCTCTTGGTATCTCAGTTTCTTTATCTATAAAATACGTATATAATATTATCAACCTGATAGGATTTGCTGTGCTGCGAGCTATTATGCAAAAACATCGTAAGGCATCTGGTGCTTAGAAGCCATCCAATAAATCTTAACATTGTTATTCTAATCATATTTTTCTCTCCTACTGTTTCAATGTATCTATATACATTTGTTCTGTCATACTTGATATCTTAATTTGAAATGAATACTGTATTTTCTTTACATTTCCATATCTGACTTTCTGGTTTGCTTCATGCATCCTGTATTATTTTGGTGTTTTATAAAATTAGCAAATAATTCTGTTGTAGTATACCCATTTAAAAATATCATAAAGTATTGTAAAGCAATATTTTTACCTTTTAGTACTTTGGATAGACTTGCACTGCTTAAGAAACAATGATATGTGCTCCTTACAGATATCGTTGTTTTTGACAAATTAAATTTTATTTTTCTGAAATGAGGAGGGCGAAGACCACCTGGTGACCATCAAGCAGGTCATCCGAGACAAAAAATTCCTTATTTGAGTATAGAAGTAATTAGATTTCCCTGTTATCTAAAGTCAGCACCTAGTTCCAGGCCTCTTTTCAACTTAAAATTTATAAGTAACTAGAATTTCTGTATATCTCTGGAACGCATGCATGTCTAAACTCATGCTACCCTTCCTGACATTAAGCCACCAAAATGTCTACAAATGTAATCATTTAACATGCATATTACCCTTAAGCTCCCGCTTTAAGGTCCATAAATATCCCTAAGGAAAAATCCACTGTGGCATGCTCAGTCCTCTCCTGCTGAGATGCCCTGCTGCACTCTTCTGCAGCGTTCTTTCATTCTAATAAAACTTTATTTTTAAAAACCTATACTATTGTTGCTAAATTTTTCTAACCAACCCATGAGTTGACCACTCTCTGAGGCCAGGGCTCTGACACCTAACACAGCATGAAATTCTTTTAATCATTTTGACTTACCAACCTTGGGGAAGGTTTCCTCTCTGCTGCTATTGCAAAACTTCCTGATATAGCATACTGAGAACAAAAAGAGGCATACATAAGAATAGTTTCCTTATCATACAAGAGATTCTCAGAACTTTAATAACATGAAGCCCATGCAAAGAGCAGTTGAAGTTTAAGAAGAATTTGGCTGAAATACCAAAATTCCTGTTGTAGTTCTGTGGTAGCCCCTGGAAAAATCACCCAGCTATAAATCCAATGGTTCTTTAGTATATAGAGAATCATTACTGGATTACTGTGATACTTGTATTTGGCATAAAATACAGGGATATTTTAAACATGATTTTATAGCTTAGAGGGTAAATAAAAGCTTACGTGGTTTTATTTAATAACTTCTTACTGAATATATGAGTTTTATTGCTAGAAAAATATATGTTGTTAAAATTTGGTGAGTTCATATTCACAGATGTTCAATATAATGTTATTGAAAAATATTTTACTAACCAGAAACAGCATTGAAAATAGTTCATCTGCAGTTTAATTTTTGAAATGCAAGTATCATATATTAGCTTCCAGATGTAGCTTATGGTGAATATTCTATTGTTTTTCTGGCACTGATTGGAAGGACAATAGTTTTCGGTGCATCAATAATTGATTTTTTTTCCGTTGGTGTAAACTGCATGTGTGTATGCAGTTTTTAAATGACATTATATGGTTATCTAGTCTGTAACAAGTGGAGCAGAGAATGTTCCTTTCTCAGAAAATGGGGCCTCTGAAAAATCACAGTAAATAGTGTTAGAGACAGATAAACAAATGAACAACATATAGAGAAGAGATTTTCATGTCATATTAAAATATGAAGTAAATAAAACAGAATGATATGATAAAGGATATGCTGAGGGTGAAATTCAAGAGGTTTTTCAAAAAGGTTTCTCAGAAAAGGTGACATTTAAACTGTGATTTGCATGACAGTAAGACTTGAGGATGCAGCATCTTAAGGAGAGAAAACAGCTGCTGCAAAGGACCTAAGCCTCTGTGCTAGAGTATCTGCCTCTGGGAAGCCTCCTGCCTTTCTTCCAGTTGTGGTGACCATCTGCGTCAAGCATCTATGATCTGTGTTTCTATAATAACACTCAAATATGTTGAAAAAAATTATACATACATTTGTTTGCCTCTTTATATCCTTAGTTCAAAATGGAATTTAGATGACTTGCATAAGTACATACACTAGGTTTAAAAATTTGTGAATAGAAGTAATTAATATGTAAAGACACTAGGGATGATAACTGGCTGAGGTTGGGGGTAATTTTAACCAGTGAAATTATACTGTGGGTCCCTGAATAATGAATAAGGCTAGATAAAACTAATCTTCACTTTTGACTCTGTGATGACTGGTGGCTTCCTTACTGGATGGTCACCTAATAATATGACATAAAAATGTATTTAACCCATGTGCGACTTATCCACACTGGGTAACCAATGCTCTCAATGTACTAAATTCCCATCATAACTTTGAGGCCAGACCCAGTTAATCACTGTCAGAATGAAAACACACACTGCATTTGCTCTACCAGCTACCACCATATTGTTATTATTCTTTATGCAGGAAAATTCAGTGAAGAGTTATCTAAACTTACTATCTTGTCTTCCAACTATTTCTTAAGCCCACTCCAATCAGGTTTTCAATTCTACCTTGCCAATGAAACTCTTTTTGTCAAGATCATTCATTACCTCAATGTTATAAAATCTAATGACAATTTCAGATCTTGTCTTATCTAACTTGGCCTAATCTGTAGTCTTCAAGAGTTAATTGCTCCTTTTTTCTTGACTTTGCTTTCCTCAGTTGACTTCCAATGTAGCATACTCTCTTATTTTTCTCTTTTTCAATTGTTTTTGCCCTTCCCTCCTCTTCAATCTGAATTCCTGATGCTGTAGGTACACCAGGTCTCAAGCCTTGGTCCTTTACTCTATCCCATCTACACAATTGAGATTCCTTCTTAATAATTTCTTGTTTTCTTACAGTACTAAATACCATCAATATGACAATAATCTCACACTTACATTTCTCTCTCAAACTCCAGACTCATATACAGATAGGTACTTGACATCTCTACCTGGTGTCTAAAAAAGATTTCAAAACCAATGTGTCCCAAATTGAACACCCAAAATTCTACCCTCTTCAAACCACCTCTACTCATAGTCTTACTTATTTTAGTCAATGTCAAATCCATTCTTCTAATTACTTGAGGAAATATTTTGGAGTCTTCTTTATTTCTTTTTCTCCTTTCACATCTCACATACAATCCATTAGGAAGTTTTATGGTCTCTATTATCAAAGTATATCCTAAACAAACTACTTTTTGTTTTGCTACCTCCCTGGTTTGAGCCACTATCATCTCTTATGGATAACTGTAATCAGATTTTGGGAGGTCTCCTTGCTTTGACCTTTGCTCCGTTATAATTTCTTAATGATCTTTAAACTTAATTCAGATCATGTCATTCCTCTGTTCAGCATCCTGCAATGACTGTCAATGATATTCATCCATGCAAGGATCACAGATCCTTAGATTATCATGTCTTCTGTCATACAGCTGACCTCCTTTTCTACCAATTTTCCCTCAGCTGAATTTGCTCCATCCAAACTGGCCTCTTCTTTAGTAAACACTCCAGGCTTGTTCTTAGCCTAAGACCTGTTCTCCTTCTTACTCTTCCGCCTGATATCCAGTGGCTTATTACTTCACTCCTTCAAGTCTTAGCTCAAATGTTTTCTTTTCAGTGAGGCTTGGACATTCTATAAAAATTGTAACCTGCCAGGCATGGTGGCTCACACCTGTAATCCCAGGACTTTGGGAGGCTGAGGCAGGTGGATCACTTGAGACCAGGAGTTTGAGACCAGCCTGGCCACCATGATGAAGCCCCATCTCTACTAAAAATATAAAAATTAGCTGGGCCTAGTGGTGGGCACCTGTAATCCCAGCTACTCGGGAGGCTGAGGCAGGAGAATCACTTGAATCTGGGAGGTAGAGTTTGCAGTGAGTTGAGATTAGGCCACTGCACTCCAGATTGGATGACAGAGCAAGACTCCGTCTCAAAAAAAAAAAAAAAAAAAAAAAAAAAATGTAACCTGCACTAACCTCATGTTTCTTTGCCCTCCTCTATATTTTATTGTTTTCCCACAGTACTTTTAAATATTTATGATGTATAACATGATGTTTTGATATATGTATATTTTGTGAAATGATTACCATAATCAAACCAACATATACATCAACTCACATAGTATTTTTTGGGGGGCGGTGAGAGCATTTAATATCTACTCTCTTAGCATTTTTCAGGTATATAATACCTTATTAACTATAGTCATAATGGTGTACAATAGATGTCCAGAGCTTATTCTTCCTGTTAACTGAAACTTCTTACTTTTTGACCAATATGTCCCCTAAGTGCCAGACCCTGACAACCACCATTCTACTTTATGCTTTTATGAATGTGACTTTTTAAGATTCCATATATAAGTGAGACCATACAATGATATGGTTTCGCTGTGTCCCCACCCAAATCTCGTTTTGAATTGTAGTTCCCACGATCCCCATGTATGGTAGGTAATGGAACAATGGGGCAGTTACCCTCATGCTGTTCTCATGATAGTAGTGAGTTCTCCCACGATCTGATGGTTTTATAAGGGACATCCCCCTTTGTTCAGCACTCACTTCTCTCACCTGCTGCCATGTAAGATGTGCCAGTTTTGCCTTCTGTCATAGTTGTAAGTTTCCTGTGGCCTCCTTAGCCATGAGGAACTCTGTCAGTTAAACCTCTTTTCTCTATAAATTACTCAGTCTTGGGTATTATATTAGTTCATTTTCTCGCTGCTGATAAAGACATACCTGAGACTGGGCAATTTATAAAAATTTACAAATTGTGCTACTATAAACATGCATATTCAAGTACCTTTTATGTATAATGACTTATTTTCCTCTGGGTAGGTACCCAGTAGTAGGATTGCTGGATCAAATGGTAGATCACTTTTAGTTCTTTAAGGAATCTCCACACTGTTTTCCATAGTGGTTGTACTATTTTATATTCCCACCAACAGTGTAAAAGTGCTCCCTTTTCACCACATCCAGGTCAACATCTATTATTTTTTGATAATGGTCATTCTTGCAGGAGTGAGGTGGTATCACATTGTGGTTTTGATTTGCGTTTCCCTGATAATTAGTGATATTGAGCATTTTTCCATATGTTTGTTGGCCATTTGTGTATCTTCTTTTGAGAATTGTCTATTCATGTCCTTAGCCTACTTTTTGATGGGACTGTTTGTTTTTTTCTTGCTGATTTGTTTGTGTTATTTGTAGATTCTAGATATTAGTCCTTCATTGGATGTATAGATTGTGAAGATTTTCTCCCACTCTGTATGTTGTCTGTTAACTCTGCTGATTATTTCTTTTGGTGAGCAGAAACTTTTTATTTTAATTAAGTCCCATCTAGTTTTCTTTGTTTTGGTTGCATTTGCTGTGGGGTTCTCGGTCATGAAGTCTTTGCCCAAGCCAATGTCTAGAAGGGTTTTAGGATGTTATTTTCTAGAATCTTTAGGGTTTCTGGTCTTATATTTGAGTCTTTGATTCATCTTGAGTTGATTTTTGTAGGAGATGAGAGACAAAGATCCAGTTTAATTCTTCTACACGTGGCTTGCCAATTATCCCAGCATTTGTTGAATATGGTGTCCTTTCCCCAGTTTATGTTTTTGTTTACTTCGTGGAAGATCAACTGGCTATAAGTATTTAGGTTTATTTTTGGGTTCTCTGTTCTGTTCCATCAGTCTATGTGCCTATTTTTATACTAGTACTATGCTGTTTTGTACCAGTACTATGCTGTTTTATTAACTATGGCCTTACGGTTTAGTTTGAAGTTGGGTAATTTGATGCCTCCAGATTTGTTCTTTTTGCTTAGTCTTGCGTTGGCTATGCAGGTTCTTTTTGGTTCCATATGAATTTTAGGATTGTTTTTCCTAGTTCTGTGAAGAATGATTTTGGTATTTTGATGGTAATTGCTTTGAATTTTTAGATTACTTTTGGCAGTATGAACATTTTCCCAATATTGATTCTACCTATCCCTGAGCATGGGATGTGTTTCCATTTGTCTGTGTCATCTACGATTTATTTCAGCAGTGTTTTGTAGTTTTCCTGTAGAGGTCTTTCACCTCTTTGGTTAGGTACATTCCTAAGTGTTTTATTTTTATTTTTTTGCAGCTGTTGTAAAAGGGGTGGAGTTTTTTATTTGATTCTCAGCTTGGTAGCTGTTGGTGTATAGCAGAGCTACTCATTTATGTACATTAATTTTATATCATGAAACTTTGCTGAATTCATTTACCAGTTCTAGGAGCTTTTTGGAAGAGTCTTTAGGGTTCTCTAGGTATACATTCATGTCATCAGCAAACAGCAACAGTTTGACTTCCTCTTTACTGATTTGGATGCCCTTTATTTCTCTCTCTTGTCTGATTGCTCTGGCTAGGACTTCCAGTACTATATTCAATACAAGTAGTAAAAGTGGGCATCCCTGTCTTGTTCCAGTTCTCAGGGGGAAGAATTTCAAGTTTTACACTTTCAGTATAATGTTGACTGTGGGTTTGTTGTAGATGGCTTTATTACCTTTATATCCCTTCTATGCCAATTTTGCTGAGGGTTTTAATCATAAACAGATGCGGAATTTTGTCAAATTCTTCTTATGAATCTATTGAGATTGTCATGTGACTTTTGTTTTTAATTCTGTTTATGTGATATATTCCATTTATTGACTTGTGCATGTTAAACTATCCCTGCCTCCCTGATATAAAACCCACTTGATTATGGTGGATTATCTTTTTGATATGCTGTTGGATTCTAGTTTGTTAGTATTTTTTGCTAGTATTTTTTTGAGGATTTTAAAATCTATGTTCATCAAGGATATTGGTCTGTAGTTTTCTTTTTTTGTTATATTCTTCTCTGGTTTTGATATTAGGGTGATACTGGCTTCATAAAATAATTTAGGGAGGATTCCTTCTTTCTCTGTCTTTTGGGATCGTGTCAATAGGATTGGTACCAATTCTTCTTTGAATGTCTGACAGAATTAAGCTGTGAATTCGTCTGGTTCTGGACTTTATTTTGTTGGCAGTTTTTACAAATTATCATTTCCAATCTTGTTGCTTGTTATTGGTATGTTCAACGATTCTATATCTTCCTGGTTTAATCTAGGAGGGCTCTATGTTTCCAGGAATTTATCCATCTCCTTTAGGTTTTCTAGTTTATGCACGTAAAGGTGTTCATATTAGCCTTGACTAATCTTTTGCATTTCTGTGGTATCAGTTGTAATTTCTCCCTTTTTGTTTCTAATTGAGCTTATTTGGGTCGTCTGTCTTCTTTTCTTGGTTAATTTGGCTAATGTTCTTCAATTTTATTATTCTTTTCAAAGAATCAGCTTTTTTTTTTTGTATTTTTTTGTTTCAATTTCATTTAGTTCTGCTCTGATCTTTATCATTTTTTTCTTCTGCTGGGTTTGGGTTTGGATTGTTCTTGTTTCTCCAGTTCCCTGAAGTGTGACCTTAGGTTGTCTATATGTGCTGTTTCAGACTTTTTAATGTAGGCATTTAAGGCTACGAATTTTTTTTAGCACTGTCTTTGCTGTATTCCAGAGGTTTTGATAGGTCGTGTCACTATTATTGTTCAGTTTAAAGAATTTTTACATTTCAATCTTGATTTCATTGTTGACTCAATGATCATTCAGAAGCAGGTTATTTAACTTTCAGGGATTTGCATGGCTTTGAGGGTTCCTTTTGGAGTTGATTTCCAATTTTATTCTACTGTGGTCTGAGAGAGTACTTGATATTATTTCAACTTTCTTTTTCTTTTTCTTTTTTTGAGATGGAGTCTTGCTCTGTCACCCAGGCTGGAGTGCAGTGGCATGATCTCGGCTCACTGCAAGCTCTGCCTCCCAGGTTCACGCCATTCTCCTGCCTCAGCCTCCCAAGTAGCTGGAACTACAGGTGTGCGCCACCGTGCCCGGCTAATTTTTTGTATTTTTAGTAGAGATGGGGTTTCACCACGTTAGCCAAGATGGTCTTGATCTCCTGACCTTGTAATCTGCCTGCCTTGGCCTCCCAAAGTGCTGGGATTACAGGTGTGAACCACCGCACCCGGCCTCAATTTTCTTAAATTTATGGAGACTTGTTTAGTGGCCTATCATATGGTCTATCTTGGAGAAAGTTTCGTAAGCTGATGAGTAGAAGCTATATTTTGCAGTTGTTGGGTAGAATTGCTCTGCAAATATCTGTTAAACCTCTTTGTCCAGGGTATAGTTTAAATCTATTGTTTCTTTGTTGACTTTCTGTCTTGATGACCTGTCTAGTGCTGTCAGTGGAGTATTGAAGTACCCCACTCTTATTGTGTTGCTGTCCATCTCATTTCTTAGGTCCAGTAGTAATTGTTTTATAAGTTTGGGAGCTCCATTGTTAGGTGCCTATATATTTAGGATTATGATATTTTCCCATTGGACTGGTTCTTTTATCATTGTATAATGTCCCTCTTTGTCTTTGTTAACTGCTGTTGCCTTAAAGTCTGTTTTGTCTGCTAAAAGAATAACTACTCCTACTCACTTTTGGTGTCCGTTTGCATGGAATATCTTATTCTACCCCTTTACCTTAAGCTTATGTGAGTCCTATGTGTCAGGTGGGTCTCCTGAAGACGGCAGAAACTTGGTTGGTGAATTCTTATACATATTGCCATCCTACATCTTTTAAGTGGAGCATTTAGACCATTTACATTCAATGTTAGTATTGAGGTGTGAGGTACTATTCCATTCATGTTGCTATTAGTTGCCTGAAAACTTTGTTTTTTTCATTGTGTTACTGTTATCTAGGTCCTGTAAGATTCATGCTTCAAGGAGGTTCTATTTTTGTGATTTTGAAGATTTGTTTCAATATTTAGAGCTCCTCTTAGCTGTTCTTGTGGTGCTGGCTTGGTAGCGGTGAATTCTCTCAGCATTTGTTTGTCTGGAAAAGGCTATATCTTTCCCTCATTTATGAAGCTTAGCTTTGCTGGATACAAAATTCTTGGCTAATAATTGTTTTGTTTAAGGAGGCTAAAAATAGGACCCCAATCCCTTCTAGCTGGTAGAGTTTCTGCTGAAAAATTTGCTATCAATCTGATAGGTTTTCCTTTATAGGTTACCTGATGCATTTTCCTCACAGTTTAAAATTCTTCCCTTTTTCTTGACTTTAGATAACCTGATGACTATGTGCCTAGGCAATGATCTTTTTGCAATGAATTTCTCAGGTGTTCTTTGAGGTACTTATATTGGATGTCTAGATCTCTAGCAAGGCTGGGGAAGTTTTCCTTGATTATTCCCTCAAATATGTTTTCCAAACCTTTAGATTTCTCTTCTTCCTTAAGAATACCAATTATTCTTAGCTTTGAAGATTTAACATAGTTCCAAACTTCTTAGAGGCTTTGTTCATTTTTTAAAATTCTTTTCCTTGTCTTTGATGGATTGGGTTAATTTGAAAGCCTTGTCTTTAAGCTCTGAAGTTCTTTCTTCTGCTTTTTCAATTCTATTGCAGAGACTTTCCAGTGCATGTTGCATTTCTCTAAGTGTGTCCTTGATTTCCAGAAGTTGTGATTGTTTTTCATTTATGCTATCTATTTCACTGAAGAAATTTCCTTTCATATTCTGTATCATGTTTTTGACTTCCTTAAGTGGAACTTCACCTTTCTCTGGTGCCTCCTTGATTAGCTTAATAGCTGACTTTCTGAATTATTTTTCTGGCAATTTGGATCTTTCTTTCTTTTTTTTTTTTTTGAGATGGAGTCTCGCTCTGTCGCCCAGGCTGGAGTGCAGTGGTGCAATCTCGGCTCACTGCAAGCTCCGCCTCCCGGGTTTACGCCATTCTCCTGCCTCAGCCTCCCGAGTAGCTAGGACTACAGGCGCCCGCAACCGCGCCCGGCTAATTTTTTGTATTTTTAGTAGAGACGGGGTTTCACCGTGGTCTCGATCTCCTGACCTTGTGATCCGCCCGCCTCGGCCTCCCAAAGTGCTGGGATTACAGGCGTGAGCCACCGCGCCCGGCCTGGATCTTTCATCTTGGTTTGGATCCGTTGTTGGTGAACTGGTATGATCTTTTGGGGATGTTAAAGAACGTTGTTTTGTCATATTACCAGAATTGTTTTTCTGGTTCCTTCTCATTTGGGTAGACTCTGTCAAAGGGAAGATCTGGGATTCAAGTGCTGCTGTTCAGATTCTTGTGTCCCACGGGGTGCTCCCTTGATGTGGTTTTCTCTAGGAATGGGGCTTCCTAAGAGCCAAACTTTATCGATTGTTTTTGCTCTTCTGGGTCCAGCCATCCAGCAGAACTACTAGGCTCCAGGCTGGTACTGGGGAGTGTCTGCAAAGAGTCCTGTGATGTGATCTGTCTTCAGGTCTTGCAGCCATGGGTACCAGCACCTGCTCTGGTGGAGGTAGCAGAGGAGTGAAGTGGACTCTGTGAGGGTCCTTGTTGTATTTTTGTTTAGTGCACTGGTTTTGTTTTGGTTGGTCTCTAGCCAGGAGGTGATACTTACAAGAGTGTATCAGCGGTGGTCTTATAGGGAGGATGCAAACTTGCCCTAGGAACATGTGATAAAGTATTCAGTTTTTTCAGGCAGTGGGCAGGGTCATAGAGCTCCCAAGAGATTATGACCTTTATCTTTGGCTACCATGGCAGGTAGAGAAAGACCATCAGGTGGGAGCAGGCATAAGAGTGTCTGAGTTCAGCCTCTTTTTGGGCAGGGTTTGCTGTGGCTGCTATGTGGGCTGGGGGCATGGCTCCCAATCTAATGGAGTTATATTCCCAGGGGGATTATGGCTGCCTCTGCTGAGTCATATAGGTCACCAGAGAAGTAGGGGAAAGCTGGGAGTCACAGGCCTCACCTTGCTCTCATGCAGCCCACAGTCCTAAAGGCCAGTCTCACTTGGGAGGGTTTTGATTATTGATTCAATCTTTACTAATATTGTTCTGTTCAGATTTTCTATTTCTTCAAGAATCAGTGTTGGTAGGTTATATGTTTCTAATCTTGGTCTATTGTATCCACTGCTGTAAGTGAGGCACTTAGAAGAAAGCCTGGTCTATAGTAGGTATTTAGTAAATTTTTGCTGAGTGAATGAACTAAAATATTTTTGGGAGATAGATATTACTGAGAAGTGTGTGGGAAAATGGAAGGAGGAATATTTTACTCTGTGCTGTAAGACATAATATAAATTCCTTAGAAATCTCTGTTGAGTCTGGGTGTGGTGGCTCACACCTGTAATCCCAGCACTTTGGGAGGCCGAGGTGAGCGGATCACAAGGTCAGGAGTTTGAGACCAGCCTGACCAACTTGGTGAAATCCCATCTCTAGTAAAAATAGAAAAAATTAACCAGGTGTGGTGTCATGCGCCTGTAATCCCAGCTACTCGAGAGGCTAGGGAAGAGAATTGTTTGAACCCGGGAAGTGGATGTTGCAGCGAGCTGAGATTGCACCATTGCACTCCAGCCTGAGCAACAAAGTGAGACTCCATCTCAAAAAACAAAAAACAAACAAACAAAAAAAGGAAATCCCTGTTGAATTCTTTCAAATTCCTCTTGGGCCAGTAATGCCCTGATCTCTCTTCTTCTTTGTGGAACTACTTTTAATAGTTCCTTCTATTGCCCCAGAAATGAAGTTCTGGCTCTCAGATTGCCTACATTATTGGGAAACCTGAGCTTTATAAGTAAGCTGAGCACTCATTAACCACTTACTATTTGTCGTTTGGAACCTTACCATTCTTTGACCCCCAATGTTTACTCAACTAAATAAACTCTTTGTATGAAACAATTTTATAAGTAAATTTACCACTTTAAAATATCTTCAAAGATACAAGACTGAATTCTTCGACAGCAAGGATTATACATTTTCACAGATGGCATCTCTAGCACATTGCTTGGCCACAGAAGCAGTCATTAAATATATTGAATGAATAACTAAATGCTCATCAGAAAAATAATTCACTCACAATTAAGAATGACAAAAATGGGAATCCTGATATCAAGCCTATAGGCAAGTAGATTGCTGAAAATGAAGCAGATTGATGAAGACATAAATATATCCAGATTTTTCCCAGAGCACAGTGGATCAGACCAATAATTATTTGAGCAGCCTATAAGAAAAGAATGTCAGAATCAATGATATGATACACATGTTTTAAGAGAGTTACAAATTAGGTGATGGAAAGGGAAGGGAGGGAGTATACCTTCCCTGTTTCTGAATCTCAGGAGTCTTTGCTACTACTCTTGATCAGCCCTCAAAATTATCCAAAAACTGGGGAGAAGCCAAGGTGACAGAAGAAGGTAGCAGCCATAAAAGTGCTTAGAATTGCTACATTTAGTTCACACAGGAATCATGCATGAGGGTTTTTAGCAACTAGTGGATGTATGGTTGCTTTCAGGCAAATGAAGATGTTCTAGTGGCTTGTTTATGGGCCAGGTCAGCAAAATACATGGATCCAGCTCCTTTCCCTGATGTGTTTTTTTACCATACCTATCAATCAGTTAATACAAAAATGGTTTTCTTGTGATAGCAATTTTGATTTTTAACACCATGGGGTGGGAGGAACACTTGCAATCAGTCCTGCTGAATCCTAAGATTCTGGCCCCTGTGATCTTAGGCACTTTCTTGAACCATACAATCTCATAGTTTGGTTTTTGAGCTCACTCAAATCCCCAATAATTAAGCTGTATTATGAAAAAATATGTAGCATACTAGGTTTGGTTGGGGAAAAAGAGTAGATAGTGGTCCAAAATATCAACTTCCTTGAGATAAATGTAGAGAAAGAGCATCGAGAGCATCATGCTATGAGATGATCAATGTCCACAAAGCCCTATGGACGTAAAAGCCCAATGTCCACAAAGCCATATGGTTATCTCTTGACTATGACCCTGACCTTGTCATCTCCTTTAGGAACCAGTCTCAGCTTTATTTCAAACTCTTTATAGATACACACAGACAAAGGGAAAATCACAGCAGTAGGATTGCTGGGACTCAGTTTATCAACTCTCTCCCATTGGGTAACTGAGATAGAGGAATTGATGTCTCTTTCCTTAAATATTTGGGATCTGCAACACCAAAATCATTTATCCACTCAAGTAGCACTGAATCTTACCCCCAACATTCTGATGTCTTCTTTCAACACAATGTGAGATGATGGCATGTTATCCAAAATATGGTGTAGACATTAGAAAGGATGAATGGAATCTATCTCTGAAGGCAACATAGAAAAAATAAACATAGTGATTTTAAAAACGGTGATCTCAAATAAGCACTTAAAAATCATTGAGAAACCTATCATTGTTGTCTTTAATTTTTAAATAATGAAACACGTCCCTGAAATAGGTATTTAAAAATTAATCAATTGATAAGCTCTCTTGGACATAGCTAACCTCTTGGCAATTCTAATTATCCTATTAGATTTTATACAGTTTTACCAATTTTAAATGACACCCTGCGGGTCCTTAGGATTCTAAGATGCAGACATCATAATTTAATGTGGCTTGTTTAAGCAAAATAGAACACGAGTGAGCTCACACAATCACTGGGAAGGGCAGGCTTGTCAAACAACGCCCAGAGACAACTCGCTGATCTAAACTGAGGAGGAAGTGCTCTTACCATTTCCTGTCCCAGAACTCTGTTGTAGAACTGGCATCATGATAAAACCTTCCCTGTCTCCTGGGCCATTGTCTGTCCAATTGATGACTACTGTAGGGTCTCTTTTGTTGTTCTCCCCTAAATCAAACTTTAGTGCAAGAATATGTAATTGGCAGAACCTAGATCAAATGCCTGCACTTTGATTTCAAGGGAGGCAAGGGAATATCATTTTTTGGATTCCATTTTGGCAAAGGCAGCTTCTACAACTTAGTGACCAAAAAAAGGTCGGGAAGATGTTTGACACATGGCAGCCATGAATGTTTAAAAGATGGCAGCCATACATTATCTCTATGATGTTGCTATTGTGGACACCATTCTGGGTATGTGGCCAACTCACCTCAGTTTCATGTTTGTCATCTGTAGGAATTATTCCCTTATTGTATTAACTGGAAGAGAGGTGGGGAGTCTGTCTCAGGTTGGATCCATCAGTGTCACTTTCCCAGGAATTGTGTATTTAGAACTTAGATATTATAATGTTAGTCTGGGTTTGCCTCTAGATAAGATTATATAAACTCTTGAAATGAAGAACATTAATGTGTTCTACCATATGAGCTGAGAAGACATCCAGAAAAATAAAAAATAAAAAATAGACCAAGAGAACTACTGAAGTTCCTAATAACTTTCTATTTCCTAGTTATAGTCCTTTTCTGAAACTGAGATGTCTTCCTGCTCTTGGAAAATACATGTGTCTTTGTTTTGCTTAAGCTAGCAACAGCTGTTTTCTGTTACTTGCAGTCAAAGTGTTTTTAAATTATTGCTTTGTCTTTCTTATAACTCTTGCCCTATGGCTTTGAGAATTTACTCTTTAGATTTTACAATATCTGATGGATCTTTGTTCTTTACCTAGTTTAGATTTTTTTCTCAACATTTTGCCAATAGCCAACTCTGAAGTCTAAGATCTTGGTTTCAAAATCTTTACTTATGTTATTTTTCTTTCTGATTTACATCAACCATTAATTCTTAAGGATCAGTTACCAAATAGATGTACCAATGACACATGAAACCGAGAAAATGGAGCATAGTATCGTGAAACAAGCAGATATAGACTTGAGTTCAAATCTTGTCTAGATTGACTGCTAATTGTATAATTGGTACAACTGCTTTTAGACTAATAACAGTCGTCTATATTAATTACTAATGTTAAGTTCTACATAATATTTCAGAGAATTAGTTTTCTATTCCCACAGAGTTGTTTTGGGAAGCAAATAATAGGAACTGGCACAAAGTCAAATGCCAATAATGCTTTTTTCCTGTTTCCCTTCAACCTCTCTCCAGTTACTTGTATCAGATTCCCGATTCCCCTATAGTTTTGGACACTACTTTTGGTTTCTTTTCCAGATTGTATTAGAAACAACCTCACTGGTTATTTGTGAGCGGCAAGCCACTCAGGTGCCGAGGCAAGAGACTGAAGGCACAAGCTGTTCCAATATAATCAACAAAATACTTAAAATAAGAATAGTTATATTAGACATAGAATATAGATATGATTATCTATGAATATTCCTAATCATTAGTTTATAGCATTATTCTTTATTCTAATATCGTAATAATATTTGTTCTACAATTATAACCTAGGAAAAACCAGGCTATACAGCGACAGGAGCTGAAGGTACACGGTGAGAAGTGACCAGGAGTGTGAGCCCTCTGTCATGCCCGAATAGGGCCACTAGAGGGCTCCCTGGACTAGCGGTAATGCCAGTGCCTGGGCAGGCACCCATGACTTAGCAGACCTTGGTCTAGAGGTAGCGCCAGTGCCTCTGAAGGCACCCGTTACTTAGCAGACCAGGAAAGGGAATCTCCCTTTCCCCGGGGGAGTTAGAGAAGACTCTGCTCCACCACCTCTTGTGGAAGGCCCGCCCGTATCATCAGTCAGACCCGCCTGCCGCCATGCGGAGGCCTAACCGTCTCCCTGTGATGCTGTGCTTTAGCCGTCACGCTCCTGGTCCACTTTCATGTTCCGCCCTGTACACCTGGCTCCGCCTTCTAGAGAGCAGTAGCAGAATTAGTGGAAGTATTAAAGTCTTTGATCTTTCCGAGAAGAGCATAGAAGAAATAATGACGTAAGCTGTCCCCTCTCTCTCTGCCTTGGCTGCCTAAAAGGGACAGGCCACCTGTCTGGTGGACACATGACTCACGTGACCTTATCCATCCCTGGAGATGACTCACACTCCTTACCCTGCCCCTTTTGCCTTGTATACAGTAACTAGCAGCGCGGTCCGGCGTTCGGGGCCACTACCAGTCTCCGCGCCTTGGTCTTAGTGGTCCCCGGGGCCCAGCTGTCTTTTCTTCTATCTCTTTGTGTCTTTATTTCTACAATCTCTTGTCTCCGCACATGAAGAGAAAAACCCACAGGCCCTGTAGGGCTGGACCCTACTGTTATTTCACACCATTCCTTTGAATTATTCCCTTGAGTTACAATTTGCTACAAAGTAGCAAAATATGAAACAACTCAATCACCACAGCAAAGGAACCTAAAAGCTTAAATCCAGCCTCTATAATATGACCAGTGGCATTTCCAAAACAGAAATCACGTGTAGAAATCACTTGCTTAAATCATTCTACCACAACGATACATGCACTTGTACGTTCATTGCCATGCTATTCACAACGGCAAAGACATGGAATCAACCTAAATACCCATCAAAGTGGACTAGATAAAGAAAATGTGACATATATGCACTGTGGAATACTACATGGCCATAAAAAAGAACCAAATCATGTCCTTTGCAGCAACATGAATGGAGCTGGAAGTCATTATCCTAAGTAAATTAATCCAGGAACAGAAAACCAAATACTGCATGTTCTTACTTATGTGAGCTAAACATTAAGTACACATGAACATGAAGAAGGGAACAGTAGACACTAGGCCTTATGTGATGGTGGATGGTGGGAGGAGGTGAAGATAGGAAATCTACCTATTACGCTGGGGGCGGTGGGTCACTCCTGTAATCCCAGCACTTTGGGCGACTGAGGCAGGGAAACCACGAGGACAGGAGTTCAAGACCAGCTTGGCCAACATGGTGAAACCCTGCCTCTACTAAAAATACAAAAAATTAGTTGGGCATGGTGACAGGCACCTATAATCCCAGCACTTGGGAGGCTGAGGCCGGAGAATCGTTTGAACCTGGGAGGCGAAGGTTGTGGTGAGCTGAGATTGCACCACTGCACTCCAGCTGGGGTGACAGTGTCTGAAAAAAAAAAAAAAAAAAAAAAAGGAAAGAAATCTACCTTTCAAGTACTACAAGTACTATGCTTATTAGTTGGGTAATAAAATGATCTGTACACTAAACCCCTGTGACATGCAGTTTATCCATGTAACAAACCTGGACATGTACCCCTTGAACTTAAAACAAAAGTTGGAAAGGAAAAAAAATCTTTCAATGACTCCTCGTTCTCTTCAGGTCACAGTACACATTTCTTTGTGTGGCACATTGGAGCCAGGTATATTTGGCCTACACTTCTTTTTCCCACACAGCACGCCATCCATTCCTGACCTCTGACATTTCCACTGCTGTGTGATATTTAAGCACCTTATGGTTTTTAAGTGCCTTCCCATATACATCATTGCTGCTGCAAAATCTCACAGTGTCACAGTATCTGGCTCTAGCAATGAGTTTGCACATTGTTGGAATACACTAATTGCTGGGAGAATCCTTTCTACCCATTTTGGGTATCTTGTCCCTTGGGTTTTGCACTAGAGATTATATAAACAGAAACTCATATTTTGGATGATAAGAAAGGTTGATTTCCAAGAACAGTGATTTAAGAGTTTCCTGATTGTGTATTCCCTTTCCTGGCTGATGCGTTACCAGGAAATGCATGACGCATTACCACATTAGGTATAGATGGGTAGATTTGTTTATGCCAGTTGTGAAACATGTTTGGGAAGTTCAGCCTTAGAGCATAGGTTCTCTGGCATTTATTGAATTAGTTTTGGGCAGCCTTGGAAGGTTACCCCAAAGACACATACTGTCTTTCTCCATAGCAGATGAACCCAAGGAGATAGAACAGACGTGACTGAGACATGCGGCAGGTACTAAACAGTCTTGAGAAAATAAACTTCGGTTTCAGTGTTAAGGATCAAATTGAATTTATACGTGCAGACAATATGAATTTCAGGAGGTGATTCTCAGAAGAGCCACTTTTCACACGAGGACTCTGTGGCCTGCTCCAGAGGAGCAGCAGCGGAATCTACTTATACCAGAATCCTGGTTAAGGGTTTTCTCTCCTGAAGCTTTGTAGGCCAGCCAGGAAAGGGAATACACAATCAGGGAAACTCTTGAGTCACTGCTCTTAGAAATCCACCATTCCTATCATCCAAAATATGAGTTTCTGTTTAATCTCCAGTGCAAAACCCAAGGCACATCTCCTAAGCTAAAAAGAATATAGAAATACG
The DNA here is from genome assembly GCF_002776525.5 of Piliocolobus tephrosceles. Lineage (NCBI taxonomy): Eukaryota > Metazoa > Chordata > Mammalia > Primates > Cercopithecidae > Piliocolobus > Piliocolobus tephrosceles. The sequence continues at coordinate 13,065,425 of NC_045446.1, forward strand.
GTAAAAGATGGAAAGTAAGAGCCATTCTCGCCACAACCATGACCCTGGGATCCCCAGTTCACTACACTATCTCCATATTCTCCTCCTGTCAATTAGCCAATTTATTTTACATGAGAGGATGCTGGGTGTGTCAAACAGATCACTCACTGAAAACACACATTGGAAGAAAAGATATTGAAAGAAATACGTGAAAAGTGCCACAATGTATTAATTGAGGCTCTTTCCAACCGGAAATGGTTTGGAAAACACTATGACTATGGGGTGGTGGGGAACACCTGACCCTCAGCAGGTGCTAGTTTTATTCCCAGCGCCAGTCAAAACCAACCAGGGATCCCTCCACTCACGCCTGGGCCCAGAGAGTGTGATCTGGCATTCAACTTCCTCAGTGCGGGGCCTGGCAGCCCCGGGAGCCCGGTGGGTGCTTCCTCGGTGGCGCCCCTCACCTTGCCTCGCGGGGTTCTAACGTCCAAGAGCGCGGCTGTGCGAGAGACCCGCGCGGACACCTGAGGCTCAGTGGGGCTCCTGTGGCTCCGCGGAGCCTGCAGGTTGCCAAGACGAGGGTGAGGTAGGGGCTGACGACGATGCCGCCCTTTCCTGGCTGTGTGGGCTTTATCCTCTGTCCTTGGGCCTGGCACGCCAGGGGGGAAGAGGCTGTGCTTGATGTGTCGGTGGGCTGATCACGTGGCGGCCCCACTGCTAACCCCAGACACACCCCTGCTTAGAAGTAGCAACATTGTCAGAAGCTCCTTGCCGCTAAGAATCCTCTGCAAAATGTGGTAGATACAGCACTGCACTTAACTCCTTCAGGCCTCAGTTTATTCTTTGGTAGAGTGGAGATGATACCCGCTCAGGTACCTCATATGCTCATGCTGCAGAACTTTGAAAACCAAAGATGTTTTACAAATATATTCCACTGCGATTACAAACATATTCCACTGTGATAAGCAGGGTGCATGTATGTCCTTCATGCTGAACCTGACAGGTTAAGTTGTATTCTCAGTGTTTAACAACTATCCTCGACACATAGTAGGAACAGATGAATGACCGCAAGGTTTTGTCTAACAAACTAAAGTGTTAGCATCGCTGGCTAATTATGAGTAATAGATGACAGTCATGTTTGTTGAACTCTTATGTTTGGCGTTTTTATGATAAATTAATTCAGCAAATTTCCACTTGGTGCCAGTATGTGCTAGGCATTGTTCACAAGGCTGGGGATACAGCAGTGAATAAAGCATGAAATTCTAATAAGCTAATAATAAATAAGATTCATAAGGAAAATTTATAGCATGTTAAGAATAATGAGCGCTAAGGAGAATAATAAAGTATGAAAGGGAGGTGGGATCAATGGAAACGTCAATGAGGGGTGTCAGGATAGTCTTCATTATAAAAAAACTTGCACACAAATGTTCATAGGAGCATTCTTATATATTCCTAATAGCCAAAAATGAAAACAACCCAAATCCCTATCAACTAATGAATGAACAAATAATATTTGGTATATCCATATAATGTATTATTTGACAATGAAACACAACAAAGTTCTAGTTTGTGCTACAGCATGAATAAGCCTTGAAATCATTATGGTAAGTGAAAGAAGCAAGTCACAAAAGACATTCATATAAAATAGCCCCAGTAGGCAAATCCACAGAGACAAAAAGTAGACCAGTGGTTTGCTAATACTGAGGTAAGTGGTAGAGAATAAGAATTACTCTCAATGGGTTTGGGTCCAAAATTAGGTGGTGTTATTTACACAACTCTGTGAATATACTAAAAGCCACTAAACTATACACTTTAGATGGACAAATTTTATAATATTTGAATTATATCTCAATGAAACTGTTATAAAAATGAAAGGCAAGATGTATGTTTTATCTCTTTACTTATGAAATTTTGAAATAATGAACACCCTACAAGGGTGACTATGATCCTTTTTCTTTTTTTATGGGGGAGGGAGAGATTGGTCTTTTAAATTTTTATGTATTTGCTTTGTTGACCAGTGTGTGATCCATATAGTGTCACTGACTTCCTTTCCCTAGAATATAAGCTCCCTGAAGGCAGGATCTTGTCTCTTTTGTTTAAATCTGTTCCCAGAAGCAAGCATTATGCCTGGTGCAAAGTAGATTGTCAAAAAGTAGTTTATGATGAATGTATGGATGAACGGAGGAGCTACCCTATATTTACATTAACAGCTCATTCTTTCCAGTATCTCAATGGTGATATCCTGCTCTGTGATAAAAAACAAATATCTTTCAGATCTGACATGGCATTCCTATCTAGAGCTATTCTTTGTGTTAAACTAGTTCAGGCTCTAAAGCTGGGACCTTGTTCAAGGATGCATGTGAATGGAGTTAAATATTGGCGCTGCAATTGCACCTGATCTCCACTTGCAGGGCAGACTTCCTTGGCGCTGGGTTGATCAGTTAGGAGGAAGGGGCCTCAATTTCTAATTGTACTGTTCAGAGTACAGTATCCTCAACACATAGTAGGAACATCTATTTCATCATCTATTTCATTTTCCCAGAGGAGCTGTTATTGAGCAGTCTGTCCTTTTGAACAGGGTACTTGTGTCTAGTTTGCACAATGGCATCTTACGTGTTAGTAGCCCCTTTTCAGATTAGTGGCCCCCGATCTCTACATTTCTTTCAAAATTTCTGGCATCATATCCTTCCTCTTTCAGCCTGGATCCCACAGATCCAACTAATTATCTTCTTATTAAAACCCACAAATGCAAGTTTACCACCTTGTAATGCCACCTTTTCTGTGTAGGATATTTTAGGGAAACTCACAATGGCATGGATAGACACCCAACAAAGATGTCATTTGAAAGTCCAGTGTCTTCATCTGTGCTTCTAATTAAATTGTTGAGTATAATTTGGCCAATTTTTCCTCTGATTCCTGGCAACTCTTAATCCAAACAAGTACTTTATTCATTACCACCCCTCACTCCTAGATGACTTCCTTGTCAATATTTTCAAAGGAAAGACAAAGGCTCTCATGTTCTTTCTTATCCTCCTCATATGGAGAAATGGACAAAGAACATTTACATTAAAGCTATTGATTCACTATTTTCTTACTTGATTAGAATTAGGTATCTTTCCTGTGTTCTAAAGTGTAATCTGTTCCTGTGCTACTAATCGCATTTCCTTCAAAGGGCTTACAAACCTTAATCCATCAATTATCTCTTTCTCCCCAGTATATTCAAATATTACTCCCTGCTTCGTATTTCTTCTCAACCCATACATTTATACAAGTCTCTCTCACAGTTGTGGTTTCTAGTTCATGAAGGTAGACCAAACAGATGCTACTTATTCCTCATATGGACTCCAATTCCAAGGAGCACCCCTACAAAAAAAATTCCATTGCCACATTGAAAAATAAGAAGCAACTCTCTTGGTGAGCCAGAATCGTGAATTCCGGAGAGACCAAAAGTATGCAGACTAGACTGAAGAAAAAGTACACAATAATAAAGGACCTGCAACAGAAGACAGTTCTAAATGGTGGGAATTTTTGCATTTCATAAACAAATGGCATATACATAAATAACATAGATACTCTAGTCTTGAATTTATATCCCCCCAAATTACCTAAGGGGCAAGATGGGAGGACCCAGTTACCCATTCCTGGGACAGCGAATGTATAAATGTGCTGGGTGCATGGCACAGACTTTTAGGCAGCATTTAAAATCAACTGATAGAGGTACTGATAGCAACATGGATAGATCTTTAACACTTACTGTTGGGAGGAGCAAAATTTGTGCATGTAATTTATCAGTGTGTATGATCTTCATGGATTCCAAATACATTCCCACAATAGAATGCCATACATTTTTGGGGAGATACTGACAAATAAAATAGCCATGTTTTATAAAGTGGAACAATTGCTCATGGAGGGAGGGAAGGGGGACTGGAGTATGGACATCAAAGAAAATTTTAAAAATAGGAAGCATCCTTATAGACACAACAAAACATTTCTAAGATAATTTACTTAAAATTTGAGTGTGATAAGCCACAGTGTAAAATTATAGGCAAAAATACATAACGTTTTGGGAGCTGGACTTTCTAAACAAAATAAATCCAGTAGCTATTAATTCATGTAGTCTCAATAACATAAAGATATGGCTAATTGTAATATACCTTCTTCACTGTATGTAAGCTATGCCTGTTTTAGTAATATCCAGTGAGAAAGAAATAATTAGAAGTAGTATTTAGAGCTAATCAGCAAAGAAGCCTTCACAAGCAATGGGATTATTTATCATTTATGTGAAGTCTCCTTCTCACAATGAAATAATTTTCTCGAGTTAGCATTTATTACATCATTTTCAATTTTAGGTATAGATTCTACTCTAGAAACATGTGTCCATTCATAGAATTTCTCTGATATGGAAGAATCTCTTAACTCAGGCTGACCATATTCAAACTGAGATAAATTCATGCACAGTTCCCCACATAGACAAAAATAACCACATTCATCAATTTTAATTTTTATTAATGAAATAGGGGAAAGAGAATACTGAGATGGATTTAATGAAATTACATTTTCCAAGAAGCCTCTTGAACAGAATGAAGTTCTTCATTTGTCACTAAACTTTTGTCCTTGACTGAGCTCACCGATGGTATCTTTAATATGTAGAAAAAGGATCTCCTTCTGCCATGAACCTGAGGTTAAGTCAGATATCAGTACAGTGATCATTAATGCACTCTAAAATAAAGAACTATAAAATTTGGGGTAGAATTTTGGAAATAATTCTAATAGAAGTATTCTCATCATTGAGATTTTTATTTTATTTACTTATTTTTTAGAGATGAGGTCTCTGTCACCCAGCCTGGAGTGCAGTGGCACTATCATCGCTCACTGTAACCCTGAATTCCTGGGCTCAAGCCCTCCTTCCACCTTCCCCTCCTAACTAGCTATAGGACTGCAGGTATGTGCCACCACTCCTGGGTAATTTTTTCTATTTTATTTTATTTATTTTATTTTATTTTATTTGAGATGGGGTCTCACCGTGTTGCCCAGGCTGGTCTCAAAATCCTGAGCTCAAGCAATTCCCCTGCCTTAGCCTCTCAAAGTGCTGGAATTATGGGTGTGAACCACCCCACCAGGCGAGATTTTTAAATTAAACCACGTGCTTTTGATACTTTTTAGTTTCTTTCTTTGTCCTCTCTCCCTTTCTCCCTGTTTTCCATCCTCCCTTCTTTTTTGTTTCTATATATTGAAAGCCAAAGACAATGCCATATGACAAGACAGTCCCCAAGACAATGACTGATCATAAAGGACATATGGTTTTCTACTCAAACTTGATTGCATTAAGTATAGCATTGAATACCTATCAGTTTAAATTCTATTTAGTTGGAGTAGAAATCTATATGTTTTCATATACCCAATCTATGTTTGTTCTCTTTTCACTTTATTCAGAGAAGAATTAAGAATAAGACCTGTGTGTGTGTGTGTGTGTGTGTGTGTGTGTGTGGTGTGTTTCTGTTTACTTTGCTTTTAGGTAGAGCCATATTTTTTTGAGATTTTGAGTTTGAATACCTTTAGATGGAACTTCAGCTCCCCATTTTAATACCTTACTTAAAGAAAATTCATTGAAAGGCAGTCAGTGATCCAGATAACAGGTTTTCAATACCCTAATTCAATACTCTAATTATAGCTAATTCACATGTTTTGAAAAGCAAATGACTTTTGCAGTACAAATGAAGATGTAGCCTCTGAGTGTCAAGAGAAAGTGGGAAATATGAGAAAATAAATCTATATGATAAATTCCTCTCACTCCTAATTCATTTTATCAGGTTAATTCAAAATAGAGATTCCTGAACAAAGCTATTTGTAAATTAAGATGGTAAACTTAACAAGGCGACTATATGGAATGATAAGTAAATTGGTGAGGTGAAGCACAGTGTTTATAGGAGTGAATGGTAGGAAATGAAGTCAAGAAAGTAGATTGGGCTAATTTATTGCAGAAATGAATGTTGTGCTAGAATATCAGGCTTTCATGTGGTGAGTATTGCCTGTTTAAACTTTCATTTGGGGAGATGAAGAAACCGAGGACAGAATTGAAGTACATTTAGGGGATCATATAAAAAGGATTCTCAGATAGTTTCAATTTGAGAGTATTTCTCAGCTCCCTGGCCAGGGCAGCCAAGTAGATGGTGGTGCTCTTAAATGGAAAAGACAAGGTAATCACTTTGTGGGTGAGATGATTAGTTCAGTTTTAGATGTGTTTTATTTGAGGTGCTTTGGAATCATTTGAAGTTGGCAAAATGAGCCTAGAGCTCAGTAGAAAGGTCTAGGGTGGAGATTCAACATTTGGATTATTATCAATTTATAGATGGTATACATCTACCAAGCTGTAGGTATATATGGTGTTGCCTATAAAAAAGCTATAGAGGTACAGTTGGAAAAGTCAAGGCACAGAATAGCAACCTGAAGAGATTAAGACCTAGGTAAGAAGGCAGGTCAAAGGGTCAAACAGATGAGATTAGAAAGTGGTACAATGGGGAGGAAGCTTAAATTTCCTAAACCTTTCTACACGTGTGGTCTAGGATATATGGACAACTCATTTTCTTCTTTGTGTTAACTTTGGTCTCCTTCTCAGTTGTTTTTATGATCTCACAGATCCCTAAGCCTCAGCCTGTTGATTGGGTACTGGGGAAAAAGGGTGGGAATATCTTTCACTGAAGTTCTCTGATTCAGTGAGATTGAGGTCAAATGGAGGTTAAGTTTTCCTTTAGACATGAAGTAGTTGGAATGGAGAAAGCAGGAAAATGGCTTTATTGAGAAAAGGTTTTTACCATCTTTTTCAACGTCTCCATTACTCCCACATCTTCGTTTCTGGAGACACTAAATTTCTACACTTAGATAGTCGACTTGTTCTCCCAAATTTTGAGAAATAAAGGCTTCAGACTTCAGTAGTCCCATATCCCCGTGCCTGGTAACAACTTCTACAAAGTTTTTTGTTCCCAGGGTAATATCTGTTGAATTAAACAGACCTGAGCCAGAAAATCACATGTCTTCTACCTTATTCTCTCATATGGTGTGGACATAAAAGTATCCTGTAATGCAAAACACTTTTATAAAAGGGAAGATTATTCAGCTGTGGAGGGACCCATGTAAGTGCACGACAGTTAGCGCCGAGTGTTCTCAGTTATCTACAATCAGAGCTTAGTGGTGGCATTATTTATACTTAATTCATATCAAAACCTTAGTTATTCAAATACTGTTCATAACAGAAGACAACATCCTTTGATTTACTAAGGGAGAAATGGGATACTCACTGCATCTTTATCTTCCTGTATGTTTTGCTTGGAATGCCCAGTGGATGACTATACTTGCGACAAACAACTCCAAGATGGTTAATATGAACAGATATTCCGAAAGGAGTTTACCAGTTTTCTGTACCCAAAAAGAAAATGTACATTCATTACAGGTCTTTCTGTGTGAACGCTTTAGAATTGATAAAGGTATCTTAAAATTGAAGAAGAAAAACAGAAGAGAAAAACGACCCACCATATCCTCCACCTTCAACAAGAGAATTTTAAATATTTTTTAATCGTAATTACAACTGATAATTATTGAGGATGATGATAAACTGATACATTTCTGCCAAGTGGATGATGAGAATCATTGATTGTGTTTTCTTGTTTATTGTTGTGGATAATAACAGGAAATTTTCACTGAGGCCAATAAATCTCTGGGGAAGATGGAATTGTGACACCCTTGAGGTTTAGTGTTGTAGAACTTATTTAATAGAGAAACATATACAAATCTGCCCTGTTGATAGGAAAGGACGCTAAAGAGAAACAATGAAAGAAAAGAATGTTTGGACTTGTAACCTGGACTCAACACAAGGGCTTATGTGGCCCGGGGGTAGGAATTTCCTCCTGGGATTGTGCCTCTGTCTATAAGCCCCAATAGATCCATATCCTGACAGGATAGCTGGGTTGGAAACAATAATACAGAATCTGTAATATTGGAAGCCCAAGCCTCTTCAGTACTCAATGCACTTTTATGATAAGGTCACCACGGGCTACTCAGATCAGTGTTAAATAATGACATCATTTAGTAGTAACTGAACCATGGCAGGGAAATTAAGGGCATGCTGGTGGACTGATGAGATACTCCATGACTCTGTTAACTAAGGGTTTGGAGCCAATATTGAACGTTTGGATCCCAGTGGTTTTGAATAACTTGAGAGGGTCAACAGGGAGGAGTCCTCAGAAGGAAGATTCTAGATTTCCTACTAATATGAATATTGATAGTTTAAGAGATAAATTAGAAAAATGAAAGAGTTAAGATCATAATTAAAAATCAATCCGGCCGGGCGCGGTGGCTCAAGCCTGTAATCCCAGCACTTTGGGAAGCCGAGACGGGCGGATCACGAGGTCAGGAGATCGAGACCATCCTGGCTAACACGGTGAAACCCCGTCTCTACTAAAAAATACAAAAAACTAGCCAGGCGAGGTGGCGGGCGCCTGTAGTCCCAGCTACTCGGGAGGCGAGGCAGGAGAATGGCGGGAACCCGGGAGGCGGAGCTTGCAGTGAGCCGAGATGGCGCCACTGCACTCCAGCCTGGGCGACAGAGCGAGACTCCGTCTCAAAAAAAAAAAAAAAAAAAAAAAAAAAAAAAAAAAAAAAAGATCAATCCGATAAAATGAGTCATTCTTGTTCTTAAGCAACATCTTTATGTTTCTGTTTATTTAAGATACCACTTTAAGGTATCCATCAGGGTATGTGTCATAAAATATTAGCATTCTCTGCAGCAGCAAAATGATTCTTTGATGTGCCACTGAATTGATTTTTGTAAAAGCTCAATTTTGTGGGGTAAGATAATTTAGAATTTAAAACCATTCTGCATTAGAAAAAATTCTGTAAGTGACTAGCCATGTGACTCTGAGCAAGTAGTTTAAAATTTCTAAACTCATTTCTTTATTGAATCAGAGACATAAATGGTCCCCTAAGGAGGTTTACAGTTGCACTCACTGTAAAATCACTTTCAAAGCTACATAGAAATAAGACAAATCCAGCAAAATACAAACTGGTGTATTCTTTGCAACTAGATAATTAACCAAGAGGTTTGGATGTTGAAGTAAGGAGAGTTTACTTAATGAGTTAGGAATTTAAATATAGGCAATATCTAATGGGTTCAATTCAGAAAAGTTGATTTCTAAGTATTGGTAAAAGTCCCCACTATGTTGCCCTTCATCAAGCCCTGGGAAGATGGGATAGAGCAGAAGGACAGAAATCCTAGAGAAGACTTTGGCCCCTTACGCTTCAATTTCTATACAACTTGCTTAGCACTGACTTCTACCTTCTTGCCCTCCTAGCCCCTTCTCTATACACCAACAAACGTGTATGGATAAATGCACATATGTCCACAGTTCCACATGAATGGGAACACAGATATACACAGATACTGAAATGCAAATGTGAACACACTTAGACTCCCACAGACCTGCTGAACAACGGACAGACTCAAAGCAGACAGTGCAAAAATGTCCCATGAACGATATAGAACTGAGTACTCATGCATTCAAAATGACATACGTGTACAGAGTTCAGCTTTATCCTTTTTATAAACTACAGCCCTGACATTGAACATAAACCCCTGGGTATCACAGGTACATGAGTATGCCAGTTCCTTCTTGGAAGACCAAGTCTTGCTATAACAAACTTGATCTTTTAAGGCCTGGGAGAACTGACCTCAGAGATGCAGGAACCTGGAATGAACTGAGCTGCCCATCATAAAAATATTGTGGCTATCAGGTGGGTCCAGAATTGAATACAATGCTTAGTCACTCAAAATGCATCTATTAATATTTATAATACCTTTCATTTGTTTACTTGAGGTTTTGGGTGGTCTTGGGTTTAGAAATACAGCTCATAGTTTGATTCACATTATTAATAGATGCATATACCATGAGGTAAACTAATGGTGAGGGTTACCTCCATGACTTGTACTTAAGTACTCTGATCACTTAGTAAATATTTAACACATGATTCTAAAATTGTGATGAGATTCTCACAGAAACCTGGTACTTACATGTGGCCAAAGAGGATTTTTTGAACTTTTACTATATTTTATAAACTCAATTGATAGTAAAAGCAGACCAATCACTGAAATACAGGCACTTATGATGTTTACTACTAAAGCATAAGACACCTGCAAGAGAGAAAAATAATCATTTGGTCATTGGAAATTATCCATATGCATCATTGACAAGTATATTAAAGTAAAACATTGTTTTTAAAAGTAAAAGGTTTATATAAATGTTGATATTTTCAGCATAGTAGGATCATTACAAAGACAGTCAGAACTGCAGATCTGTCAGGATCCCAATAGGAATAAACCATTCTGGAGATGATACAATTTTTGATATAATAAACAAGTTTATTTCTTCACTGACCATTTATTGAATGCCTATTCTATACTCTGTAATCTATGCTCTGCATTAATAGATAAAAAGACAGAAAAGAAATGATCTCTGCACTCAAGGAATTTTCAGGTTATTGAGGAAGACAAAGAAGTGCATGTTAAATGTGAATAGAATGTAAAAAAATTATTAATAATGTAGGCAAATTCATAGTGCCATACAGTTTCAGAATATCAGAGAGCTAACATTTCAGGAGTTTGTTATGGTTCATTTTGGAGTGGAAGAAGGAGAGCTGCAGAAAATTTTGTTGGAAAGATAGGTGCTATCTAGCTAGATATTTAGGATTTTATCTTGAAGATGGTAGAGAACGGCATGCATACGTATAACGTTGCTGCATAATTGCACTTTGTCCATGTATACGATCAGAGAGGTGACATGACATTAAGAAGATCCTTATTTATTATATTTATTTCTTTGTCTACATTTGAATATCTATGTCTGTATCTATGTATCTCCTGTACAAACTAGATAATACCATTCTGGATATAGAAATCGGCAAAGATTTCATGACAAAGACACCAAAAGCAATTGCAACAAAAACAAAAATTGAAAAATGGGATCTAATTAAACCAAGCAACTTCCGTGCACAGCAAAAGAAACAATCAACAGAGTGAACAGACAACCTCCAGAATGAGAGAAAATTTTTGCAAACTATGCATCTGACAAAGGTCTAATATCCAGCATCTGTAGGAAACTTAAACAAATTTACAAAGATAAAACCAAACATCCCCATTAAAAAGCAGACAAAGAACAGGAACAGACATTTTTCAAAAGAAGACATACATGTGGCCAACCAGCATATGATAAAAAAACTCAACATCACTGGTCATTAGAGAAATGCAAATCAAACACGAGATACCATCTCACACCAGTTAGAATGGCTATTACTAAGAAATAAAAAAATGACAGATGCTGATAAGGTTTTAGAGAAAAAGTAACACTTATACACTGTGGGTGGGAGTGTAAATTAGTTCAATTAGTGTGGAAGACAGTGTGGTGATTCCTCAAAGACATAAAAACAAACTACAATTTGACCCAGCAGTCCCATTACTGGAAATATATCCAAGGGAATATAAATCATTCTGTCATAAAGACACATGCATGTATATGTTCACTGCAGCATGATTCACAATAACAAAGACATGGAATCCACCTAAATGCCCATCAATAGTAGACTGGATAAATAAAATGTGGTACATATACACCATGGAATACTATGCAGCCATAAAAAAGAGAAGATCATTTTCTTTGCAGGAACACGGAAGGAGCTGGAGGCCATTATCCTTAGAAACTAATGCAGGAACAGAAAACCAAATACTGCCTGTTCTCACTTGTAAATGGGAGCTAAATGATGAGAACACATGAACACATAGAGGGAAACAACACACTGGAGCCTATTGGAGGGTGAGGGTTAGAGAAGGGAGAGGATGAGAAAAAATAACTAATGGGTACTAGGCTTAATACCTGGGTGACGAAATAATCTGTAAAACAAACCCCCATGACACAGGTTTACCTATATAACAAACCTGCACATGTACCCCGGAACTTAAAATAAAAGTTAAATTTAAAAAGATATGTATATTTCCTTCTATCTAATATGAATTAGATAATAATTACTAAAGCTTAAACTACTTAATTCTGAAACCAACTTCACTGGATAAAGGATGTGTTTATCGAAGTTGCTGTTGTATGTTGTATAGGGATCTCAACTAATTTATTCTTTTGGAACAAATCTCCCTTAAAGAAATACAAATGAAAATAAAGTGTTTATTATTTCATTTTATAACCTCAACATACAACTGTATTGCTTAGTAAATTTTGGTATGTTGACATAATTCAGTCTTTAAAATGAAGTATATTTGGTAAATATTTCATTTTCTCAACTATACAGACAATAGTTATGTCAAAATAATCTGGTTTTATTTAGAAAAGAGCCACCTTGTTGAGGAAATACATCAATAAGGCCCTGTGGAGCAGATGTTCTTCTCTGGAGCGTGAAGTTTTTCTGGGAAAAACTTATCTGAATAAAACAAGCAGAAACACTTGTTTTGATTCCTGCTCTCCGTTGGGATGGTACTGGCCATATTTAAAGTATACAATTTGAGAAATCATTAATACAGAAAGATATACAGTAAGTGCACTGTAAGAAGAGAGTGAAAGTATGGAGGAACTGGAATACTCAGCCTGTGGGTGGAAATGTAATATGCTACAACCACTTTGGAAAACAGGTTAGCAGTTTCTTGAAAAGTGAAACATGCATATACTCTACGATTCACGTATTTACTAAAGACAAATGAAGGCATATGTCTGTACGAAGACTTATATGTAAATGTTCATAGTAGCTTTATTTGTAAAAGCTCAAAACTGGAAACTGCAAGTTCCATCAATAGGTGAATGGATAAATGAATTGTGATATATCCATAAAATTGAATATAATTTAGAAATAAAAAAGGGATTGATAACTTATATACATGGATGAATCTCAGGATAATTATGCTGAATGAAATAAGTCAAACAAGAAAGCATATATACTGTATTATTCCATGTGTATAAAACTCTGGAGAATGCAAATTAATCTGTAGTGATAAAAAGCAGATCAGTAGATGCCTGGGGGAAGGAGGGTTTTGAGGAGGGATAAGCAAGAGGGATGACAAAGGGGCACGGGAAAACTGTTGGGAGTGACACGCACTATCTTATTGTATTAATGGCTTACCAAATTGTGTACTTTAAATACATACAGTTTATTGTTTATTGTATGTCAATTATGCCTCAATAAAGCTATCAAAAATTAAGAAAGAGCATGAAGGGGCACTGTGTGAGAACCAGATGCAGTAAAAGAGTGTGAGGCATGGGATAAGCTACCCTCTATGACCCTGCCATCTACTATGAAGTTTTGTTTTGTTTGTTACTTCTTAGTAATTTTTGAAAATAGAGACCATATAATCAATTTTTTTTTTTTTTTTTTTGAGACAGAGTCTCACTCTGTCGCCCAGGCTGGAGTGCAGTAGTGGGATCTCGGCTCACTGCAACCTCCACCTCCCAGGTTCAAGCAATTCTCATGCCTCAGCCTCCCAAGTAGCTGGGACTACAGTCACACGCCATCATGCCCGGCTGATTTTTGTATTTTTAGTAGAGACCGGGTTTCACCCTGTTGGCCAGGCTGGTCTTGATCTCCTGACCTCAAGTGATCTGCCCATCTTGGTCTCCTAAAGTGTTGGGATTACAGGCATGAGCCACTGCACCCAGCAAGATGGTATAAAGAATATTTTAAGAAACACTTATACTTTTATTGCAGCCACAGAAAATAATAAATTATTAATCTTTATTTAAAAAAACCCCGGCTTTGTTTCTAAAATAACTGAAACATTTCAGATAAAAGTTTTCTTGCCTAGTTCAATTTCAGGTTTTGGCTATTGTGAATAAACTCCTATAAACATGTGGGCAAGTTTCTGTTTTTTGTTTTTGACATATGTGTTTATTTCTCAGAGTTAAGTGCCTAGCAATGAATTGCTGGATCATATGGCAGGTGTATATTTAAATTTTGAATGAATGACCACATATTTTTATAAGCTCATGGTGTCATTTTACACTTCCAATGACAATATGAAGGGCTTGTTTTCTCCACATACCTGTTAACATTTGTTGTTAAGTATGCTATTTCTTCTCTTTTTGGCTTCTATTTTCAGGAAATATCTTTCTTCATTCCTTCACTTTCAGTCTATATGTGTCCTTAAAGGTGAAGCGAGTGTCTTGTAGGCAGCAAATAGTTGCATTTTGTTTTCTAGTCTATTTAGTTACTTAATTTTTTTATTGGAGAATGTAGTCAATTTACATTCCCGGTAATTATTAATATATAAGAATTCTTATTGCTGTTTTGTGGTTTATTTTCTTTTTAAACTATCCTTTGTTTCTTTGCTCCTCTCTTACTGTCTTTTGTAATTTGATGATTTTCTGTGGTTGTATGATTTGATTTCTTAGTTTTTATATTTTGTGCAACTATTATAAGTTTTTGTATTGTGGTTACCATGAGGCACAAATAAAATATTTTGTAGTTGTACCAGGCTTTGAAAGCTGATAACAACTTAACTTTCAATACAAAATGTCTGCATTTTACTTTTTCCCCTATTTGTTATTTGGATGTCAAAATGTGTATCTTTTGTAATTTTGTAATTTGTATACCTTAGTTTATTGTAGTTATAGGTGTTTTTCTTCTAACACTTATATTAGAGATAAAATTGCTTTATGTACCACCATTATAGTACTAGAATATTCTGAATATGACTGTGTATTATTTATATCACCAAGTTTTATACTTTTATATGTTTTATGTTGTTAATTTGTGTCATTGTGTTTTTGTTTTCAGCTTAAATAGCTCCCTTTCATGATTCCTGTAAGGCAGGTGTAGTGATGATGAGACCCCTTAGCTTTTTTTTGTTTTTTGTCTGGGAAAGTTTTAATTTTTCCCTTATTTCTAGAATAGCTTTGCAAGGGCCGGGCGCGGTGGCTCACGCCTGTAATCCCAGCACTTTGGCAGGCTGAGGCGGGTGGATAGCCTGAGATCAGGAGTTTGAGACCAAACTGGCCAACATGGTGAAACCTGTCTCTACTGAAAATACAAAAATTGGCCAGGCGTGATGGCAGGTGCCTGTAATCCCAGCTACTCAGGAGGCTGAGGCAGGAGAATCACTTGAACCCGGGAGGTGGAGGTTGCAGTGAGCCGAGATCACGCCATTGCACTCCAGCCTGGGCAACAAGAGCAAGACTTTGTGTCAAGAAAAACAAATAATAAAAATAATAGCTTTGCAAGGTAAAATATTCCTGGTTGACCTTTTGTTGTTGTTGTTGTTTACAGCACTTTGAGTACATTATTCCACTCCTCCCTGGCCCACATGATATCTGCTGAGAAGTCTGCTGATAGCTGTATTGCAACCCTCTCGAATATGATATGTTTCTTATCTCTTGCTACTTTGAGAATTCTTTGTCTTTGATTTTTGATAGTTTGAACATGATATGTCTTGGTTAACCCTTCTTTGGGTTTAATTTGATTGAAGACTTCTGAGCCTCCTGTATCTGTATGTTGCCATCTTTTTCCAGATTTGAAACGTTTTCAGCCATTAGTTTTTTAAATATGCTTGCTCTTCCTTTCTCTCTTTTCCTTCTATAAATTCAATTATGAAAATGTTATTTGAAATGGTCAGGGTCAGAGACTATATTCCACAGGTATGTGTAGTCATAGGATTCCCTCCCTGGTGGGGTCTGGACAGAACCTCCGACTGGGCTCTGAAGATTGATGGGGCCTCTGCTCAACTGCTAGTGTCAGGCAGAGCCAGATGTTCTGCTTCATAGATATGCTCATATATTGGCTTGCCTCCCAGCCTGATACATCCTTTTGCAGGTCTCTGAGGCTGGGTTACTGCTTAGCTAATCATGTTGAGCTGGGCAAGAAGGTACACTCTGCAGCAATGTCCAAATGCAGACTTGCTTCTCAGCCTGGGAGAGCCTTATGCAGAGCTCTGATGCTGGGTGTCAAAGCTAGACAAAGGCTTGAGCCTGGCAAATCTCTCAACTGTGCTTCCTGCAGAGAGATGCTTTTGGCTAATCTCTCTGGTTGGGTGCCTCTGCTGACCAGAATACAGAGCCGCAGCCAAGATTCACGTGCTGGTTGCTGTGGGCCCCGCCTTTCTATTTCTAGCTGACACCACATAGTCTATCCCTGATGATACTTCCAATGTTCCCCATTTGGCAAGACAGAAGTGGGCCTCCTGCAGAATACCCAAGAATGCTGGGGAAGCTGGATGTCCACCATGGGCTCCCTTTTCATTCCCTTGTAGAAATCTTGGGCCCAAGGAAATTCTTTCTGTGTGGTGGGTGCTATGCCATTGTCGTGGAGAGGTGACAGAGTCAAAGTGAAAGCATTTCTCTTACCTTTCTAATGTAGCTTCTATTTTCATCACAGTGTGATCTGAGAGCATACATTGTACAATGTTTATTTTAAAAAATTGATTAGCAATTAACATGTATTTTATGACTCAGAGCATGGTCTATCTTAGGGGCTGTTATAAGTGTCCTCCAGAAAAATGTGTTCTTTTATTGTATGAGTATTGTATTGATGTCAATTATATCCAAGTGACTGATGGTGTTGTTGAGTTCAACTCTGTACATACTGATTTTCTGCTTGCAGAATGTCTTTATTACTTATAGGAGTTAAAATCTTCAACTCTAATAGTGGATCCATATATGTTTCCTTGCAGTTCTACCAGCTGTTGCCTCATGTATTTTATTACTTTTTTCTTGGTCACATACATTGACCCTTTTATCATTATGTAATGCCTCTCTTTATTCCTGATAATTTTCCTTGCCCTGATGTCTGCCCTGTCTGAAGTTAATATAGTTACTCCTACTTTCTTTCAATTAGCTTTAACATGTGATATCTTTTTCCATCCTTTTACTTCCAATCTATATGTGTCTTTATATTTAGAGCAGGTTTCCTCTAGACAACATATTGTTGAATATTGTTTTTTGTTCCACTCTTCAAAAATCTCTGTCTTTTGATAGGTGCATTTAGATCACTGGTGTTTATAGTGATTATTGATAGAGGTGGATTAATATCTGTCATATATTTATTACTGGTCTTTATTCATTTCCCTTGTTCTTGCTTGTTTTTTCAGATTATGCTGTTTTTCTACCTTTTTTGGCTTAAATGAACATTTTATGTGATTCTGTTTTCTCTTTTTTATTAGCAAATCAAATATTTAAATAAACTTCTTCAAGTGGTTACCACAGTGTTTTCAATATACATTTACAACTAATCCAACTCTATTTGTCAAATAACAATATACTACTTCACAGATAGTACAAGTATCTTATGTTAACAAAGTAGTTCTAATTCCTTCCTCTCATCGTTTGTATCATTGCTTTCTTTCATTAAACCTAATTATAGGGTGTGATCATTGAATACATTGCTGCTATCATCATTTTGAATAAACTGTTAGATTAAATATAAGAAAAATGAAAGTTTTAATTTTTTCCTTCACTTTTTATTTCTCTTTTTTTCTTTATTAAGTTCTAAGTCTGACAAATATAATTTCTTTTGGTTCCTGAAAAATCTTAACTTTAACATTTCTTGCAAAGCAGGTTTACTCTCAACAAACTTCTTCAATTTTGCTTGTCTGAGAAAATATTTATTTCTCCTTCACTTCTGAAGAATAATTTCAGAGTGCAGAATTCTAGGTTGGCATTTCTCCAATACTTTAAATATTTAACTCCACTCTTTTTACTTGTGTGGTGTATGAGGAGGAGTCCTATGTAATTTTTATCCTTGATCCTCTATAGGTAATTTTTTTTTGGGCTTCTGATACGGTTTGAATCTGTGTCACTGCCCAAATCTCATGTTGAATTATAATCTCTCATGTTGGAGGTAGGGCCTGGTGGGAGGTGATTAGATCAAAAGGGTGGATTTCCCCCTCTGTTCTCATGATAGTGAATGAGTTATCATGAGATCTGATTGTTAAAAAATGTGTGGCACCTCCTCCCACCTTGGTCGTGCTCCTGTCATGTAAGATGTACCTGTTTCCCTTTCACCTTCTGCCATGATTTTAAGTTTCCTGAGGCCTCCCTAGAAGCCAAGCAGATGCTGTCCTGCTTCCTATACAGCCTGAGGAACTGTGAGTCAATTAAATCTCTTTCCTTTATAAATACCCAGTCTTAGGTATTTCTATATAGCAGAACAAACTAATACAACTTCTTTCAAGATTTTTAAAAAAATATTTGATTTTCTGTGGTTTAAGTATAATTTTCCTAAGTGTATATTTTTTGGCATTTATTCTGCTTAGTGCCCTTTAAGTTTCTGGATCTGTGGTTTGGTCTGATATTAATTATCAGTCATTATTGCTACAAATATTTCTTCCGCTCCCTCTTGTTCTTTTTTTGGCAGTTCCATTATGCACATGTTACTTCTTTTGTCTTTATCTCACAGTTCTTGGATTTTTTGTCCTGTTTTTTTTCAGTTTTTTTTTTCCCTTTACTTTTTAGTTGTGGATGCTTCTATATTTACTGATCCTTAAACTCACTAATTCTTTCCTCAGACATGTCCAGACTACTAATGAGCCCATCAAAGGCATTATTCATTTCTGTTACAATGTTTTTTTATTTCTAGCATTTCCTTTTTATTACATCTTAGAATTTCTGTTTCTCTGATTACACTACTTATCTGTTCTTGCATGTTGCCCACTTTATTCCATTAGATTTCTCAGCATATTAATCATAGCTTTTTGAAGTCACAGTGTGATAATTTCAACACCTCTGTCACATCTGGTGTTTTTAACTATAGTCATCATGTTGCACCATAAGGTCTCTTGAACTTATTACTCCTATCTAACTAAAATTTTGTAAGCTTTGACCCTTCCATTAGAGGATAATACACTCTCTCAGCTTTTGTTTGTCTGAGAAAGTCTTCATTCTTAATTTTTGAAGAACAGCTTTCCTGGGTCATTTGTTGATAGTATTTTTCTTTCACCACTTTGATTATATCATCCTATTCTGTCCAGGCCTGTTACATTTGTGCTGAGAAATCTCCTACTAGCCTTGTTGAAACTTTCTTATATATTAGTTACTTCTTTTTTCTTATTGTTTTCAGGAGCCTCTCTTTGTCTTTGATTTTTGACAGTTTGATTATATGTTGGTATAATCTTGCTTGGATTGATCTAATTGGAGACCTTTGGTCCTTCCTGTACCTGGATATTTATATCTTTTCCCAGATTTAGAAAGCTTTCTTATGTTATTTTAATAATATTTCCAACGCCATTTGTCTTTGTCTTCTTCTTCTTGAACTCCTATATTTTGAATATTTCCTCTTTTGATCTTGTCCCACAAATCCTATAGTTTTTTTGTCCTTTTCATTTTTTTCTCCTATGACTGTATATATTCAAATGCCTTGTCTTCAGTGTCACAGTATTTCTTCTGCTTGATGAATTCTGTTGTTGCTGCTCTCTGTTGCATTTTAAACTTCATTTATTTTTCAGCTTCAGAATTTCTTTTTAATTTTCAAAAATAATTTTATTCACTCTGTTAAATTTCTCATTTTGGTCAGTTATTGTTTTCCTGATTTTATAAAATTATCTGCATTTTCTTGAAGTTCCTTGAGCCTTTCAATGACAATTACTTTGAATTATTGATGATGAAGTTCATATATTTCCATTTCTTTGGGGTCAGCTACCGGGAGCATACTATGTTGTTTTGGTGGTATGTCTTCTTGTTTTCTCATTTTTGTGCCTTATATTGATATCTGTCCATTTGAAGTAGGAGCCTTATTCCAGTTTTTTTCATACTGGCTTTGTCTAGAAAAGACTTTCACCAGATTCAGAGATTCTGAGCAGAGCATCTGGTATGGCTGGCTTGTTGCTGGAGTCCTCAGGCAAGCTGGCCTGATACCAGGTTAGCAGGTAGGTGGGCCTGAATCCTGGTTCTGTGGAGTTGTGCCTGTAGCCCTGATCTACCATGGTGGACTTGTTGATTGGCATATGGGTATGGGCCAGGAGCCTGTATCCATGGGGGCCAGCCTGAAGCCTGAGTCTACAAGAGCTGAGC
Source organism: Piliocolobus tephrosceles (assembly GCF_002776525.5). NCBI lineage: Eukaryota > Metazoa > Chordata > Mammalia > Primates > Cercopithecidae > Piliocolobus > Piliocolobus tephrosceles. The sequence goes on from NC_045446.1 coordinate 13,085,440, forward strand.
TGATACTAGTGTGAACCTTGAGCCTGAGTCTTTAGGGGTCACTCAGATGTTGTGATGGGCCTGGCACCTGGGACCACTGACATGGGTCTGCATTCTGAGTCCATGGGGCTGGTCTGGTGCTGGGGCAAGTCTAAACCAAGTCTGTAGGGATGAGTCTGGGTCCTGAGTCCATGGGCATTGGAATGGGTCTGCAAGGGTGGTCATGGTGCCTCAGTCCATGTGGCTCATTTTGGCAATGGGGTCCACTGGGGTGGGCCTGGACCTTGGGTCTGCTGGGTCCTCTGGAGATTTGGGCTTATAGGAACTGGCCTGCAGCTTAGGGTTGGCCTGGTGCTAGGGCAGGTGTAGAGTCTGGGTCCGTAGGACTAGTCTGGAGTCTAGGATGGTTTGAGTTGAACTTGTGCCTGGTATCACTGGAGATGGCCTTATTTCTTGTTGTGTATATTTTCAGTCATGTTTTAAAGTGATTTCTATGGGAATTCCAATTAGCGTGTTAATTTTTAAAAATCTATAATTTCTATCTCTTTATTGATATTCTGTATTTGGTGACATATCATGTTCATGCTTTCTTTTAATTCTTTAAACAATTTTTTTTTTTTTTTTGGTTCTCTGACCATACTTAAAAGATCTAATTTAAAGTCTTTGAGTAGTAAGTACCAAATTTTGTCCCCCACAGTAATATTTTTCTGTTGGTTGTTGTTTTTGCTATTTTTGCTATTTTTGTTTTTGTTTTTCTTATTTCTTCTTCTTTGTTAAATTTCCTGGATTAATTCTGTAAATATTTTATTCCCTCAATGTGGCCCATGGGTTATCTGCTTCCTGGGAGCTATCCCTGGCCCAGTGTAATTTAATGTCAGTCCATAATCCTTTGCCAAGGAGAGTATGTATGAGAATATATGCTTAACACTTCACTTAGTTTATAAGACAGCTTCAGCTTTCACTTCTTCCTTGCTTAGGGCCTCATAGTCAGCCAGAGGTAAATGAGTGGTGGGCCTTTCTTCTTTCTTAGTTGTTTCCTGGGCATGCACATAGCTTTCCATATTTGTGAGGGACTTTAGATCTCCAAGAATATGTCAGAGCTTTTCAAAGCTCCTTATGATTATCTAGTTATTCAGGATTGTCTTTTAAATTTCTGACCAAACCCTTATTTACCTGCATTCATAGCCTTACTAAGTTGTGCTATTGTTAGCGGATTGATGGTGTTTACGCCATCTAGTGGTAGGAGTTTGTTTTCACTGAGCTGAAATCTTCATACAAAAAATAGCCAAAACATCCTGGGAACAGAGGTGCAATTTCAGACAAAATATTGACTCTGCTCAGATGATGGCACTTTTAATAGAGCATCACAAGATGTCGGTCCTCTAAGCTGGTTGCTCTACTGCTGGCTTTTCATACATACTCTGCCAATGAGCTTGAAGGGAGAGGGGATAGAAATTAGCCTCAAATTAAAACATTATAGATCTCTCTATTTTTCTGAGGTTTACTAGCATCTCTTAGATAATTTTCTGTTTTAGCTGTGGCTTTGATTAATTTCCAATGCTCTGAAATCATTACTTTTGGTTGTTTTGCCAGTGATTTCCCTGCTTTTGTTCTCAGTCTGCCATTCCAGAAGTCAATCTTCTAGCATTTACATATACATAATTATTCTAATTTCTTATTCTTTCACCTCACTTCCTATCAATACAAAATGCAATATTCACTAAAGGAAATCAACACGATCCAGACTCTTTAAAACACCACATACACAGTAGCCCCCATACAATTAAAAGTTCCTAGACATGTGAAGAAAGAAGCAAGAGAAAAAGAAGGTAATAACAGAAACTGGGTCATTTCAAGATAGCTATATTTATGTCTTCATTGAATTTTTATTTGCACTAAATGATTTATCATGTAGAAATTTAGCTTCTTGATTAACTTCATACATCTGAGTCATTTTTATAACTGATGAAATATAACAATGACTTCAGTAACTGGCATGTATTCTGTTTTTGTTTGAAAATGCAATGGAAACTTACATTTCTTATATTTTAAAAATCTATTCTTCAATTATATATAGGTTGCTAGTGACACACAGACAATGCTGTCTACCCACTGACTTTCCTTCTTTTGGCAAATGAAACTCTAGAGCTGCTATAAGCATTCTGACTTACCAAGAATGGTGAACGTCTCTTTTCTAACAATACTGTAAAGGCTCCCGAGAAGATAAACTGGAAACAAAGATTACATTTGTTAATACCCAGTCATTATGCTTATGTATAAACTTAAAAAGTAAGAGAATTCTGGAATGTTTTAACATAAAGAATATGGGACCATTGAGAAAATCATTCAGGATATAATTCAAGGGTTTTTTTTTTTTTTTATTTGTGAAGATGGGAGAAAGCCATGAAATCTCTGGCTACTAATTTAATATATGTATTGGAAATAGAATCTAAGGGCATTCTGAAGTGACTTTATGGAAAAAGGAGTCTCAATGTTTCCTTAGTTTTTGTCAATTATAATTTATTAAAGCCAATATGTAAATTACAGGAAAATGCACACAATTAATGAATTTACTACTGGGAAATGTTGTATCTTGGTGACTTCATATGAAAATACTTTTAATATATTGCTTATATATTTTATTAATAGAAAATATCATTCATAAAATATTGGTGCTTCAGTTTACATACTTAAATAGAAGAATTATACAATGTCTTCCATGAGAAGCTTGTTCTGAGATCTTCCATCATTTCGTGACACTTGTTAGAAAGATGGCAATTATGGTGTATCAGAAATTTATTTTACTCACAGATGCAACATTTATGAACTTATAAAACTTTCCACAGCGTTAAGAAATGAACAGGTCAGTTAGTAGTATGGGAGAGGGATGTTCTTTTCCCAGAAAAAAGCTGGAAACTCATATGTCAATGCTAAATAGAATTTTGAAGTAAGAAGGATCTGAGGTTGAGTTCTTTGCTCTTTGCTTTCTCTGTGACTCAGGAAAATTACTTAACCTATAACTTAGTTTTGCTTTTTTCATTGGTAACATGAGGATAATCTGTTACACCGTGTTATTGTGGTAGTGTTGTAATAGTTACATATAATGTTTCGATTTTTTTTCCAAGATGGCAGATTAGGGGGCTTTTAGCATACTTTAGCAACTTGGAAATAAAAGAATAGTGCATAAAGATCAACTCTGTGGGCTTTAATTCAAAAAGGAAAACAGAAACTCACGGATGTTGTTAAGGACCCCCAGATCCTGGAGAAGAGAGCATGGGCGAACAGTCCCCATGATGATGTCTGGCTGATAGAAGTGAGTGAAGTCCCACTGTGTGAGAGAAGCAGAGAGCCTCCCTCTGTGACTCATCTTTGCATGGGAAATCCAAGGAACCCAGGCTGTGGGGGAGCATTTTATTTCTCCCAAGCTCTGGAGCTAACTTAGGGAGAAGCTGGGAGACACTGAGAGGGAAAGGCACTGGGAAAAGCTGCAGACATTTTCCCAAACCCAGGACCAATAGCAGGACATCATTTTTAATCTGGGTGCACACAAAGTCAGTCATTCTATGGTGAGCCTGCAGCATGGCCACGTAAGGATTATAGTCTTGGGCCAGAGATTGGAGTTCTTGCCCTGGTGTGGGCTAAGAGCCTCCACAGCTAGAACTGTGGAAAGTGTCTGAGCAGTGAGCACTGGAATTGTGCTCTCCTGCGTTGCAGGCCTGAGGTGGGAGCAGAGCTGCTACAGTTGTGGATCTCATTCTTTTGTATGGTTGAATAGTACTCCATTGTGTATATGTACCACATTTTCTTTATTCATCCTTTTATGTACACTTAGGTTGCTTCCAAGTCTTAGCTATTGTAAACAGTGCTGCAATAAATGTAGGAGTGCAGATATTTCTTCGATACACTGATTTCCCTTCCTTTGGGTATATATGTAGCAGTGGGACTGCTGGATCATATAGTAGCTGAATTTTTAGTTATCCAAGGAACCTCCAAACTATTCTGCATAGTGGGTGTATTAATTTACATTCCCATGAACAGTGTACAAAGGTTCCGTTTCCTCCACATCGTCACCAGCATTTGTTAGTGCCTGTCTTTTGGATATAAGCCATTTTAACTGGGGTGAGATGATATCTCATTGTAGTTTTGATTTGCATTTCTCCAAAGATCAGTGATGTTGAGCACCTTTTCATATACCTGTTTGTCATTTGTATGTCTTATTTCGAGAAATGTCCACTGAAATCTTTTGCCTATTTTTTAATCGGATGACTAGATTTTTTCCTTATAGAGTTGTTTGAGCTTCTTATATATTCTAGCTATGAATCCCTTGTCAGATGGGTAGTTTGCAAACATTTTCTCCCATTCTGCGGATTGTCTCTTCACTTTGTTGATTGTGTTCTTGCTGTGCAGAAACTTTCAAACTGGATGTGATTCCATTTGTCCATGTTTGCTCTGATTGCCTGTGCTTCTGAGGTATTGCTCAAGAAATTTTTGCCCAAACCAATGTCCTGGAGATTTTCCTCATGTTTTCTTGTAGTAGTTTCATAGTTTGAGGTCTTAGATTTGTCTTTAATCCATTTTGATTTGATTTTTGTGTATGGTGAGAGATATTAATTCTTCTGCATATGGATATTCAGTTTTCCCATCACCATTTATTGAAGAGACTGTCTTTTCCCCAGTATATGTTCTTGGTACCTTTGTTGAATATGTGTTCACTCTAGGTGTGTGGATTTGTTTCCTGGTTCCCTAGTTAATTTCTAGGTATTTAATTTTATGTGTGACTGTTGTAAATGAGATTAATCTTTTTATTTCTTTTTCAGATTGCTCACTGTTGGCATATAGAAACACTACTGATTTTTGTATGTTGATGTTGCATCCTGCAACTTTACTGAGTTTATCAGTTTTAATAGTTTTCTAGTGGAGTCTTCAGGTTTTTCCAAATATAAGGCAATATCATGTGCAAACAAGAATAATTTGACTTTTTCCTTTTCAATTTGGATGCCCTTCATAGCTTTTTCTCGTCTGATTGCTCTAGCTAGGACTTCCAGTACTATGTTAAATAACAGTGGTGGCAGTAGGCATCGTTGTGTTCCAGATCTTAGAGGAAAGGCTTTCCATTTTTCCCCATTCAGTATGATACTAGCTGTGGGTCTGTCATAAGTGACTTTTATTATATTGAGGTATGTTCCTTATATCCTCAGTTTTTTGAGGGTTTTTAACATGAAGAGATGTTGGGTTTTATCATATGACTTTTCAGTATCATTTGAAGTGATCTTATGGTTTTTATTTTTCATTTTGTTGATATAATGTACTACATTGATTTACTTGGTATGTTGATTCATCCTTGCATCCCAGGAGTAAATCCCACTTGGTCATGATGAATGATCTGTCTGATGCATTGTTGAATTTGGTTTGCTATTATTTTGTTGAGGATTTTTGCATCAATATTCATCAGATTGACCTGTAGTTTTCTTTTTTTTGTTTCTTTTTTTTTCGGATGGGTCCTTGTCTGGTTTTGATATTAGGGTTTTACTAGCCTTGTAGAATGACTTTGGAAGTATTCCCTTCTCCTCTATTTTTTTTTGAAACAGTTTGAGTAGAATTGATACTAGTTCTTTAAATGTTGGGTAGAATTCATCAGTTAAGCTATCAGGTCCCAAGTTTTTCTTTACTGAGAGACTTTTGACTATGGCTTTGACCTCATTCCTTGTTATTGGTCTGTTCAGGTTTTGGCTTTCTTTATGGTTCAATCTTGGTAGGTTGTATGTATCTTGGAATTTGTTCATTTTGTCTAGATTTTCCAATTTATTGGCATATAGTTGCTCATAGTAGCCACTAATGATCTTTTGAATTTCTGCAACATCAGTTGTAATGTCTCTTTTTTAATTCCAGATTTTATTTATTTGAATCTCTCTTTTTTTCCTGGTTAGTCTGGCTAAACATTTGTCAAATTTGTTTAACTTTGCAAAATATCAACTACCTGTTTCACTGATTTTTTTTCTCCCCGAGACAGAGTCTCACTCTGTTGCCCAGGCTGGAGTGCAGTGGTGCAATCTCGGCTCACTGCAAGCTCCGCCTCCTGGGTTCACACCATTCTCCTGCCTCAGCCTCCCGAGTAGCTGGGACTACAGGCACCCACCTCACCATGCCTGGCTAATCTTTTGTATTTTTAGTAGAGACAGGGTTTCACCGTGTAAGCCAGGATGGTCTCGATCCCCTGACCTCATGATCTGCCCGCCTCAGCCTCCAAAAGTGCTGGGATTACAGGCGTGAGCCACTGTCCCCGGCCTGCCCTTACACTTTCTATCATGAGATGACGTAGCATGAAGGTCCTCACAAGATGCCAGCATCTTGATATTAGAATTCCCAGCACCAAGAACTGTGAGAAATACATTTGTTTTCTTTTATAAATTACTTAGCCTGTGATGTTCTATCACAGCAACACAAAATGGACTAAGACAGAACGTATATTTTTGGCACCTCTGAATTGAATTAAGGCCCCATTTTTCTTATCTGAATCACTGCAGTAGCCTCTTCTAACTTCCCTAACATTCTCAAATCTAATCTCTTATTACTCATAGAGTAATGGTATTAAAACAAACCTAATCATAGCACTGTACTGAATCAGAATATTGTCTAGGGCTGTCCAATAGAAATATAATGCAAGCAACATATGTAATTATAAGTTTTCAAGTGCCATATTAAGAAAACTAAAAAGAAATATATATAACTTATTTTAATAATATTTTCTATAAGTTCACATACCCAAAATTATTTCAACATAGAATCAATATAAAATAATTATATATTTTACATTTTAAAATGTATACTAAGTTTTGAAATCTTATATGTATTTTATCTTTACAGCACTTCTCAGTGCATTTTAGTTGCATTTTCCAGGTTCAGTAGGTATATGTGACTATTGTATTGGACAGTGCAGCTCTAGTCCTTAGTTATCTCCTCTTTTCTATGTTTATTCATTTCCTTGGTGATCTCATCTAGTCTCATTACTAGATACCAGTGACTCTTCATTCTACTTTTTTAAGATTTCTTTCTTAAGCTTCTTTTTTGTCATTACATTTATTTTTTTTTAATTTACATAGGTTTTTGGGAACAGGTCATATTTGGTTACATGATCTTTAGTGGTGATTTGTGAGATTTTGGTGTACCCATCTCCTTAGCAGTATACACTGAACCCAATTTGTAGTCTTTTATCCCTCACCTCCTCCCACCCTTTCCCCCGAGTCCCCAAAGTCCCCTGTATTGTTCTTATGCCTTTGCAGCCTCATAGCTTAGCTCCCACTTATGAGTGAGAACATACAATGTATGGTTTTCCATTCCTGAGTTACTTCACTTAAATCAGTAGTCTCCAGTTCCATCCAGGTTGTTGTGAATGCCATTCATTTGTTGCTTTTTATGGCTGAGTAGTATTCCATTGTATATGTATACCACAGCTTCTTTATCTATTCGTAGATTGATGGACATTTGGGCTGGTTCCATATTTTTGCAATTGCAACTTGTGCTGCTATAAATACGTGGGTGCAAGTATCTTCTTTGTGTGACTTTTTTTCCTCTGAGTAGATACCCAGCAGTGAGATTGCTGGGTCAAATGGTAGTTCTACTTTTAGTTCTTTAAGAACTCTCCACACTGTTTCCATAATAGTTGTATTAGTTTACATTCCCCCACCAGCATAGAAGTGTTCCCTTTTCACCGCATCCATGCCAACATCTATTTTTTTTTTTTTTTATTTTTTGATTATGGCCATTCTTGCAGGAGTAAGGTGGTATCACACTGTGGTTTTGATTTGCATTTCCCTGATCATTAGTGATATTGAGCATTTTTTCACATGTTTATTGGCCATTTGTATATCTTCTTTTGAGAATTGTCTATTCATGTCCTTAGCCCACTTTTTGATGGGACTGTTTGATTTTCTCTTGCTAATTTGTTTGAGTTCCTTGTAAATTCTGGATATTAGTCCTGTGTCAGATGTGTAGATTGTGAAGATTTTCTCCCGCTCTGTGGGTTGTTTGTTTACTCTGCTGACTGTTCTTTTTGCTGTACAGAAGCTCTTTAGTTTAATTAAGTCCCACCTATTTATCTTTGTTTTTGTTGCATTTGCTTTTGGGTTCTCAGTCATGAAGTCTTTGCCCAAGTCAATGTCTAGAAGGGTTCTTCCGATGTTAATTTAATTTTATTTTTTTTTTAGATTTAAGTCCTTGATCTATGTTGAGTTGATTTTTGAATAAGGTGAGAGATGACGGTCCAGTTTCATTCTCCTATATGTGACTTGCCAATTATCCCAGTACCATTTGTTAAATAGGGTGTCCTTTCCCCACTTTATGTTTTTGTTTGCTTTGTCAAAGATATGCCAACTGTAAGTATTTGGCTTTATTTCTGGGTTCTCTATTCTGTTCCATTGGTCTATGTGCCTATTTTTATACCAGTGCCATGCTGTTTGGGTGACTATTGCTTTATAGTATAGTTTGAAGTTGGGTAATATGATGCCTCCAGATTTGTTGTTTTTGCTTAATATTGCTTTAGCTATGTGGGCTTTTTTTTTTTTTTTTTTTTTTTTTTGGTTCCATATGAACTGTAGGATTGGCTTTTTCCAGTTCTGTGAGGAACGATGGTAGTATTTTGATGGGAATTGTGCTGAATTTGTAGATTGCTTTGGCAGTATGGTCATTTTCACAATACTGATTCTACCTATCCATTAGCATGGGATGTGTTTCTATTTGTTTCTGTCATCTACAATTGCTTTTAGCAGTGTTTTGTAGTTTTCCTTGCAGAGGTCTTTCAACTCCTTGGTTAGGTATACTCCTAAATATTTTATTTTATTTTTTGCAGCTATTGTAAAAGGGGTTGAGTTCTTGATTTGTTTCTCAGCTTGGTTGCTGTTGGTGTATAGCAGAGCTACTGATTTGTGTACATTAATTTTATATCCTGAAACTTTGCTGAATTCATTTACCAGTTCTAAGAGTTTTTTGGATGAGTCATTAGGGGTTTCTAGATATACAACTGTATCATTAGGAAAAATCAAGAGTTTGACTTCCTCTTTATTGATTTGGATGTCTTTTATTTCTTTCTCTTGTCTGATTGCTCTGGCTAGGACTTCCAGCACTATGTTGAATAAAAGTGGTGAGAGTGAGCATCCTTGGCTTGTTCCAGTTCTCAGAGGGAATGCTTTCAACTTTTCCCCATTCAGTGTAATGTTGGCTGCAGATTTGTTATAGATGACTTTTATTACATTGAGGTATGTCTCTTGTATGCTGATTTTGCTGAGGGTTTTAATCATAAAATGACGCTGGATTTTGTCAAATGCTTTTTCTGCATCTATTGAGATGTGATTTTTGTTTTTAATTCTGTTTATGTGGTGTATCACATTTATTGACTTGAGTATGTTAACACACCCCTGCATCCCCTGCGAAACCCACTCGATCATGGTGGATTATTTTTTTGATGTGCTGTGGGATTCAGTTAGCTAGTATTTTGTTAAGGATTTTTGCATTTATGTTCATCAGGGATATTGGTCTATAGTTTTCTTTTTTGTTATGTCCTTTTCCTGGTTTTGGCATTGGGGTGATACTGGTCTCATAGAATGATTTAGGGAGGATTCCCTCTTTCTCTATTTTCTGGAGTTGTGTCAGTAGGATTGGTACCAATTCTTCTTTGAAGGTCTGATAGAATTCTGCTGTGAATCCATCTGGTCCTGGGCTTTTTTTTTGTTAGCAATTTTTTATTACCATTTTAAGCTCACTACTTTTGTTTTTTTTTGTTTTTTGTTTTTTTTTTTTGGTATGTTCAGAGCTTCTATATCTTCCTGGTTTAATCTAGGAGGGTAGTACATTTCCAGAAATTTTTCCATCTCCTCTAGGTTTTCTAATTTATGTGCACAAGGTGTTCATAGTAGCCTTGAGTTATCTTTTGTATTTCTGTGGTTTCAGTTGTAATATCTCCCATTTCATTTCTAATTGAGCTTATTTGGATTGTCTCTCTTTTCTTGGTTACTCTTGCTAATGTTCTATCAATTTATTTACTTATTCAAAGAGCCAGCTTTTTGTTTCATTTATCTTTTGTATTGCCTTTCCCCCTCAATTTCATTTAATTCTGCTTTAATCTTTGTTATTTCTTTTCTTCTGTTGGGTTTGTGTTTGGTTTGTTCTTGTTTCTCTAGTTCCTTGAGGTGTGACCTTAGATTGTCTATTTGTGCTCTTTCAGACTTTTTGATGTAGGCATGTAAACTTTTTCTTAGTACTGCCTTTGCTGGATCCCAGAGGTTTTGACAGGTTGTGTCACTATTATTCAGTTCAAAAAATTTTGTAATTTCCATTGTGATTTCATTGTTGACCCAATGATCATTCAGGAGCAGGTTATTTAATTTCCATGTATTTGCTTGGTTTTAAAGGTCCCTTTTGGAGTTGATTTCCAATTTTATTCCACTGTGGTCTAAGAGAGTACTTGATATTATTTCAATTTTTCTAAATTTATTGTGACTTGTGTTGTGGCCTATCATTTGGTCTATCTTGGAGAAAGTTCCATGTGCTGATGAATAGAATGTATATTCTGCAGTTGTCAAGTAGAATTGTTTTGTAAATATCTGTTAAGTCAATTTGTTCCAGGGTATAGTTTAAATCCATATTTCTTTGTCAATTTTCTGTCTTGATGACCTGTCTAGTGCTGCCAGTAGAGTACTGAAGTCCCCCCTATTATTGTGTTGCGATCTCATTTCTTAGGTCTAGTAGTAATTATTTTATAAATTTGGGAGCTCCAGTGTTAGGTGCATATATATTTAGGACTGTGATATTTTCTTGTTGGACAAGGCCTTTTATTATTATATAAGGTCTCTCTTTGTCTTTTTTAACTGCTGTTCCTTTAAAGTTTGTTTTGTCTCATACAGGGATAGTTACTCCTGCTAGCTTTTGGTGTCCATTTGCATGGAATATCCTTTTCTACCCCTTTCCCTTAAGTTTATGTGATTCCTTATGTGTTAGGTGAGTCTCTTGAAGGCAGCAGATACTTGATTGGTGAATTCTTGTCCTTTCTGCAATTCTGTATCTTTTATTCTAATTCTGTCTTCTGAACTCTACATTCCATATCCAACAGGCTATTGACATTTCAAACTCAATATTGTCAAAGCAAACTCATTGTCTTCCTCTGAAAACCAGTTCTGTACAGTCTCACCTGTATCACTTGATGTCAAGTCATTCCTTCTATTAGCTTGAACAAAAACCCTGGCATTGTCTTTAACTTCTTTCACACTCCATACCCAATCCATCAAGACATTAAGTTGGCTCTACATCAACATATGTCTAAATTACTTTCACCACCTTCACTACTAACAACTTTGTTTGAGTCTCACCTGGACTTTTGAAGTAGCTTTCTAAAAAGTCTATTTGGACCCCTTCATTCTCTTTTCAACACAGAAACCAAAGTGATTCTTTTAAAACCTAAACCAGATTATTTAACTTCTATTTATGAAACACTATAATAACTCCAATTCACTTACAGTAAAAGCTAAAATATTTACAATGGCTTACATAGCCCTATATTGTCATGCACCTCATTCTTTTTTCTAGCTTGTTTTCTACTATTATTGTGATTGCTCACTCTGTTCCAGAAATGTTCCAGAAATACTGACTGCATTTTTCTAGGAACTCTTCATCAAAGACTTCATTCTGACTGTTTTCTCTCCAAAATGTTCTTTCCCAACGTATCTTTGTGGTCAAAACCATCACTTTTTCAAGTCCTTGCTCAAATATCACTATGGTAGTTTGAACTGTTGGTCACAATTTTTTACTTTTAGGTAATAATAATATATTTTCATACTCTTGCCATGATCTCATGGTGCTTGGATTATGCTTCCCTGCTCTTTAATTTAGGACTTGATCATTTTATTTGTTTTAGCTGGGATTTTAACAAACATGACCCAAACCAAAGCTTGAAATGGTCTTGTGTGATTAGGATTGTCCTCTTGTGTTCTCACTTTTCATTGTGAGAAGAATATGCCTCTAGTAGCCACTAGTCTAAAAGCAATAAGATACATATGGAGTGGATCTGGACCTGTCCTGTAGCTTGAAACCAGGCCAAGAGCAGCTGAATCTCTGCCAAGTCTGCACGAGTAAAAAATAAATGCTTGTAATTGTATGCCACTGGGTTTTTGGTGGTTTATTGCATAACAATAGATCAGTAATAGAGTCACTTTTTCAATGAGCCCTACCTCAACCATCCAATTTTAGATGATAATCTATATCCCTTTGCCACTTTCCCAAAAATTCCAGTCCCCCTTAGCCTACTCTTTTTCTTTTTGCTTCTATAGCCTTATCATCTTCTAATATACTATGCCATGCTAAAATAAAAGCTCCATAAGAACTTGGATCTTTGTTTTGTTTGCTAATGTATCTCAGGCACCTAAAACAGTGCCTGACACATCATGGTACTCAATAAGTACCAGTTGAGTGATCAGACTCCAAATGTGATATTATAATAAGCTTCACTCAGGATTTTGTGGGAAACATGGCACATCAACCACCATAATATCCTTCTTCATGATATTCCCTTTAAAGACAATGGCACATCACTCATCATACTATCAGACACAATAAAATTCAATTTTAAAATCTCTGTTCAGTTTTACCAAATACTTCTTGAATACAACACAAAGATTTTATGTTTCTTTCCCTACACAAATTGTATATATCCCACTATTTCCTCAGCAGTTATGCTCTCTCATTTTTTATTTGCCCCACTGGCAAAATAAATACCATATGGGCAGTTGAATAGTCACCAACAATTTTCTGTTTTCCCAAAATGCCCCTTGTGCATCTTATCATTTTTCTTCATATCCTAGAAGAATGTATAAGGTAGCCTTTTAACAAAAGACTCTTATTATTAAAGAATATCACTGATAAGAATCTAAGTTTTTTCATATTGGTATATTATTTTCAACTAGATAAAATGAGTTCCTTGAGAATAAAAATTGTGCATTTTTAGTTTCAGTCTCTGGCGCACTGCTTGACTGATACACAGTCATTAAATGTAATGAATAACAATCAGAAATTTGATTATTTACTCACAAGCCAGGATGACCAAAATGGGTATGCTGTTAGTAATGCAATAGGAGTATATGTGGCTCCAAATGCAACAATTTGTGTGAATAACAAATACATCCAGAGCAGTCCCAGGCAATCAAGAAGTATGCCAGTCATTATTTGTATGGCCTGGAAGAAAATAACACTACCATTAATTATTATTTTAGTTCAACCTTTGAAAGGAATATACATCAAGAAAAAGCCAAGATGAAGATGGAAGATGATGACCTAACAGAATTTTAAATTTCTCAACATTCAAATCAGATAAGGAGACTTTATTATTTCAGAGCAGTTTGTAGATATAATGACTATGTACATATCCAACAAAATTATACTAGGAATCTGTTTATCTGATTGGTTCAGGAGATTACATAGCATTAGTCCTGGAGTCCAGAAGAACTGATCTCTTTCAAGAGTCATCAGTCCCTGTGTGGTCAACAATCCTTGATCTGTATGGTCAAGACTTCTTGACCTAGATCAACAATATTATCTGGCATATATAACTCTTATGTTCTACAGGCAACTAGACTTGGTATTTCTAACCTTCCCTAGATTCCTCTTATCTTACCAAAGCTGGGTTTTGGACTTCGGTTCCTTTTGTTCTTCCCACCTCCAAAACATCTATAACTCATAGTCTTGAGTCCTTCACAAGAGGGTCCTTTTGAAAGGATAGTTAGCCTTTGGGATCCTTGGTTTTCTGTCACTCTTCCAAGGGGCTATTTCCTGATGTGGAGGTCTCAGATAATTCGTACCCACTGAAGTTATAGGTCAGCTATGACAGTTTCTCAGCCGTAGGAGGACAATTCTAAGTTGTATGAAGAGCCCTCTAACGTATCACTGTAGGGCCTTTCAGTTGCTTTTCAGGTAGATAGTTCTCAGGGGTGCTTTTTTTTTTTGCCACAGCTGAATGAACCAACATTCTGACTCTTCCTACCTACATCCCCAGGTAAGCACAGGGGTTAAGTTTGAAAAAGCTGAAGGAGCAGGATTGGAGTTCATAACTTAGCATCTTTTGCCATACTGCCACCATAGTTTCACAATGTCTGTGGATTCCTGACATATTTTTCTCACAGATTTTCTTAAAACATGGACACCTTTACTTGAAGTTTGCAATGAGCTTCTGTTCTGGTGTGTGATTCTGGGGAGAGCCAAGAAGTGGCTAATTTATGAAAATACTATTTTCACTTACAGATTAACCCCTAGACAACACAAAACTACGCATTTAGAGGTACTTCCGACAGGCTGTGGCAGGAAGCAAGGGGAAATTGGAATGGATAGGATTTTTCCCACTGACTGACATGCTGTGCACATTTCATCTCCTTGCTTGACATGGAACACAATGACTTTCTCTGAAGTCTGAGTTTAGTGAAGGATGTGGAATTAAAAAAAAAAACCTTTATTTTTAAGTAATTATAAATTCATAGGAATTTTCAAAACTATGGACAGGTCCTTGTGTCCTGAGTCCAGATTCTCAGAATGGTTACATCTTACATAACTATATGACAATATCAAAATTAGGAAATTAACCTCGATACAGTGTGTGTGTATAGTTATGTGTCATTTTAGCACATAAGCATATTTGCATAATCACAACCATAATCAGGATACAGAACTATTCTATCCCCATGAAGATATCCCTCGTGCTATATCTTTATTGTCCCAACAATGCTAAACTTCTGGTAGTCACTAATTTGTTTTTCATATCCTCACTATTATCATTTTGATAGTGTCAAATAAATGGAATAATTCAGTATGTTCCTTTTGTGATTGGCTTTTTTGTTGTTGGCCAGCAAAATACCTTTGAAATTCATCAAGTTGTTATGTGTAACAATGTAGTTCACTCCTTTTTAATTTCTGAGTAGTAGTCTATGGTATGAACAACTAGAGTTTATTCACCTCTTGAAGGGGTATTTTGACAGTTTCCAGTTTGGGAGCTATTACAAAGAAAGATGCTATGAATAGTCATATGTAAATTCTGCAGACATCAGTTTTCAGTTGTCCAAGATAAATACCCTGGAGCTCACTTGCTAAATTTAATGGTAAGTGTATGTGTAGTACTTAAGTAAGATGTCAAACTATTTTTGAGAGTGATTATATCATTTTTATATTCTCACTGGCAATGTAAGAGAGATCCAGTTTCCCTGCATCATCTCCAGCATTTGGTATTGTCACAATTTCTTATTTTAGTTGTTCTAATAGGTTTGTAGTGATATCTCATTATGGTCTTAATTTGCGTTTCTCTCGTGGCTAATGCTGTTGAGCATCTTTCTATATGCTTATGCCATCTGTATATCTTCTTCAGTGAAATGTCTTTTCATGTCTTTTGCTGGTTTTAAAGTTGAATCATTTGTGTTTTTTCTGCAGTTGAGTCTTAAGGATTTTAAGAAGGATATTCTTAGATATAAATCCTTTGTCAGAGATGTGGTGAGCAAGCATTTTCTCCTACTCTGTAGCTTGTCACTTCATCTTCCTAACAAGGGTATTTCACAAAACAAAACTTAATTTTGGTGAAGTAAAATTTATTGATTTGTGTCTTTTATGGATGGATCATGTTTTTAAGGTCATGTTAAAGAGCTCTAGAGTCCTAGATACTAAGTATTTTCTCCTATGCTTTCTTCTAAAAGTGTTACGGTTTTATATTTTATATTTAAATATATTATTCATTATGAGTTAATTTTTGTATAAGGTAAGAGACTTTAGTTTGAGGTTCTTTTCTTTTATTTTTTGCCAGTGGTTATCCTGTTAGTCCAACACAATTTTTAGAGATGACTATACTTCCTCCATTGAATTACTTTTATAAAAAGTCAGTCAACCGTAACTGTATGAGTCTACCTATGGATAGTGTATTCTGTTCCATTTATCTGTGTATCTGTTACTACACCAATACCACACAGTCTTAATATCTGTAGTTACATGTCTTAAAATCAGGTAGTATGATTCCTTTCACTTTATTCTTCTTTAAAAAGTTTTAGCTATTCTAGCTTCTCAACCTTTCCATAAAAATTTTTGATAATCTTATTTAAATCTACAAAAAATGTTTCCAGGATTTTGATAGGAATTGTGCTAAATCTATATGTCAATTTTGGGACAATTAATATGTTTACTATGTTGAGATTTTCAGTCACAATAAATGTCTTTTCATTTACATAACCTACTTGGAATTCTTTTATTTCATTTTATTTTTTTTTTTGGAGATGAAGTTTTGCTCTTGTCAACCAGGTTGGAATTCAGTGGCATGATCTTGGCTCACTGCAACCTTTGCCTCCCAGGTTCAAGCAATCCTCCTGCCTTAGCCTCCTGAGTAGCTGGGATTACAGGCATGTGCCACGGCAGCCGGCTAATTTTTGTATTTTTAGTAGACACGGGGTTTTACCATGTTGGTCAGGTTTGTCTTGAACTCCTGACCTCAGGTGATCCACCTGCCTGAGTCTCTATTAGTATAATTTTCAAAATATGAGTCCTGTACATATCTTGCTAACTTTATACCTAAGTATTTGTTTGACTGATTTTAAATAGTATTGTGTTTTAAATTTTGTTGTCCATATGTTCATTGCTATTATATAAAAATATAATCAATTTTGTATGTTGATCATTAATCTTGTATCCTGTGACCTTACTGAACTCACTTATTAGTTCCAGGAGTCCTTTTTTTTTTTTTTTTTTTTTAATTGCATGGGATTTTCTACATAGATCATCATGTCATCTGCAAGCAGGGATATTTTCATTTTTTCCTTTACAATCTGTATGCTTTTTATTTTTCTTTTTTATCGTATTGATCTGTGCTAAGACTTCTAGTACTGTGCTAGTAAGCATGGTGAGACATGATATCTTTGCACTGTTACCAATCTTAGGTGAAAACAATTCAATTTTTAAACATGACATATAATGTTAGCTGTAAGTTTTTTTGTGGGTGTTCTTTATCAGGTTGTGGAAGTTCTCTTACATTTCTGTTATTCTAAGAGCTTTCTAAAATATCATGAATAGATGTTAAATTTTGTCAAATGTGGTTTATTTTGCATCAACTGACATGATCCATGTGATTTTTCTTCTTTAGCCTATTAATATGATGGGTTACATCGATTGCTTTTTGAGTACTAAACCAGCTTTGTATATCTGGAATAAGTCTCACTTAGTCATGGTAGAAAACTATTTTTAAATATTGTTGAACTATATTTGCTAATACTTCATAAATGATTTTTGGGTCTATATTCTGAAGGATATGGATCTATAGTTTTCTTCTTTTGTACTATCTTTGTCTTATTTGTTTTTGGTATCAGAATAATATTGGCCTCTTCAAATAAGTTGGGAAATGTTTCATTCTCTTCTGTTTTTTTTTTTGAAAAATATTGAAAATAACTGGTGTTGAATATTCTAAGAACATCTGGTAGAATTCTTCAGTGAAATCAGGCCTGGCCTGGAGATTTCTTTTTCACGAGTTTTAAAATTACAAATTTAATTTTTCTAACAATTATAGGGCCATTAAAATGATCTATTTCATATTGAGCTGAAGTTTGTGCTTTTTGGGAAAATTTGTTCATTTTATCAAAGTTATCAAATTTGTGTCTATAGTTACTGATAGCAGTCTCTTAATATCATTTTGAGATGTAAATTATCTGTAGTATACTCTTTTATTTCTGAGTTTGATAATTTTTGTCTTCTTTTTCTTGATCAGCATTGCTAGATGTTTGTTGATTTTGATGATCTTTTATAAGAATCAACTATTTGTTGTACTGATTTTCTCTACTTTTTAAATTTAAATTTTATTGATTTATTTTCTTATCTGTATTATTTTCTCCTGATTTCTTTGGGTTTATTTTGCTCTTCTTTTTTCTAGTTTTTTTTTAGGTGAGAGTTTAGAGTATTTATTTGACAATTTTCTTGTTTTCTGTAAGCATTTAGTGTTATACATTTTGATATCATGTATTTTCATTATAATTTAATTGAATTTTATAAATTTTTCATTGAAATGTCCTCTTTAAAGCATTAACTATTTAGAAGTGTCTTAATTTTCAAGTTTAGAGCTTTTTTGTTATCTTTCTCTTAATTGGTTTCTAGTATGATTCTATTTTGGTGAAAGAACACATTCCATATGATTTCAATTCTTTTAAATATTTCAAAGTTTGTTTTATGGCCCAAAATATAGTTTATTTGGTTAATGGTCCATGGACACTTAAAAAGAATGTGTATTCTTAAGAGCAAAGACATGGAATCAACCTAAATGCTCATCAACGGTAGACTAGATAAAGAAAATGTGGTACATATACACTAAGCCATAAAAAAGAATGAAATCATGTCCTTTGCTGCAACATGAATAGAGCTGGAGGCCATTATCCTAAGCAAACTAACACATGAACAGGAAACTAAATACTGCATGTTCTGACTTATAAGTGGGAGCTAAATGTCCAGCACACATGAACACAAAGAAGGTAACAACAGACATCAGGACCTGCTTGAGGGTAGAAGTTTGGAACAGGGTGAGGATTGAAAAACTACCCATGAGGTACTATGCTTATGACTTGGGTGATTAAATAATCTGTACAATAAGCCCCATAATAACCATTTACTATATAACAAACCCACACATACACCCCTGAACCTAAAAGTAAAAAAAAAAAAAAAAGAAAAAAGAAAAAAAAGAGTATATGTTCTGATGTTAGATATTCTATAAATACTAATTACATTTTACTGGTTGATGGTGTTGAGTTAATATATTTGTTTTTCTTAGTTATATCAATCAAATTTTTATTTTTAAAATTAATTTTTTTTAGTGATATAATATTTGTACATATTTGTGGGGTACATGTAATATTTTGCTACATTTATTGAATGTGTAATGATCAAGCCAGGGTATTTAGGATATTTCTATGTGTTGCAAATGTCTCAAGTTCCTCTCTTCTAGGTATTTTGAATTGCTTTGGCTATTTGAAAACTTTTTTGATTCCATACAAATTTTAGGATTCTTTTTTCTATTTCTATGAAAAATGACATTGGTATTTGGATTTGGAATACATTGAAATTGTAGATTTCTTTGGTTAGATCGTCATTTTTCCAATCCATGAGCATGGGATGTCTTTCTGTTTTTTTGTGCCCTCTTCAATTTCTTTTATCAGTCTTCTGTAGTTTTACTTATAGTTTTCCTTTCACTTTCTTGGTTAAATTTATTCCTAGGTATTTTATGTTTTGAAATTGCAGGCTTCAAAACATTAGTAGGTATATCTCAACTGGGGACCCACTTTGAGATATATGAAATAAAAAGAAAACCCAGGAAACTCACTAACATATCATTCTCTGGGTTCAAAGCTCCCTAAATCTTATTCTTCCTTATCTGTACTTCTCAGGATCTTCTTGTATTTATCCAAAGTTTTAGATATAGTTAGTGGTAAGAATAGGGAGAAATGGTCATTGGAATGTCTTAAAGCATGAAATAAAACCAAAGCTCTGTGTCTTCTTAGATAACAGTAGATCTCATTAGAAAGACAGTAATATAGACAATAACAGATTTACTTATTTTCAAATACATTTCAACTAATTATTTCCCAATACCAAGACCAGATAAATGGATAAGGGGGTTAGGAATCCACATCTTTAATATCATACCTTGAAAATGAGGAGAGAAAATATTGGGTTCATTGCTTGTTTTATGTAAGGCTCTTAGTATAATTCTGGCAAAGGATCAGGCAGATCTTAAATAAGTGGGAGTAATAATATACTTGTGATGTTGGGAATTTTCCTGAACCAAACTTTAATCCTGCTTGTTTAATCCTAATCTGGTTCCATCATCCAACAATGAATGGATAATGCAAAATCATCCAGCAATATGGGTGAATACCTGCCATATTTGATGAAGTTGACTGGGAAACGAGTGCTATTGTGACCACTGTCCATAAAGCTCTATGGTCTGCAGCTTCTCCTGAATGTAGTTTCCACAATTTGATCATCTCATTTAGAACCATGTCATTAGCTTAGCTTGAAATAATTTATAGATGCCAAAAAGAGATTTCTTTACCCATTTCCAGAGTCAGGGTTTTCTGAGAGCATGAGTGGGTTTAGACATTGTTGGGTCATTTACATGTAGCTGATAAATTCATAATTTCTGCTTTATTTAATGTGAGCCTGATAAATAGCTTACGTGTTGAGGCTGAATGTGGAAAAATGCAGATGCTACATAACAATTTCAGGACACTTCTATTAACATTCCTCCATTTGAGGAGTTCATAATAGAAGTGGTTACAGTCTCTTCCCTTTTATATTTAGAAATCGCAACACTATAATCATTTATTCACTCAAGTGGCATTTAGTTCTTACCCCCAACATTCTTGTTTCCTCTCTTATCCACAGACGAGTTCGTGGCATTTTTCACTAAGATACAATAGAGAAATGAAAGAATAAATGTGTTCCTTTTCTGTAGGAAAATATGAAAACAATTAATGTTAATTTTTTGGGGGGTAAGAAATTTAAACTTTAGAGGGAAATCCAACCTATAGCTGCCTATTTTTCATGACTTTGTTGTTCCCTGAGAGCTTTTTGCATGAAACCACCAAGATTACCATCTTGAGAAATCCATTAGTTACCTCTCAAATTGTTTGTTCACTTACAAACCTTAAATTAGGCTTTAGTAAATAGAATATGGTGACTGTCCCAATAACATCAATCCCTCTAGAAATTACTCATATCCCCACATCTTACAGGGTCAGAAAAATTGGGCTTTTGGTTGCCATGGTTTATTCTCTTACTCATTGTTTCCCTCTAAATTAAAGCCTGGTTCAGGGGTACCTGACTGGAAGAACCCATGTCATATACCTCCACCAGATGCAGGGGAGGCTGGAAAATAGAGTGATATGTTATATTCTGGAAAGGTGGGCTTCATAAGTTAGGAACCAATAAAAATACAGAGAGGGTGTTCAATAGATAAGAAAATTACAACTCACAGATAGCTATCATTAGATTGTATATAACCTGTGTTATTCTCCCTAGCATCCATATTTAGTATCCATAATTATTATTTTATCCTAGCTGACTGGGTCAAAGGTAAACATCTAAAGCAAGGCAAGTTCATGATATTCTCTTTCCAAGATTGTTCAGGCCGGTCTCTTGTTGAGAAGATGTAAAAATTTAGTAGCAGTGGTATTGCCATGCTCTTCTCTAATGGACAAAATTGTAGAGAAAGTAAGTTTTGAGAATGAGAGGATAGAGAAGATACCCAGAGAAAAGCAGAGATGGAAGAACAGAACTTCCCAAGATTATGATGGCTTTCCATTTTCTAGTTCCAATTTCTTTCAGAAACCTGGCTGATTTCTGGTCCTTACATTATGTAAAATACCTGTTCATATATTATAACAAATATATCTTCATTTTGCTAAAACTAATAAGAGATAGCTTTTGTTTCTTGCAACATTTTTTAAATTGCTTTGTCTTGTAAATTTTCTCATGTGGTTTTGACAGTCTCCCCAATCTCCAAGGGAAGATTGTCAAAGTCTAAGATCTTGTCTTTACATTTTTCATTTATAAACATTTCCTTTCACTTATATAAACCATGAACTCTTAAGGTTTAACTTTGAGATGGCCCATTAAGCTTGAAATTGAAAGCTATAGTGGAAAGAGTCAAACTTGAGTTCGTATCTTACCAGTTATGAGTTCAAATCTTACCTTACGTGACCTTGTTCACATCATTTACTCTTCCAACGTCTGTTTCCTCAGCGCCAAAAACACAAAAGCAAAAACAAAAACAAAAACAAAAAAACCCACCCTCCCTCCTATAGCACTGTATTGGGGAGCAAACAAGAGAAACTTACAAAATTGAAACTCGAACAAGAGGAACTTATGGTCCACAGCAGACCATGCTCTACAATGACTTGATCACAAGGCCAGAGGGGTGTGATCCTGCAGTTGATCCTGCAGTTGGTGCCCTTAGTTCTGGATCTTCCGGCTTCAGAGTTGCGGAGGCAGCACCTCCCTGGTGGGAGATGTTTCCTGGATAGTGACCCTCATCTCTTCTCGCGAGGTTCCAACGCAGCGGTTATGGTCTAGAGCTGCCGCCAGGGGACTCCACGTGGAGACCTGCGCCGACACAGGCACCCTGCAGGCCTGGAAACTGTTCTGAGCCTGCTGTCTCTCAGGACGGCAGTGAGAACAATGAATGCTTTCCTGCGCATGTTAGCGTCATACTCGCTGCGCCTGACTCCAGCCGCAGGCCGCTTCTCTGGATGCCTCCACTGAGACTTCGTTATCAAGCAAATGCCCTCTTCATCACTTCTGTAATAGGTTAGTATTAACAAGTCTTTTTACTTTTAATCCCCACAAAGTCTAGAGGGAAGGGTACTAATCAATAAACCTGGGCTCTGGTCCTTAACTCTCCCTTTTATTTGGTAGTTGCCTGTTTGAGCAAAATATTGATCTTCCCTATTCTTTATGTTGTTTTTCTGTATAGTTAAGGTGTGCATTTTGGGGTAAAGTAAATTATAAAATAGAGAGACCACAGATTTCAATGTGCCCTTAATCCTGTGCCTGGTGATGACCTGCCAAATGTCAGGCAAACAGTCAAAAGACAAGTAAACAAATAACAACAACAACAACAACAACAAACCCAAAAACCAAAACCAAAGTGCACAGTCACTGCGGACTTTTTCAGCTTCCTGTGAAAACTCTTCAGAGATAATATTTTATGCCCAGTGAGACTCTGTGCTTAATTCAAGTTGCTATATATAGATAAAATACCTTTCCATAGCCTGAAAATAAAACGTTTAATATGTGATATGATCTATAATTATTATGTACATGTATTTTATATATCAGGAAGTTTATAAAAGAGAAAAATACCCATCATAGCATGATTTTATGAATTATTAATATACTTGTCAGTTGATATTATTTATAGACCCTCTATATTATATGCAATTTAAACTTAAAAAATATGTCACAAAGTACTTGGTGTATCAGAACTGAAAATCCTTTTTTTTTTTTTTTTTTGAGGCGAAGTCTCACTCTGTCACCCAGGCTTGAGTGCGGTGGCGTGATCTCAGCTCACTACAACCTCTGCCTCCCGGATTCGACCGATTCTCCTGCCTCAGCCTCCTGAGTAGCTGGGATTACAGGCACATGCCACCATACCTGGCTAATTTTTGTATTTTTAGTAGAGACAGGGTTTCACCATGTTGGTCAGGCTGGTCTCGAACTCCTGACCTTGTGATCCGCCTGCCTCGGCCTCCCAAAGTGCTGGAATTTCAGACATGAGCCACCACACCTTGCCCTGATCAAAGCAGAGTGAGCTGTTTGCCATTTCTCTGTGTGAGTGAATATTGAATGTATTTTGGAGTACGTCTTTTTGAATTCTTTCCTGACCACATGTGGAGCTATACAAAGTTAGGGAGATTAGCACCTAAAGTAAAAAAGGGAAAAATGTTTGTGGAGGAATTGGAGGCTTGAGAAAAGATGCTTTTCCTAGTTCTTTTTGGTATATAGAGGTGATTTTCGAAGTTAAAGGTGAGATCATTTGTGTAGAGGGCTATTTTTGAATAAAGTTACTAGAAACATTCTAAACTTTTTTTGTTCAAATATGGACTAATTTCTGTTATACCTTGGAATATATACCTAGGAATGTGATTGCTGAATCATGGGGCATACATTTAATTGGCTATAGTTCATTCTGCTAAACAGCTTCCTAAAAATATCAATTTATGCTTCCCTCATACACAATATGAGACTTGCACATATCGCTAATACTTGATGTTTTTAGTTTTTGTAATTTTATATTTTAGCATATTTGTAGTAGAGTTGTATTCAGGGTTTTTCATTTCCTTTAATGGTAATGATGTTGAGCACATTCTTATATGCCTATTGGATACTTGGTGATCCTCATTTGAGAAGTACCTATTCACGTTTTATACCCAATTTTATATTAGTCTATTTCTTAATACTTAGTAGGGTTTCTTTATATAGGAAAACATGCAGCTTTTCGACTCTAATAAACAGGCATGACTGGGAGGCAAAAACAGATTTTGAGAGAGATTCATCCACTTTTAATTCCTGGGGTTCCATGACGAAAACTGATTTCTTCCCAAAACAGGGTGAGTGGTGCCTTCACTGTTTTTCCCAAGGAGTCCAATGACCCCAGGAATTATCTTAAGGCCTCTCATGTGTGTATCGAGTGGCAAGACAAAATGGAGAAAAAGAATTTAGGCAACTGAGAACAAAACCTTTTTCCAGCAAAACAAGATCCAAGAAAAGAAAAACATAAAGGCCTTTTTAAATATACCTATAACTTGGGTATCCACTTTTAATTAAGTTGAATGCTGTTTAATGCTCATTTACCATTGCAAAAATCTTGATGTGAGTCTTTTGCCAGGAATACGTATTCAAATTATCTTCTGTCATTCATTTGAAGATGTCTGTTGATGATAAGTTTCAAATTTGAATGTAATCTAATTTATTAATGTTATCTTTCTGGGTAATCTTTAGTGTGTCCTGTTAAAAAGTTTTTTTCCTATCGAAAGTTAATAAAGATATACTTCTATGTTATATTCTAAATGCTTTATTGTTCTGTTTACATTTTGAGCCATCTGAAATTGATTTTATATGGTATAAGGTAGAGGTCAAAATCTTTGTGGTTCTTTTTCTGGTTTCTATATTCTATTTCAGTTTTTGTCTCATTCTTCTGTATGAGGATATTCAGATTTCCCATTTATTATGCAAGTTACATCATTTATTGAAGAGACTATCCTTCCCTCACTGCATATTCTTGCACCTTTGTAGAAGATTAGTTGACTGTATATGTGTGGATTTATTTCTGGGTTTTCTATTATATAACATTACATGTTATGTACGTTTCATAAATCCTATAAATTTTATTTCTCTTTATTCTTTTTTTCTCCTCTGAATGTATATGTATTAGTTTGTTTTCACGTTGTCATAAAGATACTATCCAAGACTGGATAATTTATAAACAAAGGAGGTTTAATTGACTCACAGTTCTGCATGGCTTGGGAGACCTCAGGAAACTTACAATCATGGTGGAAGGGGAAAGGGAAGCAAGGCATCTTCTTCACAAGGTGGCAGGAGGGAACTGCAAGCCGGGGAAATGCCAGATGCTTATAAAACCATCAGATCTCATGAGAACTCACTCACTATCATGAGGATACCATGGGGGAGACTGCCTCCATGATCCAGCCAACTCCCTCCCTTGACACATGGGGATTACAATTCAAGATGTGATTTGGGTGGGGACATAGAGCCAAGCCATATCAGTATATTTTAAAGTAATCTTTTACTTCACAGATGGGTTTGATGAGTTTTGCTGTTGATGCTCTCTATTGAATTTTTTTTTTCAGCTTTTATTTTAAGTTCTGGGTTACATGTGCAGGTTTGTAGGTTTTTTTGTTTTGTTTTGTGTTTTGAGATGGAGTCTTGCTCTCTAGCCAGGCTGGAGTGCAGTGGCGTGACCTCGGCTCACTGCAACTCTGCTTCCCGGGTTCAAGCAATTCTCCTGCCTCAGCATCCTGATTAGCTGGGACCACGGGTGTGTGCCACCATGCCCGGCTAATTTTTTGTATTTTTAGTAGAGACGGGGTTTCACCATGTTGGCCAGGATGGTCTCGATCTCCTGACCTCGTGATCTGCCCACCCCGGCCTCCCAAAATGCTAGGAGTAGAGGCATGAACCACTGTGCCTGGTCTGTAGGTTTGTTTTAGAGGTAAACATGTGCCATGGTGGTTTACTGCACAGATCAACCCATCCCCTAGGTATTAAGTCCAAGATCCATTAGCTATTCTTCCTGATGCTCTCCCACCCCACCCATGACATTTTTCATGCAGTGCGTGTTGTTCCCCTCAATGTGTCCATATGTTCTCCTTGTTCAGCTCCTACTTATAAGTGGGAACATGCAGTGTTTGGTTTTCTGTTTCTGTGTTTGTTTACTGAGGTTAATGGCTTCCAGCACCATCTATGTCCCTGCAAAGGACATGATCTCCTTCCTTTTTTGATTACATAGTATTCCATGGTGTATATGTACCATATTTTCATTACCGAATCTATCATTGATGGGCATTTGGGTTGGTTCCATGTTTTTGCTATTGAGTAAGTGTGCATGTATCTTTATAATAGAATGATTTATATTCCTTTGGGTATATACCCAGTAATGGTATCCAGCGGCAGCCCGTCAAAAAGATTATCCACCGTGATCAAATTGGCTTCATCCCTGGGATGCAGGGTTGGTTCAATATATGCAAATCAATAAATGTAATTCATCACATAAATAGAACTAAAGACAAGAACCACATGATTATCTCAATAGATGCTGAAGAGGCCTTTGATAAAATTCAACATCCCTTCATGTTAAAAAATCTCAACAAACTAGGTATTGAAGGAACATGCCTCAAAATAATAAGAGCCATATATGACAGACTGACAGCCAATATCATACTGAATGGGCGAAAGCTGGAAGCATTCCCTTTGAAAACCAGCACAAGACAAGGATGGCCTCTCTCACCACTACTGTTCAACATAGTATTGGGAGTTCTGGCCAGGGCAATCAGGCAAGAGAAAGAAAAAAAGGGTATATTCAAATAGGGAGGGAAGAAGTCAAATTATCTTTATTTGCAGATGACATGATCCTATATCTAGAAAACTCCATCCTCTCAGCTCAAAAGCTTCCTCAGCTGATAAGCAATTTCAGCAAAGTCTCAGGATACAAAATCAGTGAGAAAAAATTGCTAGCATTCCTATACACCAACATGGACAGAGAGTCAAATCATGAATGAACTTCCATTTGCAATTGCTACAAAGAGAATAAAATACCTAGGAATACAACTAAAAAAGGAAGTGAAGAACGTCTTCAAGGGGAGCTACAAACTACTGCTCAAGGAAGTTAGAGAGGACACAAACAAATGAAAAAAACATTCGATGCTCATGGATAGGAAGAATCAATATTGTGAAAATGATCATACTGCTCAAAGTTATTTATAGATTCAATGCTATTTCAGTTAAACTACCATGGACATTCTTCACAGGATTAGAGAAAAAACTATTTTAAAATTTTTGCTAAGCAAAAAGAACACAACTGGAGACATAATGGTACCTGCCTTCAAAGTATACTACAAGGCTACAGTAGCCAAAAGAGCATGGTACTGGTGCAAAAACAGACACGTAGAGCAATGGACAAAAATAGAGAACTCAGAAATAAGACCACACACCTACAACCACCTGATCTTCAGCAAACCTGACAAAAACAAGCAATGGAGAAAAGATTCCCTCTTTAATAAATGGTGCTAGGAGAACTGCCTAGCTATATGTGGAAAATTAAAACTGATCCCTTCCTTACACCTTATAGAAAAATTAACTCAAGATGGATTAAAGGCATAAATGTAAAATCCAAAGCTGCAAAGGCCCTAGAAGAGACTGTAGACAATACCATTCAGGACATAGGCAAGTGCAAAAATTGTATGATGAAAATGCCAAAAGCAATTTCAACGAAAGCAAAAATTGACAAAAGGGACCTAATTAAACTAAATAACTTCTGCACGGCAAAAGAAACTATCATCAGGTCAGGCATGGTGGCTCATGCCTGTAATCCCAGCTCTTTGGGAGGCTGAGGCAGGTGGATCATGAGGTCAGGAGTTCAAAACCAGCCTGGCCAAGATGGTGAGACCCTGTCTTTACTAAAAATACAAAAATTAGCCGGGTGTGGTGGTGGGGTGGTGGGCACCTGTAATCCCAGCTACTTGGGTGGCTGAGGCAGATAATTGCTTGAATCTGAGAGGTAGAGGTTGCAGTTAGCTGAGATCGCACCACTGGACTACACTACAGCCTGGGTGAGAGAGCGAGACTCTATCTAAAAAAAAAAAAAAAAAAAAAAAAAGAAACTATCATCAGAATGAACAGACAACGTACAGAATGGGAGAAAAGTTTTACAATCTACCTATCTGACAAAGGTCTAGTATTCAGAGTCTACCATGAACTTAAATTTATAAGAAGAAAAAAAAAAAACAGGCAATCCCATTAAAAACTGGGCAAAGGACAAGAACAGACAGTTCTCAAAAAAAGACATTCATGTGGCCAACAAACATATGAAAAAAGCTCAACTTCACTGATCATTAGAGAAATGCAAGCCAAACCACAGGGAGATACCATCTCATGCCAGTTAGAATGGCGGTTATTAAAAAATCAAGAGACAACGGATGCTGGAGAGGATGCAGAGAAAAGGAATGCTTTTACTCTTTTGGTGGGAGTATAAATTAGTTCAACCATTGTGGAGGACAGTGTGGCAAATCCTCAAAGATATAGAAGCAGAAATACCATTTGACTCAGCAATCACATTACTGAGTCTGTTGCATTTTTTACTTCATTTGTTATATTTTTCAGCTCCAAAATTTGTTGTTTTAAAATAATTTTAATCTCTCTGTTAAGTGTATCTGTTTGATCATTTATTATTTTCCTTATTTCATTGACTTGTTTATATTTTCTTGAAGTTTGCTGAGCTTTCTTAAAGCAATTATTTTAAATGGTCTGTGAAGCAGTTTGTATATCTTTATTTCTTTGGGGTCAGCTACTGGGAGACTTATTTTGGTAGTATGTCTCCTTAGTTGTTCATGTTCCTTACTGCCTTATATTGATTTCTCTGCATTTGTGGAGCAGTCACCTATACTAGAATTTACAGGCTAGTTTTTGTGTATAAACACCTTTTCCTGTGGGTAAAAAGGAGGTGCAAGTGTGTTTGCTAGGTGGGATGCAGCAGAAGTTCTGGCATCACTAAGGGGCACAGCTGTGCAGTCTCTTTGCAGCTCTGTCAGCTCGGTTTGGTATTGACAAAGATTACATGGATCCTCAGCATGCAATAGTGTGGATGTTTGTTGCAGCAGTGTGAGTTTTTGGGGTTTATGGTGGTTGTAGCTGTTAGGGTCTTCTTGATCCTGATGTTGTAATGATGGGAGTTCTCTTGACACTGGATCCTACTTGCAAGTCCAAATGGCATTGGCACTGAAGTCTGCTGAGTGGTACCTGTGGAGTGGTCATAGACATGAAGCCTGAAGTGTTGGAATTCACTCAGGATGGTAGCAGAAATATTAAAGGGAAATATTAGGAAAAGTTACAAGAAATAGTCACAAACTTGTTGGAAGGCCGAAAGGTTACATAGCTTGTAATAATTGAACAGGCTCAAGGCAACTGGTTCTTACCTGAGAGCATTAGGTCATAGGGTAAATACTAGGGACAATAGAGGCTTCCCCAGTTAAGTCTGTTTACCCTACCTCCATTAACTAACTTTTGAGCCAGATGGCCCTCTTGGGGGGAGGTCGACCAGGAATATTGTCCCCTAATGGTGTTTACTTTAGATCGCAGTATCTGAGCTTTAATTATTCCTGGAACTACTCTCTTAACCATGTTAATTATCCACAAGTGTGTTGACTCAGAGCTTTTGTTGTTTATTGTATACTAAATAAATGCCTGGAGTGTGAACTGCTCAGGGCTGGCCACAGCGACAAACCCTTCTTGGTGTGCAGGTGGTTGGACGCTCAGCAGGACTGGCAAAACAGAGTGTCTGTGTATATCAGTGTAGATTTTATTCATCCGTCGTTTGGGTCAGGGTCTGCGGGTGGACCCCCCACAGCTAATGCCCTCCAGTGAGGTGCAATATCTCACTGAAGCACTGGTACTTGTGGAGGGTCTATGAATCCTGAATCTGAGGTGGTACTGACATTGGTGGCTTGGGCACTGGTACCCTTTCACTGACCCCTCATGCTTCCCGGGTGAGGTGATGCCCCGCCCTGCTTTGGCTCACACTCTGTGGGCTACACCCACTGTCCAACAAGTCCCAATGAGATGAACCCAGTACCTCAGTTGGAAATGCAGAAATCACCTGTCTTCTGCATCACTCATGCTGGGAGCTGTAGACTGGAGCTGTTCCTATTCAGCCATCTTGGAGTAATCTTGGGATTGCTTTCTTGATTTATTTTTTGGATTGATTGTTGTTTGCATGTAGAAAAACTATTGATTTTTGTGTGTGTTGATTTTATATCCTGCAAATTTACTGAATTCGTATCAGTATCAGTCCTGTGAGTTTTTTCATGGAGTATTTACATTTTTCTAAATATAGGATCATGCCATCTGGAAAAAAAGATAATTTGACTTCTTCCTTTCCAATCTGGGTGCCCTTTATTTCTTTCTCTTGCCTAATTGCTCTGGCTAGCAATTCCAGTACTATGTTGAATACAAGTGGTGAAAGTTGGGCATCCTTGCCTTGTTACAGATCTCAGTGGGAAGGCTTTCAGTTTTTCTTTGTTCAGTATGATATTAGCTGTGGGCTTGTCAATATGGCCTTTATCATGTGCATGTATGTTCCTTCTATGCCAGTTTGTTGAGGGTTTTTATCATGAAGGGATGTTGAATTTTATTGAATGCTTTTTCAGACTGTATTGAAATGATTATATAGTTTTTGTCCTTTATTGTTGATATGATTTACCACGTTTACTGATTTGTACATGTTGAACCATTTTTGTATCTCTAGGTTGAATTCCAATAGATCATGATAAATAATCTCTCTTAGTATGTTGTTCAGATTGCTAGTATTTTGTTGAGGATTTTTGCATCTATGTTCATTGGGGATATTGGCCTGTAGTTTTTGTTATGTTCTTGTTTGGTTTTGGTATCAGAGTAATTCTAGCCTTATAAATGAGTTGAGTACTATTCTCTCCTCTTTAATTTTTTGAAATAGTTTGAGTAGAGTTGATATTAGTTCTTCCAATGTTTGGTAGACATTAACAGTCAATCTGTCAGATCCTGGACTTTTCTTTGATGGGAGACTGCTTATAACTGCTTTGATCTTGTTACTCATTATTGACATGTTCAGATTTTCTATTTCTTCATAGTTCAATCTTGTTAGGACACATAGTTCTGTGTCCAGAAATTTATCCATTTCTTGTAGATTATCCAAGTTATTGGCACATAGTTGTTCATAATAGTCTCTAATGATCCTTTGTATTTCTTTGGTTTCAGTTGTAATGTTTCCTTTTTCTTCTCCAATTTTATTCATTTGGGGCTTCTCTTTTTATTCTCCTCTTTATTCTAACTAAAGGTTTGCCAATTTTGTTTTATCTTTTCAAAATTCAACTTTTCATTTTGCTGATCTTTTGTATTGTTTTTTGGTCTCCATTTCACTTATTTCTGCTCTGATCTTTTAGAAATGTCTTTCTTTCTACTAATTTCAGGGTGGTTTATTCTTGCTTTTATAGTTCCTTGAGGTGCACTGTTAGTTTGCTTATTTGAAATTTATTTAATATAGCTATTTATTAGTATAAACTTCCCTCTTAGTACACTTTTTCTGCATCCCATAGATTCTGGTGTCTTTTGTTTCCATTTTCATTTGTTTCAAAGATATTTAAAATTCCTTCTTAATTTCTTGCTTGACCCATTGGTTGTTTGAGAATATATTGTTTAATTTTCATGTATTTGTACAGTTTCCCAAGTTCCACTTGTTCTTGATTTCTAGTTTTATTCCATTGTGGTCGGAAAAGATACCTGATACAATTTTTACTTTTTTGAATTTGTTGAGACTTATTCTGTGGCTAAAATGTGGTCTATCCTGGAGGTTATTCCATTTGCTGATGAGAAGAATATGTGTTCTGCAGCAGTTGGGCAAAGTGTTCCCTAAATGTCTGTTAGGTCCAATTCATGTGTAGTTTAACTACAATATTTCTTTGTTGATTTTCTGCATGGATGATCTGTCCACTGCAAAAAATGTGATGTTGAAGTCCCTTACTATTATTGTATTACAGTATATCTCTCATTTCAAATCTATTAGTATTTGCTGATATATTTGGGTGCTCTGGTGTTGGGTGCATACATATTTACTGTTGTTATCTCCTATTGTTGAAGTGACACCTTTATCATTATACAATGGCCTTTTTGCCTTTTTGTATAATTTTTGACTTAAAGTGTATTTTATATTATCTAAGTATAGCTATTCCTGTTCATGTTTGGTTTCCATTTGCATGGGATATCTTTTTCCATCCTTCACTTTCAATCTGTGTGTGTCTTTATAAGTGAAGGAAATTTCTTGTATGCAGCATATAGTTGGGTTCTGTTTTTAATTCATGCAGCCACTGTATGTCTTTTAATTGGATAATTTAATTTACTTAATAACAGTGTTATTATTGACAGGTAAGGCCTTACTACTGCCATTTTGCTACTTGTTTTATAGTTGTTGTGTAACTTTTCTCTTCCTTTCTTACTGTTTTCCTTTGTGTGTAAGTGGTTTTCTCTGGTAGCATGTTTTAATTCATTGTTTTTAATTTTTAGGATATCGATTATAGGTTTTTACTCTGTGGTTTCCATTATGCCTATATAAAGCATCTTATAACTATAGCAAGTTGTTTAATATAAATATTAAATATTTTAGATATTTCAGATAGGCAATATTTTTATTTTTAGTAGTTTAAATGTTCTTATTTTTAATAGTTTTGGCTTTAGTCTTCTTACTAAAGATATAAATCGTTTAAACACCACAGTTACAATATCAATTTAACAATCACCTTAGCATTCTATTCTATGCATTGAGGGATTAGGTATTCATTTCATTCTTCACAGACTGGCTTTGTTTGTGCCTGTCTTTTAGAGGGATTTCCAGGGATTCTAAGCTGACTTACTGTTGTTTTACCGGAGCCTGTGACCACTGCAGCTATCTCAGCATTATAAGACACCTTAAGCCCAGGCTTACTGTGAACCTCTTGAAGACTTCAAGGTTGACACAGCTTTCTGATCCAGATGGACCTGGGAAAGACTCAAGAAGGGTACTGGGATTGTGTGAAAATGCTGAATGACCGACCCAGTGATCCAGATAGGCGTACTGCCTAGCAAGTCTCTGTACAGATAGGCTGTGTCCCCAAGTGCAGCAAGAGTAGCTAGAGTTGAGACTGGGCCCTTTTGGGAACTGCTGTGAGAAGGAGGCTAGTGGGCCCATGTCAGTTCAGATAAGCATGCATCATCCAGCAGATTCCTGCACAAGTGGGCAAGTTTCTTGACTGCTGCAGGAAGGGCCAGAGCTGAGATTGGCCCCCCTCAAGATCTGCTGTGAAACAGAGGGTGGGGTGCTGGTATAGCTACCTGACTGTACCAGGAGGGTTTTGAGCTGAAATTGGGCCCCCTTGAGATTTTCAGTGAGACACAGGATGAGGAGGTCAATTTCAGTGTAGAGGGGTGCATGCCACCCAGCAAGTTCCTGCACAGATAGGATAGTTCCTCAAGTGCAGTGAGAGGGGCCAGAGCTGAGATTGGGGCCCCTCAGGATCTGCGGTGGAATAAAGGTTATAGAGCTCAGTCTTGTTGGCTCAGAGGGCACCTGTCTCCCAGGAGGACCCTGCAAACATGGGATGGTTCCTTGACTGCAGCAGAAGGGACTGGAACTGAGACTGTGCTCCCTTGGGGTCTCCTTTGTGATGTAGGATGGAATACTCATCTTGTTGGCCCAGACAAGTACTCATTTCCCAGCAGATTCTCAGCACAGATGGGATAGTTTCTCACTGCAGTGAGAGGCACTGGAGCTGAGAGTGGACCCCCTTGGGATCTGCTGTGGGACAGAGGTTGGCAAGGCCATCAGGGAGGCTCAGAATTCTGGGTTACAAGAGATGAGTGAGTCTCACTTTGGGGTTCTTGTGTGAGTAGCTCTGAGCTGGGACCTCAGCTAAGGAAGGCTGAAGCAGAGCCACAGTGCACCTTTCAGAGTCACTGCCTAGATCAATGTCAGCAGGCAGACAAGCCTTTCCACCATGGCACTGGTG
The DNA here is from genome assembly GCF_002776525.5 of Piliocolobus tephrosceles. Classification (NCBI taxonomy): domain Eukaryota; kingdom Metazoa; phylum Chordata; class Mammalia; order Primates; family Cercopithecidae; genus Piliocolobus; species Piliocolobus tephrosceles. The sequence goes on from NC_045446.1 coordinate 13,119,264, forward strand.
TGCATGATTCTTTCTGGAACCCTTGGTAGATGGTTTTGGTTGTAGGCTCAAAGCCAAATGAGGCTTTAAACAAACCCCTTTGAGGGCTAGGATATTACTGGGCTTGAATCTACAAGCAATCTCGGCAAATCAGCCACTTGGGTGTTGGTCTGCACTCTAAAAATGACTCTTCTGGATCTTGGGCTCCCCTGGGATTTGACAAACTCCTACCTGAATCCCAAGGTTCCTGCAGAGAGACTTTTGACTTGAAATGGGTGCAGAATTGTTATTGTTCTGCGAGATATGAGTAGGTTATTTTCTAGTCTGCCGTCATGGTAACATCAACCCTCAATATTTTTAAGTACCATCAAAATCAATCAGTTTATAGCTGATCTTTCCTCTGTTTCCAGATTTGTATTTTCAACTACTTAATTGACATCTCTACTTTGATGTTCTATAGTTACCTCAAACTTAACTTATCCTAATAGAATTTGTCATTTTATCCAATTCTGTTATGTCTTATATACTTTATATCACTGTAGGTTTTATCTAATCCAGAAACTAGGGGATTATTTTAGATTTCTTCACACCTCATGTTTAATCAGCCAGTAAGGCTAAAACTTACCACGTTTCATTGCTTCTCTGAATCACTACAATAATACTTCATTTTTCCCTCCCACAATCCAGTTGCTTTAATCAAATTTATACTTTCTATCGCATTTTCCCATATTTCATACTTTTTTCAATGTAAATCCAAGCCTATAATTTTCCTGTTGAAATACTTTCCAATGGCCCCTACTGTCTGCAAGATTTAGTTCAATACTTTAGTATTAACTTTTTGGTGATTTGACTTCTTTATTATCTGACGTCCCCCGATCTCTCCAGCTTTCACTCTTGACTTCCTCCTCCCTGTCATTAGATTTTAATATATTTATTTTAGCTGTGATCTCTCCCACATTTCTAATAAGCTAAAATCTTCTATTCAAAATGTCTTCCTACCTTTCTGCTTGGTAAACTACTAATCCCCTGCTCAGAGGTCTTTCATAAAGCTTTATTCCTCTTATTTCACATCTGCAGGATTATTTCTTCTGTCTTATTTCTACTTTTTTATACTCTGTTAATTTATATGTCATACATAGTCTTAATTTGGTAGCTGTTTGTTTCCTCCCCTAAAATAAAGTCTCCTTGTCATCAGGTACCTTATTAATTGCTGATACTCCAGAGCTTAATATATTATTCATTGGCATACAGTAGACAATCTGAAAAAAAATGAGCTAAGCCCTGAAATTCTTAGAATCAAGTAATCTCAGTCTACAGTGTTAGATAGCAATCAGTGAAACATCTTCTGAAGTCATGTTCCATATTAGAAGAGAGGGTGAACTGAATTCAGAACAGATTTCTAGAAAATTCTCCTTATTGTGGAAAAACCGTCTGCTTTGAAAAGCAGTTGAACAGATGATCCAAACAATGATAAGAAGAAAGAACCAAGGGGAAAGAAAGATAAGAAAGATAGCAGATATGTTCAGGGCAGAAAGGAACTTTAAATAAGGAGAAGAGAAGTCAAAGAACTATGAAGGAAATATGAATTAGAGGCCTTTTGATTCATACTTTGTTAAAGTAGAAGCCAGTTAAAGTGGAAGAACTCAGACTATAAAATGTGCTTTCTACTTGTACGGACATAAGTATTTAAAGTTTCACTGTGAATTATATGGCATCATGGCCCAAGTCAATAGCCTTCACTCTAGAGATAATAATGAATCTTTTTGACAGTCTCTTACAAAAAGCTCTATTATGGAGAGTTGACAGCTATTCAGAGTACCTAGATAACAAATTCATTCTGTAATAATCTCATATTTAAATAGGGAAAAGCTTTCCCCTTGCAGCCTAGAAAAATATGAGCAGAGACATTTTTGAATACTGAGGAGAAAAATTCACCTTGTTTGTATTTTATTTTGCACAAAGTCTGTAGGCTTCGTAACTGCTTTGTTATACAGGGATATCATTAGGACCCACATCAGGCATCAGCAGCAGCAAAATCCTCACATTTCTAGGGTTGTTAAAAAGTGTTCTCGGCTTCCTCAGCACCAGATGTAAGATCACTTTGTCTTCGAAACTGGAAAAAAAAGCAACCTCTTACAAATCATATCATGTTTCTTAAAATTATACAACTAATAAATAGGTCTTTTTCTTTAAAAATACAGGCAATACTGATATTTATAGAGAAAAATCTTAAAAGTATCGTATTTCTGTCCCATTCCTATCTCAACCTTCTTCTTTTCCCTCCCTCCCTCTCTCTTTCTCTTTCTTTCTCTCTTTCTTTCTTTCCTTGTTTTTTTTTTTTCTCCCCCCAACGTCTTGCTCTGTCGCCCAGGCCGGAGTGCAGTGGTGCGATCTCTGCTTATTGCAACCGCCTCTCAGGCTCAGACCCAAGCAATTCTCATGTCCCAGCTACCTGAATAGTTACGATTACAGGCCTGTGCCACCCTGCCTAATTTTTTTCCTGTTTTTAGTAGAGATGGGGTTTCACTATGTTGACCAAGCTGGTCTTGAACTCCTGGCCTCAAGTGATCCTCCTGCCTCAGCCTCCCAAAGTGTTAGGATTACAGGTGTTAGCCACCATGCCGAGCCTTTAACCTACTTTCTTAATTTCTATTGGATCACTTGTATCTTTTGGTATACCTTCAAACTTTTATAATAAAAATAACCATAGTCTTCTTGAACATAAATCTTAATAGATGCCAACACCCTATCCTCTCATGACATTTCTCAACTATTACCTATTCCTTTCCTTCAAGGTAATGGTCATTTTGACTTTTAGATAAGGTCATCAATCCTGTCAATTTTTTTTTCTAGTTTCATCAACTAAGCTTGCATCCCTAAACACTGTAAGTTAGCTTTAGTTTTACCTGGTTTCAAAGTTCATATGAATGGAGTTTTTAAAACTATGCATTCTTTTGAGTTTTTATACTCAACATTTTATTTGTGAGATCTATGCATGTTGTTAAGTGCAGGTATAGTTCCTTTTAATCAGCATGTCAAATTTCAATAAAGTAATACACCTCAACTTATTCACCACTCACCTACCTGTGTTGTTTCCACTTTGGGGCCACTATGAATAATTCTGCTCTCTATATATTCCTGGAAGTTTATCTGAATGCATAAGGGCAAACGTTCCTGTTGGTTATATACCAAAGACTGAGATTACTGATCATAGGGTATGCACAGTTTAATTTTTAGTGGGTAATGCCCAAAAAGTTTTAAAACTTGTTTCAGTAACTTATATTTCAACTAGGAGTGTGAGAGATATTTCTTTTATCCATAATCTTTGCTATCTGTTGGCATCATCAATATTTTGAAATTCAGTCATTCCAATAGGCATTTTAAAACATCTCATTGTCATTTTAATGTTGTTATTACAATGAATAGATTTATATCTGACATTTTGTTATTTGTTTTATATGTGTCTCATGTGTTTTCTTTTCTTTTTTTTTTTTTTTTTTGTGTGAGATAGGGTTTTGCTCTGTCACCCAGGCTGGGGTACAGTGACATGAATAGGGCTCATGGCAGCCTTGACCTCCTGGGTTCAAATGATCCTTCCACCTCAGCCGCTCAAGTAGCTGGGATCACAGGCATGTAGCACCATGCCTGGCTAATGTTTTTATTTTTATTTTTTTTGTAGAGATGAGGTCTCGTCATGTTGCCCAGGCTAGTCTTAAACTCCTAGGCTCAAATGGTCCTCCTGAGTTGGCCTTCCAAAATGCTGGGAATATGGCTGTTAACCAACCAAGCCTGGCCATTGTGTTCTTTATTTTTTTTAAATTAAACATACTTTGTGTATGTTAATTCCCTTATTTTTAAGCTGTTATATTTTTAGCTTTCTTAATCACTAAATAAGCACTCTAATTTATCAGTCTACTTCAGATGAATGCTAATTCAATTCCAGTAAAATACAGCAACTTTATTCCCATATAACTCATTCCCTTTCCTTTTCTTTGAGCTATTATTGTCATATATTCTATCTATATATATTATATAACTACCAATATGGTGTTATAATTACTGCTTTTATGATCTTATCTTTTAAAATTTAAGATAAAAATGGAGAAACTATCTATTGAAGAAGGGTTGGCAAGCTATGATACATGGACTAAATCTAGCCCACTGCCCGTTTTTGTAAACAAAGTTTTGCTGGAACAAGCCATATCCATTCCTTTATGTATTGTCTATGAGTACTTTCATGCTAAAAAGTGGAGCTGAGTAGTTATGACAGATGGAATTAATGTTACTAATAACACAACCTTAAATTCAGGTAATCATCCTGGATTACCTGGGTGAGCCCAATGAGATTAATGCAGCTGTCTTTTAAATCAGTTAACAGAAGAAAGCACAAAAGATGTATTTATACATCTTTTGTTATTTCATAACCACCTACATAATTACTTTTACTGGTACTTTTTTATTTATTCATGTGCATTTGAGTTTCATCTGATGTCACTTCTTTTCAGTCTAAAGAACGTCCTTTAGTGTTTCTCATGAGGAATTTCTGCTAGCAACACATTATTCATCTGTGTTTGTCTCTATTTCACCTTCATTTTTGAGGGATAGTTTTAAAGGATAAAGAATTCCTGCCTGTTTTTCCCCATGTACTTTAATATCCCATCCATTGTTTTGGATGAGAACCTAGCTCTTAATATTATTGTGGTTCCCTTGTATATGAAGAGTCTTTTTTTTTTTTTTCCGCTGCTTTCAAGATTTTCCTTTTTATCAGTTTGACATGGAGGTGTTTAGGAGTGGATCTCTTTGTGTTTATTTTACTTGAAGATCCTTGAGCTTTTTGGATGTATTGAATATTTTCCATGAAATGAGGGGAATTTGGTGCCATTATTTCTTTAATTTGTTTCTGGTACTCCCCATTTTTATGGGACTCCCATTATACATGTGATGGTATCTCAAAGGATTTTGAGGTTCTGTTCAGTTTTCTTCATTTTCTTTTTTTTCCTGTTCTTTGGACTGGGCAATATCTTTTTTGCTATCTTTATGTCTGTTTATTTTGTCTTTTGTCAGCTCACCTCTGCTCTTGAGTTCCTCTAGTGGGTTTTTCATTTCAGTTCTTGTATTTTTAAACTCTAGAACCTCCATTGGGGTTTTTATAATTTCTGTCTCTTTTATTGTCTTTTATTTGATGAATCATTGTTGCCATCTTATAATTCTTCAAACATATTTTCTAATTTTTGAAGCCTTTCTTTGTTAAGTCCAACATTTATCCTTCCCTTTCTCCAAGACACTATGTCTGTTAAGTGTTGTTTTGAACTCTATGGTTAACTATTTCCTATTATTTGCATATTTTTGTTGTTGAAAACTGGACATTTTAGATAATATATCATAGCAATTTTAGATTCTGATTGCCTCATTTCCAGGAGTGGTAGTTATTGCTAACCACCAGTATCTTTGAATACTGGAAGTCCTAACTCCCAATACCTTGGAATATGACTGTATTTGGAGTTAGGGTCTTTTAAGTGGCAATGAAGTTATAATAAGGTAATTAGAATAAGCCCTAATGCAATATGACTGGCATGCTTAGTAGAGATTAGGACACAGACACATAAAGAGAGAAGACCATGTGAAGACACAGGAAGAAGACAGCCAAGTGAAAGCCAAGGAGAGAGGCCTCAGAAGAAACTAACCCTGCCAACACCTTAATCTTGAACTTCTAGCCTCTAGAGTTGTAAGAAAATAAATTTGTTGTTTAAGCCACAGTTTGTGGTGCTTTGTTATAGAAGCTCTAGGAAAGTATTAGACACCTTGAGCCAGTAAGACTTCTACCCTTTCCTAATGAATCAGTGTAGCTTGAGCAGTATATTCAAAGTTGAGGCTGCCCCAGCTTTTACTTTATTTTTGCAAGGCCTCTTGTTCAACCAAGGGCTCACTACGAACTTCTCCAGTCTCCTTAGTATGTGTATAGCTTTGCACATATTTATATTCTTCCAGACTACAGGGGAAAAGTAGGAAGTTATCAGGGTCCACTGTGGCTGTCCTGTTCTTCAGATTTCTCTGTTGAGTTTCTGGTAGGTTGCTAGTAAATTTTTTGCCCCAACAAGTATTGTGATCTTAGTCAGGCTAGGAATGACATTGGCCTTACCTGCTTATTTGCCACTGGGATTATGGTTGTTTTAATAACCCTCTTGGTCATGGAACATTCTGAACTCTGTTCCAAATAAAACTAGTCATCTCAAGCAGTGAGTCATCTCACAGTCTGACCCACCAAAGTAAACTTCTGCGTAATGGAATCTGAGGGTAGGGTGGTATATTAGTCTGTTTTCACACTGTTATAACAAACTTGTCAAGACTGGGTAATTCATAAAGGAAAGAGGTTTAATTGACTCACAGTTCCATATGACTGGGGATGCCTCAGGAAACCTACAATTATGGCATAAGGCAAAGGAAAGGCAAGGACCTTTTTCACATGGCAGCAGGAGAAAGAAGAGCGAGTGAATGAGGAACTAGCTAAACACTCATAAAACTATCAGATCTCATGAGAACTCACTCAATATCATGAGAATAGCATGGGGAAAACTGCCTCCATGATCTAATTTCCTCCCACCAGGTTCCTCCCTCAACACCTGGGATTACAATTCAAGATGAGATTTGGGTGGGGACACAAAGCCTAACCATATCAGGTGGGAAGAGTGGGAACAGTACCAAACTAACATGCCACAGACATCCACTGTTCTTACTGAGGTCGAGTAGATTTTCTTAAATAAATACTTTGCAAGTTCTCATATGCTTGGTCAACTTCCTGACTCTTTAGAAGGTTGTTTATTGATAATTTTATTCAGTGTTATAATTTCATTTTTAGGGAGAGTTACCATGTCCCCAGTCAGCCATTCTGGAAATGCAACTCATTCTCTCTCTTCAGAAATCCTTTTACCATATAGTCTTATAGTTGTTTCTATATTTCAATCAGTTGTTGATCACAGTAGTTTTCCTTGACCATCCTATGTAAAATGGTCTTGCCTTATCTCCTTACTTTGCTTTATTTTACTTCATAACATTTTTCAGTTCTTGACATTTTATATTTTTATGTGTTTGTTTATTGCCTTTCTCTCCCAATGGAATGCAAACTCCCTAATGGAAAGGACATTGTTTTGTTGATCATTGCATCGTTAGTGCCCTATGATAATGCTTAGCAAATAGCATGCTCTCCATAAATATTTGAGGAAGAATGAATGAATGTTAGATATGTAGTCTTTTAAGCTTGTGAGAAAATAATCATTCTCATAAACTTTTGTGACTTGTTATAGCATTTTGGGATGTTGTTACACTTGATTCTGCAATTACATTTCTAGGAATCAACCACCTAAAGAAATAGTGGTCTTGTATGCAAAAATATTTATACTCAAGTGTTCACTGCATCATTGTTTATAATTTAGAAAAAACTGGAAACCAAGCTACATATGCAGTAATTAGGGAATGTTGAATACTAAGAAAAACAATGAAGGTAATAAAAGGCATTATTTAGATATGTTTTGTAATGGAAAGATATTTCTAATCATTGCAAAAAATGCATATGACAAAACAATGTGAATATAATACATACAATGAGTAAAAAAGAAAATGTGTGTGTATTGGTCTTTTTTTGTGTGTAGAATTGGATATGTGGATATCATGAGAACTATATTAAGGAAACAATCACTTTTTACTCTATATGCTTTTTACTTTTAAATTTACCCTCATGTATTACTTTTATAATTTTATGTTTTCTATTTATAAAATGTTAATAAAAAATAAAGGCAATATCACACATTCTGTTCATATTAGTTCTAAATATTTTGCATCATCTCCTCATTTGTATTTGTATTCATCTCCTCATAGAGTGTAGTTACTAGAAATCAACATCTTTTGATTTGCCAGAGAGTGGGTAAACACTTACCAAATTGGAACAGCTACATATTGAGTATGTAAGTGCAACAGAAAATTCCAAAGGGTAGAAGAACAATAAAATACGTGATACTTCCCTCCCAAGTTTCTATAACCAAAAAACAGGGAGAAATCTTATGTTATTATCTTTAGTGAGTGCAAACATGATCATGGAAGGAGCTACTGGTATGAGACTCAAAAAAAAAAAAAAAAAAAAAAGGAAGGAAAATGAGAACAGATAAACCTTTCACCATTTGAGTTCCTTAGACATTTCTACTCCTTTGCCCTCTGCTACACTTTCCCTAGCTTTCGGTTCCTCAGTTCAGCATCTGTGGTTTCTGTATTTGATCTCCATTGCTTAGCATTCTTGTCTCACTCTGACAACTTTTACAGAATCACTGGCATAGCTCTCTATGTAAACTCTTCAGTTACTAAGATTTGACTCTTCTGTCTCTAATGATAAGATGGCCACCAACAGATTTATCAAGCAATCCTTTTCTATTAAAACAGCTATTATTAATGACAACCCTTTGTAAATTTACATACATGGTGATAAAACTCTCACATACATATTGCTCTAATATCATTTAAAATGAACAATAAATTCAAAAAGAGTTAAAAGAACATTTAACTTGGAAGCATAAGGTGATTGTGACTGCTGGGATCAATCTGGGATAAACAGATTCCCTTCTGTTGCTATCAGAAAGGTATTTTCAACTACAAATCTGATTAGTTAGTTATGTGAATAATATTGGTGCTCATCCTGAAAATGTGGGTTTTGTGCTGGCTGTGGAAAGACAAGAATGATACTCAGATCTAGAAAGAATGACATCATAATTATCTCCCCTTCAATTCCTTCTCTAACTCTTCCTCCTCCTTCTTTGTTGGGTTTATTTAACATCTTTTATATTCAATAAACTAGCGGGTAGTAGGAATTAGATGATAGGAATGCAATGACACATATAAACTTCCTGATTTCTTAGAGTTTATAATGAAGTAGAAGAGACAGAAAGATAATATAAGGTACCATATAAAATGGATAAAAACTTGCTCACTCATTATAGGGGACAGGAGGGACAGGAGGTTCACTCCAAGCTATTACTCTTTGGGAAGGCTTCATAAAGTGGTAGGAACTTTGAAATAAGGGTAGGACTGAGAAAAACGAAGAGAGGAAGCAGCATTCTAGGCAACTTTAAATTTTTTGCTTGTTTCCTTGTAACCTATCTTGTTTCAGAAAGAGTTTAATAGCATAAATTAAAAATGTGACAAAATAATTTAAAAATTCAGACATAAAATAGAACCAATAGTAAAGTTAAAATATATATCAGAACAACCTATGGTTTTTAATGTGAGAACAAAACTGAATGTAAGCAATATAACATTTTGAGAATTATAGTGTTCATTCATATATGGTATAAACAGGAAGATAAGGAAAAGATGTAGAAGGTTTGAAATACCAAGGTAAATAATTTTGATTTAATTTTGTTGGCAGAAATCCACAATCATAATCATAACATTTTAGCTAGAAAGTACTTGGGACTTCTTAGCTGACAAGACTGTGAAAAGTCATTTTGCCCATATTCCTTATTTTTTTATTTTTTTATTAAATTTTTTTTGAGACTGAGTATTGCTCTATCACCCAGGCTGGAGTGCAGTGGCACGATCTCGGCTCACTGCAACCTCTGCCTCCCGGGTTCAAGCGATTCTCCTGCCTCAGCCTCCTGAGTAGCTGGGATTATAGGTGCCCTCCGCCATGCCCAGCTAACTTTTGTATTTTTAGTAGAGACGGGGTTTCACCTTGTTGTCCAGGCTGGTCTCAAACATCTGATCTGAAGTGATCCGCCTGCCTTGGCCTTCCAAAGTGCTGGGATTACAGGTGTGAGCCACCTCTCCTGGCCCCATATTCCTTAATTTATATGAGAGTGCTTTTCTAAAACTCCCTCCCTGACTGAAAGCAGCAAAAGGTCAGCCAGATCAGCTCAAATGTGAAAACAACCTAAGAAACACACACACACACACACACACACACAGAGAGAGAGAGAGAGAGAATGAATGAGTCCCTGGCAGATGATGTAAACTGTAAGCTTCTGGACCCAGCTTAAGTCAGTAAGTGACCCTTTTTGCCTTAAATCAACTTGGATTGTATTTCCTGTTACTTAAAACCAAGATAACCCTAATTAATATATACTTAAATGAAGAATAAGCAATATTTGGTAATTATAAAGACAGTAGAAAGAGAGATGAGGTATTATGTCAAGGTTTTGTGTGTAGGAGATTGAAACGAGGGAGTCTTGCAGTGTATACCTTTGAGGAGGTAAGTAATTTCCATTTTCTATCTGTTGAGCTTGATATGATAGTGATAGCAGCATAGCCAAGTAGAAAAGTCAAGCTAGCTTTTAAAACAACAGGCCAGGAGTTTGGAAGAAAGAACAGAGCAGTTAACTGGCAGGCATTTTCTTCATTTTACACAAAAGAAAACTTAGAAACAGGTAAGTTAAGAAACTTTTCCATGGGTTTACACACAGTGAGTACTGAGGATAGTATTTAAATAAGTGCACTCTGATTCTGGAATCTATAGTATTAACCATTTTGCTACATGAGGAGTATATTTCAGATTCATGCACTTTTCTGATGCTGCCTGGGAACACTGATAACTTGATGAGTTTGTAGATTTAGCCAAGACCCTTACTTATGTTAGAAAAGTTGGCATGTAAAAGTCCTGTAAAATGTTGGCTGCCTTAGCAAGTGTAAGTACATAATTCTATAATGGCACTAGAAAAAGATGGTGGTTTTGAGATATAAGTCTAATATACAAGTTCATTTTGTGCAACTAATCACAGCAAACTTGTGCTGAAACTTGTGATTTGGAGAGACTGTAAAACTGGTGGTTATTACTGAGTTCAGATCAGATAAATACAGACTACAATGGTTTCTCACACTGACTGCAAAAGGCAATCCTTGGCAATTATGCCATATTAAACTGATAATTAAAAGTGTATTAATAAGAATGGTGACATATAACTTGAAACAATTATGCACTTGATAACTTAAGTCCTCCTTCCCTATTCTCTGCCCTCAAAATTAGAACTAAAGATTTGTAGATTGAATGTTCAGGGTAACCAGACAATTTTCTTACGATTTATAGGGAAAATCTGGTCCATGTTTGTTTACATAATCACTCATTACAGATAATATATTTTGGAGAATTACTGCATTTTTCTCTTATTATCTCACTGTCCTCCAGGGTTTTGTTCTCCAGGTTTGGGTTCTTTCCTCTGACGTCCGCCTTAATAACATGTCACAGGTATGGAGAGAAAGTATGTAGGGGAGGAGGAGGAAGTTTTTCCTCACTTGCAAGGATGCTTCTACTCTTTACTGAAATTGTCATTTGTTTTGTTCTGTTGATCAAACAAGGTGTTTCACGCCAATTTGTCCTTACTTTAAATGTGAGATTTTGTATTAGTTTTGCTAAGGTCTTTTGCTGCACTAATATTCTATGATTCTGAATTTAAAGCCAGTATAATTAAAATAAACCTATTGTGTTATCAGTAAAGATCTTCACAGTTACTGGAGAACTAAATGGAAACAAGTTGCGTTTATTTATATTTAGCATTTTTTGCCTTAAAGCAAAATTCATGTAAGATGCAAAGATAGGCTATGTATGAAAAGCTCTATGTTAAGCCAGAAATTGCTAGATGTCTACAATTTGAACCGTATGTGTCAGTAGCAGAATTCTTTTGTTTATTTGCAAAATGGTTCTATGGTCCCAGATTATACTTTTCTTTTATTAAGAGAATCATTAAGTGACTCTGTGCCTAATACATAGACACTTGCTACTGAAGTTTTCAAATTTTTACTCACTTTAATTCAGCAAGTCAAGAATTCAAACATTGTCTTAATATTTACTAAAACTCACAGCCTAGAATTATTTTTGATTTAAAAATTTCAATCAAGAACTCACTACTAAATCAAAGAATTTCATGAGGACCAATAAAAGCCTCATCTTACCTCCTAAGATTTCAAAATTATTAAAAAGAATAATTTTAAAATTAATATGTTCCTATAGAATTGGTCACTTACTGCTTGTCCATAATTCCTGTATGACAGAGAATTGAAATGAGACAACTCTATTATTGTTAGAGTTACTGCAGTAATTGTAGTTATTATGCAGAAGATGTTTATGATTAAAGTACATATAATCTGAAAAGGAGACAGAAGGTAAATTTATTATATTCAGAATAAACATTTTGGTGTAATAGTTTGCATTGCTGAAAAAAGTCATCTAGTTAAAACTTTGATCTAGTTTCTGAAGTCTTAGAAGTATTAAGTCTTAAGAAAACATTTTTCTAATTTATATAAAACCCAGTTAATCTGGAGGGAACATTAACACCATCAGTCCATTAATCATTAATCTTCCATTTAGGCTAAAAAGTATTGTATTTTTCAATGTTACAAGTCATTTGGAAGAAAGCATATAAGATATGATTTGGACAAAAGTGGTTCCACTGTAAGAAAAAAAAGAAAATGGAAAATGACTGCTTGTAGAAATAGGAGTCAGTTGATAAAATTTTAATCCTGGGTTTTCATTACCTAAGGAAATCTATCAATATCTTCAGACATCAGTTTTATATCTGTCAAATTATGAGGGCAGACTAATTTCTAAGGTATGTTTAGCTCTCAGATTCTAAAGTGTTCTTCTTCCCAGTATCTATCCACCTATACCATGCATGGATCTTTAATCTGGACCAATTTCCTACTTCATTACAAGGTACAATCTTGTTCCCAAATTGGATAGTTCAGAAAATGAAGTTTTACAGTAGTATAATGTCTATATCTAAAGGCATTAGGTCCTATTAAATTTTTTAATTATAAAGTTTACACAATGTTAAAAGGTAGAACATCAAACAAAACAAAAACTGTCTATACATTTAGAAACCTATACATAATCATGATTTTAGCCAATACAGTGTATTTGTCTATATTAAATTATGTTCTTCTAGATTCATTCTTAATTCCTTCATTTATCTTACAGGTAGCATAGATTCCTTCATTATTTAGACATTATATTTTCATTAAAACTTAGTATTTAGCTTTGGGATAAATGATTTCTAGAGATGCCACAAACATTTCAACTTACTCCAGATCGAGTCGGATACTTTGTTACTCCTATTATGAAGACTCCTGCAATGATAAACTGGATATAAAAACATATTTATAAATACTCATTGATAGTGCTTACCAATTTAGAATGTACTTTTAACAACTCTCTTCTAAGTCAATTATTTTAAGAATGCTAATAGTAACAAAATACACAGAAGTTTTAGTAGATGGGTGGGGACAAATTTACATCATGTAGTAATACATTGAAAGGTAATAGTAGAGTCAGTCATAACAGAAACATATAGGGGACAGTAGGTAGATTCACATTGTGATAATATGCCGGACAGCCTAAGCAGTCCTGAACCAGGAACAAAATTTGCTTTTATGTGTATGAGATACATCATATATAAGTCATTTGATTATTGCTTTTAATGTTATCCTTCCTAATGAGATGATGTCACTAATTATGATTAATATGCACATATCCAAATATGGAAAAAGTGGTTCAAGAATCTATTCCACATTGTGATGGTACAAAATATGCAGTCTCTTATGAGATTTGTAGTCATTATTAAGGTAATGGCAGAAATTCATGCCTTTGCCTTTGTTTTTTAAAACAGAGGTTCCATTATTTCATGTCAGGAAGTCTATCTACTTCCAAGAAGTATAAAACTATGCCATATTGTTTGAAGATAGGTTGCACAATTTCCTCAAAGTATTCCTTGTCTTATTTGTTTTAGTGATAAAACACTAAAGAGCCAAGTCAAAGGCTATTTTTGTCATGCTGTACACTATAGGTAGGAAGCCCAAACCTGAAGCTTACAAACTTCCCATGGATAATTTTAAATCTATATGTTCAGCACTTCATTCCACAACAAAAGCTGAGATTTCTAAGGAGGTACACAGTGAAGGTAAGAACTAGCTCAGAATTTAAAGTGAAAATATCTTGTGAGTTTTGAATTAGAGTGCTCTCTAATGAGATTATCTTTAGATTACCATGTGTTTTACAAAATGCCTTTCAAAGGCATTTTAGGCTTTAAGTGAGAAGTTTAGTATTAAATTACATTTAGTTGAAATTTTAGATAAGTTATCATAGGAGTTAAATATACTATTTTTATAATGTGAGTGGCTGAACACTAAGGAAAATGCATCATTTATTTGGATTTTATTGGAAAATCCACAGTTTTTCTCCTATTTTTTCCCAAGGCAGTGCTTTGACACGTGTGACTCAGTGCATCATTTATCATTTATCACCTATGAACCAGTGCATTATTTATGAGCCATGCATCCTTTATGAACCATGTATCATTTATCTGGATTTCGTGTGAAAATTCAGTATTTTTCTCCTATTTTTCAAGGCAATCCATTGACACTTATGAGCTAGTGTATGTATAAAAGTGGGAGACCTCCTAGAGATCATTGTTTCTTCTAGTGATCACTCGCTGTCTCAATGGGCAGCCATATTGTATCCTACAGCCCTCATTCCATCTGTTTGAAGTGTGGGTTAAGTTGTTTCCTTGCTCATTATTGCTATCCAACCATTCTTTCTCCTCCACCTTTCAGTCACATGTCAGATTCAATAACTCCCTATTCTTCAGGGTTGAAGTAATCTATTGACCCCTTAGCCACTCTTCTTTTGGAATGAATTGACATTTTGACACGCTGATTCTCTCTCCAACATCACTTAATATTTGGTGATATTGTGACACACACATACATACATACATATATGTGTATATATGCATATCTGTCTATCTGATCTTTTGATATGGTTTGGCTCTGTGTCCCCACCCAAATCTTATGTTGTAGCTTCCATAATTCCCATGTGTTGTGGGTGGGACCCAGTGGGAGACAACTGAATCATGGGAGTGGGTCCTTTCCATGCTGTTCTTGCCATAGTGAATAAGTCTTATGAGATCTGATAGTTTTAAAAATGGCGGTTTCCCTGCACAAGCCCTCTCTCTTTGCCTGCTGCCATCCACATAAGATGTGACTTGCTCCTTCTTGCCTTCTGCCACAATTGTGGGGCCTTCCCAGCCATGAGAAACTGTAAGTTCAACAAACCTCTATCTTTTGTAAATTGCCCAGTCTCAGGTATGTCTTTATCAGCAGCATGAAAATGGGCAAATACAGTAAATTGGTACCAGGAGTGGGGTGCTGCTGAAAAGATACCCGAAAATGTGGAAGTGACTTTGGAACTGGGTAACAGGCAGATGTTGGAACAGTTTGGAGGACTTAGAAGAAGACAGGAAAATGTGGGAAAGTTCGTAACTCCCTAGAGACTTATCAAATGGCCTTAACCAAAATGCTGATAATGATATGAAAAATGAAATCAAGGCTGAGGCTCAGATGGAAGATGAGGAACTTGTTGGGAATTAGAGCAAAGGTGACTCTTGTTATGTTTTAGCAAAGAGACTGGTGGCATTTTTCCCTAGAGATTTGTGGAACTTTGAAACTTGAGAGATGATTTAGGGTATCTGGTAGAAGAAATTTCTAAGCAGCAAAGCATTCAAGAGGTGACTTGGGTGCTGTTAAAGGCATTCAGTTTTATAAGGGAAGCAGAGCATAAAAGTTCAAACAATTTGCAGTCTGACAATGTGATAGAAAAGAAAAACCCAATTTCTGAGGAGAAATTTAAGCCAGCTGCAGAAATTTGCGTAAGTAATGAGCTGAAGGTTAATTCTCAAGACAATGGGGAAAATGTCTCCAGGGCATGTCTGAGGTCTTCATGGAAGCCCCTCCCATCACATGCCCTGAAGCCTAGGAAGAAAAAGTGGTTTCATGGGCCAAGCCAAGGGCCCCCGTGCTATGTGCAGCCTAGGGACTTGGTGCCCTGCATCCCAGCTGCTTCATCTGTGGCTGAAAGGTGCCAATGTAGAGCTTGGGCTCTGGCTTCAGAGGATGTAAGCCCCAAGTCTGGGCAGTTTCCATGTGGTGTTGAGCCTGTGGTACACAGAAGTCAAGAATTGAGGTTTTGGAACTTCTGCCTAGATTTCAGATGATATATGGAACTGCCTAGATGCCCAGGCAGAAGTTTGCTGCAGGGGCAGGGCCCTCATGGAGAACCTCTGCCAGGGCAGTGCAGAAGGGAAATTCAGGGTTGGAGCTGCCACACAGAGTCCCTACTGAGGCACTGCCTAGTGGAGCTGTGAGAAGAAGGTCACCATCCTCCAGACCCCAGAATGATAGATCCTCTGACAGCTTGCACTGTGTGCCTGGAAAAGCTGCAGTCAATGCCAGCCTGTGAAAACAGCCAGAAGCAGGGCTACGCCCTGCAAAGCCACAGGGGTAGAGCAGCCCAAGGACATGGGAGGCCACCTCTTGCATCAGCATAACCTGTATGTGAGACATGGAGTCAAAGGAGATCACTTTTGAGCTTTAAGATTTGACTGCCCCACTGGATTTTAGACTTGGATGGGGCCTATAGCCTTTGTTTCAACCAATTTCTCCCATTTGGAACAGCTGTATTTACTCAAGCCTGTACCCCCATTGTATCTAGGAAGTAACTAACTTGCTATTGATTTTACAGGCTCATAGGTGGAGGGGACCTTGCCTTGTCTCAGATGAGACTTTGGACTGTGGACTTTTGAGTTAATGCTGAAATGAGTTAAGGCTCTGGGGGACAGTGGGAAGGAATGATTGGTTTTGAAATGTGAAGACATGAAATTTAGGAGGGGCCAGGGGCAGAAAAACTCCCATTTTTTAAAACCATTAGATCTTGTGAGACTTATTCACTATCATGAGAATAGCACAGGAATGACTCGCCCCCCCCACCCCCCGCCATGATTCAGTTGTCTTCCACCAGGTTCCTCCCACAACACTTGGGAATTTTGGGAGCTATAAGATGAGATTTGGGTGGGGACGCACAGACAAACCATATCATCTTTCTAGTACCTTGGGCTTGTGATTCTTGTTCTCTCCTCCAATCCCTGACTCCAAACTATCTTAGTCACTTACTCCCATAATCATTCTCTTGTCTTTGCTGTACCTTTCAAATCTTAATTTCAAGTATTCCACCGGATCACCACCTGCTATCTTTCTAGCTCATGCCCTCTAGTACTAAAATTTTAACAACCCTTTGACCCCACCTGGGTCCATAATCTGAGAACTTCAACTCTCTGTTAAATTCTTCTTTCCATCACTAACTTAAATTTCATGGCCAACCATAACAAACACTGCCCTATATCCACTTGCAACTCTTTTACACCTTTCTTGTTTTATTATAGTTGCACAACTAAACAAAAATCCTGATTGTTTTTATCCTATTGCATGGTTGCACTCATGCAGCTGACAATGGCCTGAGAAAGGCATACAACCCATATTCATATCCTGTTCCTAAACCTCAAGTGTGTCCTTAATGCTATATGAAAATAAAACCACCTCTCCATAATCTGTGCACTCTCACTTTTCCTCGATGATTATTTCATATTCTCTCACCTTTCCTCAAACAACCAAACCACTTCCCCATCCTCAGTCTCAGCTCATAATCTTGCTTAATTCATTGAGCTATTTGAAGCTACTGGAAAAAACAAAAAACAAAAAAACAAAAACAAAAACAAAAACTTCCACAGGTTTCCAACATCCTATCAAAGAAAATTCTCCTTTCTCTTTCTCTGCCTTTCCCTCCTGTTTTTGTACTTTGAAACCATTTATAATTAGGCTGGATAATTCTTTGTTGTGAGGGGCTGTCCTGTGAATCACAGGCTATTTAGCAGCATCTTTTGCCCCTGCCCACCTGATGTACACCTCCAGCTGTGAAAATCCAAAATATCTCCAGATATTATAAAATGTTCTCAGGGGCAAAATCGCGTCTAGCTGAGAACCACCGCCCTAGATAAACTTTCTATGCTCCTAGCTATTTGTGCATCAAAATCCATCACCTCTTGCCTACACAAATACTTGATTCCAATACCCACCCCCATTTACTCATATCATCAATTTTCTTTCTTTTGGTTCAGTCCTCTCAACAAAGGATATGATGCTGTTTCTTTCAACTCACAGAAACTAATAAGCAAACCTTCTCTGGAGCCAAATTTCCCCAGCTATCACCCCATTTCTTTATACCACATTAAAGTCCTTAAAGAAGCTGTCTGTTTGCTGTCTGTAATTCCTCTCTTCCTATTTGTTTTCTTACATCAACTCCAACCAGGTTTTTGCTTCGTAATTCCACTGACACTACTTGTAAAATTTACTAGTGCGCAGATCATACTGACTTCCATATTGCTAAATCCAATAGTCAATTTGTAGTCCTCATTTTATTTGACAAAACAACAAAATATAATATAGTTGATCCTTCCTCATTTCTTCTAACAATTTCTTCACTTGGCTTCCAGGATGCTATACTCCCTAGGTTTTCCCCTACCTAATGGCTATCTAGAAACCACAGACAAGTGTCAGTAATGAAAAATTTAGAAAATGAGTACTGACTCATTGGGTGAGGAGACTGAAGTGAAGATAATAAACATGCAAATTAATCATGCTAATGGATATTACAGTTGAGATTCTTTGCCTTTCACATATCTAGGGACAAACTGCCCTATGGCTGTCATTGTGTACTCCTGTTTCCATGTCTCTTGAAACAGCACTTGTAAATTAAAGGTACTCAATATATATTTGTTGAAAAAAGGAATCTGACTTTGAATAAATTATCAACATGAGATTTAGTCACATAATTCTCCTGAAAACCTTGTTCAGAAACTGTTCCCTACCTTCTATTATTGGCATGAATATTATTTATTGTATGATTAAAGCAATATATATGTATTCTACTCACAAAAATTCCCCACAAAGTACATCCTGTTTTGTAAGTTATAGGTTCATATATTCCAAAGGCTCCTTTAATTTGCCCCTTATACAAAACCAATAGGAAGTACCACATGAAAACATGAAAGATGCCAATCATAATCTGGATAGCCTGTGAGAAGAGAATGCTGTTAGTACCGAAATAATGTAATTTAAAACACAATTCCAATAAGTATTAACTATAAGAAACATTTAACACCTTTACAAATACAAAAGTAAAACAGCAATGCACTTAAAAATGTATTTCCTGGATTGGTTATCCCAGAAAAAAGGACCAATCAGGAAGGACTGAGATATACCAAATAGGAATCAGTCATACTGAAAACAACAGGCTGTTCAAGAATAGTAGCTCTGGCCAATTCTCCTGTAAGTTAACAGTTTGATTCTATCACTGGCTAGTCTGCCCACCTATCAAGTAATGGTATGAGAGGAGAATATTGGGATTACTTCAGAGAAAATGTGGTTACTAATCTACTATAATGCGGGAAGCCATAAATCCAACATTTTCTTGTACATTAGCAATTTATTAAAGATGAATCACTTTTTGACTTTTATAAAGGTTTGATTTATCTTTTCCTTCAAGGAGTACTTGGTATGATTTTTTTCACAAGTATGTTGGAGTGAGGCATAATCCAACACAACAATTCAGAAACTATCCAGAATAGACTTGCTTGAACTCTGTTTTCCCATTTCAGAGGGGAAGGAGTTTGAATAGGGGAGAATTATTACTCAACTCTAATTTGGAAGAAGATAATTATAATCCCAGCAAATTTATTTCTGGATTTATATGTGAACTGATATTTCATATATTTAATCACATTTTTTTTACTACTCTTTAAAAATGACAGAGGACACATAAATTTTATTTTCATATAAACTTTAACAGAAAGCTATTCAATGTTTTAAGAATTCCAGCTCTTTGCAAAGCAGACAGTCTATGAAATATGTAAATGCAATTGGCTAACTTTAAAAAATACATTTTGGAGAAGTTTATTTTTTTTAAGGAAAGGTCTCTTTTTTGGTAATCATCATGCATTTTTATAGATTTAGAATTTAAGCTTTCCCCTTGCATCAAATTTGCAAGAATGGTAATATTTCCAGAAATTCTTTGGATTTGCTTGGAGAAATATCCCCCGCTAGGCTGCAAAATCTCATAGGGTCTGGAGTTTGTTTTTCTTATTGCTTTATCACCAGCCTCTAATATGGTGACCAGAAGAGAGAAGGCATCCAGCAAATACCTCTTATATAAGCATACTGGTGTCAAGAATAATGATTCCATATGACTTTCCTAAGTGTTAAAAAAGTAAGTGAGCTTGAAAAATACTCTCTTTTTAAATGATTGGCTATTGTTTTATATAAGACTATGAAATATCTAATTAGTCAAAGCTTGTTAAGAACTGCCAGTGTGTGGAGAAGGACAAGATAGGTTTTCTTATTTGAAAATGATTCTTAATCTAGAGCCAATATGAGTTCCAGGAGGTCAGACCCGTCTACCCCGCTGTCCCCAGAAAAAAAAAAAATGCAAAGGATTGCGACATGTACATAATTCTGGGAAGAAGATTTAGAGCTTTCATTCCATGCCAGAATGGTCTGTGACCCCAAAGAGGTTAAGAACCTCTGCTGCACAGTCGAATCGGTGACTTAGATAATTGATCTATGCAACGTTCAAATTCAGAAGAAAAGTTCACATGAGTGGAAAAGTTTTCTCTCCTTTGGATGTGAAAAAGCATGATACCCTTAATTCCTTGGTGTTTATTAAGAAAGCTAAACTGTAACTTCACATGTTTATAACTTAATAGAAGAGACAAATTTATAATCATCCTACTGCGTAGATGTAAGTACAGTACTCTCTTTTTTCCTTTTGAACCTTACTTGGGTTTCTTTGTTATGCTGTGTGTGCTGGTTTAGTCTGTATACTTACATCTCAGCACATGAAAGAACATGAGATCAGTCAAAATTTGTAGAAGACAATCAACATTTGAAAAACGTAAACTTTTATCCTTTTGATTTAACCAAGTCTGTCCCTCTTCAGATCCAATATATCCTTTAAAAAAATGAAATAGTTCATGATCTTAAATTTAGTTAGTCAAAGTGAAATCTTACCCCTAAAACGAGAGAATTTGCTGTAGAGATTTTTGAATGAACACATGCCATACTGCCAGCATTTCCTCTAGATGGTTTTCTCTCTAACCTTTGGTGATATCTTTAGCAAACTTCTACAAAACAATACAAGGCACATATACATGATTTTCTTAGAAGAAAATACATACGTTTGATCCTTTCCTTATTGTTCAGCCACCACCTCCCCAAATTCAGAAGCAATAGCCTTCTTCTTTCTAGGCCTTAATATTAGAGGCATCAACTTTCATCCACCTGTTCTGAATAACAGCCTTCATAACTGAAAAGTCTCTCTCTATGACTAAAACATATCGGCATTTTACAGATATCATCTCTGAGTAGTAAATACTGCCTACTGTTTACAGAGTAAACAGTAACAGAAATGATAAGGTATAAAGGATATCTAGGGAATAGTATTAGAGAATTTTCAGTAAAACTTTCAACAATTTATTTGCAATTCGTAATCAATTCAATGAAATCCATAGTGCCATGTTTGCGTTTTCAAAACCAAGTTCTTGTACTTAAATTCATCAAAAAGTGGGCTTGTGATTATTTTTTCTGACACATACCTGCTACTCAGTTATTTCTATATGAAAAGAATCTTTTATTCTATCAGACAACTTACTGAAGTTGCTCCCACAATGTTAATGTTAATGCATTTCCTAGTCTTTTTTTTCCCTGTTATTCCTGCTTTTCTCTCTGTTGTTCAGATCATCTCCACATTTATATTAAGATAAAACCTGGCTATTAATTATATCCCCTTGTGGATTGTATTTATTTTTAGATCTGGAATTCTATATCTGCTAGTATGTCATGCTTACATAGGTCAATAGCTTGAGTCATGCCACCTCACTAACATGATCTTAAAATTTGAGACTTGATCTTTTCAGAAAGGAGGGAATTTGACCAACTGACCTCTCATTCTCTGTACTTGTAAAATCTCATGACTTAATTTTTTAATAGGTCTTTGTTTTCTAAAATTGTTTTCTCAATGTCTCTTAATGCTATAAAGTGTAGAGACAGAGAAAACTAGTTAAGAATACAAGTTAGTAATAGCAACAGAGAGAAAATAATATGTTACTAACTGAAGTAAGCTTTATACATTCAAACACAATCTTTGAGAAATAAAGTGTTTAGAAGCATAGACAATCAAAATTAATCACTCTATGATTAAATAAAAATCCATAAAATTACAGAATCC
Source organism: Piliocolobus tephrosceles (assembly GCF_002776525.5). Lineage (NCBI taxonomy): Eukaryota > Metazoa > Chordata > Mammalia > Primates > Cercopithecidae > Piliocolobus > Piliocolobus tephrosceles. The sequence goes on from NC_045446.1 coordinate 13,141,381, forward strand.
ATATAGAATAATAAGGAACAGCATATCTACATTGCTATTATTTGTCACTTTACAGAAAACAAGAAAATAAAAATAGGCCCTTTTATGTATACAGTTGGCCCTCTGTTTCATCTGATTCAACCAATTGTGGATCAAAAATATTCAAAAAACATGCCAGTAAAAATACAAATGCAACCCTCAATGTGGTGTAACAACTATTTACATAGCATTTGCACTGTATTAGATATTATAAGTAATCTAGAGATGATTTAAAGTATAGGCGATTTGCATGTTACATACAAATCCTGCACCCCTTTGTATTAGGGACTCAAGCACCCTTGGATGTTGGTATCTGTCCAGCAGATACGGAGGGATGACTGTATAGAAAATTCTTTTCACTTTCGTAGTTAACAGTGGAACCACCCTAGGTTTGGTATTCCTAAAAAATGCCAATCAGAAAAAGAAAGTGGGGGTTTCTCAGGTTAATTGATGGAAGGAAGAAACTAAGAAATACTACAACATATTCCTGCAATAACTGATGATTGGAATTCTTTTCTTTTTTTAAAATCAGTCTCTGTTTGAGTACTTTAAACCCAGTTAAGCATCCCATTATTTGTAAAAACAAATGAATAAAAGGAATCATTTATTTGTTTTTATTTTTTGGTGATCCTGTCACTAATCCAAAAGCAGCTGAGGAATGAGTACCCTAACCCTTACTCCCAACCCCCCCATTCTTATCCCCTGAACTTGCTTTATATAGAAATTCTGAAATAGTCGCAGAAAGCTCTTATCTAGAAAACGCTTCTCTATCTTTAGCATCTTTAGCAGGAATGCAACCCCTCGGCGCCTTCAGAATTAAGTCCAAATTCTTTAGCAGGGCACGTAAAGCCCTTCATGAACAGCTCCCCACCCAGCTTCTTAACCTCATCCTGACCACTTCTCTGTTTCCACACGAACAGCTCCCGCAGTAACCTTGTTTGGGAAGCCTACTCTGTCTCACAAGCCTGTTAGATGCCCCACTCCTTGTTCCCCCAACATTCTGAGCATAATTCCTACCACAGTGTGTTCTTTCGATTTTCAGGACAGGCTCCTAAGTCAATGGGAGCTCCCAGAAGTCAAGGAATTCATTTCTGTATGACCAAGGGCAGTCCTGGGCTAGAACCCAGAGAATCAATACTGGATCAAATCAAGAATGGGGCGTGGGGTAGGGGGGCGGGGTGCGTTAAGATCCAGACTCTGATGAGGGAGGGAGGGAGGTGATAAGAGAACAGGGAGGCTGTGGGGAGAGGAGCACCGTAATCAGCCTCCGTGTCCCTTTATGGCTTTTGACACGAAATCACTCCAGCAAAGCGACATCACTATCCTGCATGTTACTTATTCAAGGTTCCGAGAAGTTTCGGGGGGTGCTCGTCCAGGACCCAGACCAGGTTCTCACGCCAGCGCCTGGGCCTAGATGAAGAGGAAGATCCTGGTTGGCAACGCGCTCAGCGCCAGGTGCCCAGATCTCGCTGAGCTACCATCACAGGGATAGCCCGGAGCCCAGCACCCAGCCAACCCTCAGGCTCCTCAGGGAGTGAAGTCTCCAATGGCAACGGTGTGCTCCTCCTGCGCCTGCGCACCCACTCAAGAACGGCAGGGGCGGAGGGAGTGCGTGTGCGCAGACTCACTAGGCCCCTGGCAACCACGTGGTCAGACAACCGGTCAACTACATTTTGGTGTCCCTAGGAATGGTTTCTGCAAACGTCTGTTCTGAGATTACCCACATTGGTGCATTTCTTATACACACACCTGCTGCACAGTGACCAGGATCACCGGGGAAAAGTCCGCCCTTCACCTTTTCTGTCTTCAAAGAAAAATTCTGACCGCAAGTGCACTTTGAAGGGTGCACTTTCGAGTGAAGTGGCTGAATCAATGGCTCACTTTTTTGTCCTTTAAACATAAATAACCGAAGAAGGAAATTAGTGACGAGAGTAATACTTAACAAGACACCAGAAGGACTTTTTGATCCACTTGCTGAGGTGGGTTTACCTTTTGGGTGATACATGGTGCCAGTTTTCTATCTGAGGTGTAGACAGTAGTTAAAACAGTGTTTAAGAAGAGATCCTGTAGATGAGGAGTACAGACCATCCTCTTAGGCAGCTATCATGACTTACTGAGGCATTTAAAGTACCTGGAGAACAGCTACTCATGCCATTTCTCATTTATTCATGGAAAATTTAAATTGACATTGTGGAAAAGTTAAAATTCCAGCTTGTAATGTAAATTTTTAGTCAATGATAGCCAGTGAGTAAAACATGCAGAAAACAAGACAGATTTTTCTTTCATAAGGAAATTTTCTGTGCTTCCAAAATCTTTATTTGCAAAGGCTAAATCATGAGTGTGTCTAAACTTTTCCCATGTTACCATTCTGCTCAGTATTCTGACTCTACCTATGCCCCTAACCTTGGGCATGAGTCACTACTGCTTTGACAGGGATGACATGAGCCATCACATCAGATCCTCACTGCCACTATTGCAAATCTGTGGATATCTGTGATAATGATACTTTTCTATTTTGTAGAGAAACTGCCCTTCTTCATGACTTAGGTGATGTTATCTATCCGTGCTTTTGATTTCTTGAAACTTACACTGTCTTTCATCCCTTCTTTCTTACCCTGATTGTTCTAATTGGGTTATAAATGTGCCCACAATTCAAAAACAAAAAGCCAAACTCAAATGGAAACCCCTCAATGCAGCAACCCCGTCCTACTGTTGTCCCATTGCAGGTTAGTTTAACGTACATGAAAATACTCTGTAAATAGCAAAATTTTGTAGATATTCAGGAGGCAAGATGTTTGATGATATTAGTGTATAGAATAATGTGACCTCCAACAAGGGCAACTGGACATTTGCTTTCTGAACAAAAAGACGAGGAGGAGATGAGTTAGGGAACTCCAGTGACTGGACACCTAGAAAAATCATCATCAAAGAAGGTTTATCAATCTTCTTGGAGTATAGGTCAGATCTACTGCTCTACAACCAATATCAAATCAAAATCAATTTTTTAAACATACTGAAAAAGGCTTTTGTTTCTAATGACATTTTATTAAGGAAAAAGTAATATGAACAGAAACATTTCTAACTTTAAGAGAGTTGCGGAATCATTTTTCAGTCCTCCAATCCTTCACCTTTGCCAGCATGTAGTAGTGGTAATGTAGGAAGAGACTGTGAAGGGAGATACAGCCGTCATTAGCGACCAACCTGAAAACAAATCTCAAACACAGTTTTTAAAGACTAGAAATCATTGTGGACAATTAAAGACATCTTCTTAACTTTTTCCAGGCAGTTTTTCCCCATGAGATTAGACTGATCCCCCTTTTTCTTTTAATGTCTAGGGACATTCGTTAGAGTAGTTGTTGCATCTGGGAGGAGCTGAAGAAGACGCTGGTGTCACAGGGTTGTTTTCATACATATTTGGAATAACCAGGACAGGCTGGAAAGAATGAATAAAAACCAGCAATAAGGTTACTACAATCCTACGCAATTTCTCCTGGTACCATCAGAGTGAAGGACAAAGAGCATTCTGGTAAGCCCATAGTAGGATTTAGCAGACACAAGTCTGTATTTCTCCAGGGCGTCTTCAGATTATTTTACAAAGAAGAGACACAACTCACCATGTTGATCGTGGTGTTTGCTTGGTTGGCAAAATAAGCTGTGGCACAAGCTGTGCAGACCTCCAAGAGGGAGAAGATAATCAGCATGCCTGAAATGCCTTTTCCAGAAAGCTGAAATCATGAATAAATAGTGAAATTTTGGCTAGTCAGGAGGGCCTCACATGGGCTTCAAAAATTATTGGCCCATCAAATGTGCTATTGCTTATACTCAACTTGCTCCATGCTTATTCTTCCAGTATCATCGAATGCTTGTTCCAGAGGAGTGTGAAGTTATTTTGGATTTTCTTTAAAATGCCAGAAGTCTTTCCTTTTGGTAAGTAGGCTATTTTGTTTAGAAATATTAGAAAGAAGGTAGTTTTTTTTTTTTGCTTTGTGACAGCCTCATTGCTTTTTTTATAAAAATGTTAAAAAAGTCAAGCAATATAGAAACCAACGGATCATTCAAAATGCCACTGCTTAGAAATAACCAAAACTAATGTTTGATGACTGTTATCCTAGCGCTCTGTGTACAGGGAAAAGGCAGAAGAATGGATGTGTGGAAAGATGCCATGAGAGAGGAAAAAACAGAGACCAAGGGAGAGGAGCATCATTCTATAAGAATGGAATCATGTTATTTCGATTTTAAGTAAAAGTGTTAAGCTCACTTGAACTTTATACAGGCCTTCTACTTGATCAGATACAGTGTAGGTGAATTTTCCTTCATTCACACTTCTGTTTATTCTGTTATTTGTCTTCCTTGCTTCCATTACAACTTGAGCCCTAGCTGTTGTTTCATATCCATGTTTCTAAATGTGAACATATAGCTGTTGCAGGGAGAGATATAGCTTAGCTGGTCCTGAGCACAGTTCTTGCTAGTGAACATGGACTTTGCTTTTTCTGTCTTCTGAGAGCCTGCTAAATGCTTAGTACGGAGGCCTGCTCCTTGACTGGAGGTTTATTCCTGTGCATTTTTGCTCATTCCCTGCTGGTAGTGGGGTACCATGCAGGATATGGGAAGGTGTTGCCCTTTCTTCTGTCTCTTGAGGTCCTGGGTACTACCCATGGTCTTGTACCATACAGGATTTGCTTTATCCTTTCGCAGAATTGACTGCTCTCCACCCCAGCCTTCTCAGTTACAGACTCGAGAGTGTTAGTGAGACTTCTCAGTAATTTTTTTGGCTTCCTTTCTTTCCTTAGTTTTGTTTCTAGGGAAACAAGAGCGAGGTCTAAAAGCTGTGCTTTTTCCCAGCTACTTTGAGTAGCATCAGAATGATTCTTTTCTCTACTTGGATGCCAGTTTGAAAGCTGTTTTTTTAAAATAATTTTTGTTCTTTTGTTTGGTATTTTGGAGGATGAATTTTGTTTTTGCTTCACTCTGCCTTATTTACCAAGAAGCTTTCTCATCTTTTTTTTGCCTCCTGATATGGTTTGGCTCTGTGTCCCCACCCAAATCTCATCTTGCAGCTCCCATAATTCCCACTTGTTGTGGGAGGAACCTGGTGGGAGATGATTGATTATGGGGGTGGGTCTTTCCCATGCTATTCTTGTGATAGTGAATGGGTCTCATGAGATCCAATGGTTTTAAAAAAACAGGAGTTTCCCTGCACAAGCTCTGTTTTTTTTTGCCTGCCCCCATCCATATAAGACATGATTTGCTCCTCCTTACCTTCTACCATGATTGTGAGGCCTCCCCAGCCATATGGAACTCTAAGCTCATTAAACCCCTTTTTCTTCCCAGTCTTTGGTATTTCTTTATCAGCAGTGTGAAAACAAACGAATACACCTTCTTATATAAGCTTTTCCTTACACTGCAAACAGTGTTGTCCTTTGCAAGCACAAAAGTGATCATTCAAATTCCCGGTCTAAAACTCTTCTACGTTTTTAACAAAGGATTGTCTCAGAACTTGGTGGAAAAGGAGTGTGCCAGCAATTCCAACTATTGACACTTCAAAGAACATACTCTATGGGACAGGCATCTGATGGGAGTGCTTAGACAACTTTCAGATTATACCAATGGTTGGAGTCAGGATTTCAGAACCCTTTAGTTGAGAAGCAGATGGCTTCATAAGCCTGCCACTCTGAGATCCAGTGGAACAGAATTACTTACACAGTACTGAGTGAACTGATAAGGGAAATGTTACTGTGTTTATTTGTTCAAAATATTGTGATATTGTCTTCATGTTACTATGTTCTAGATATATAAGGAAGTAATTCTGTCTTTCTTAAGATATATGTAACCCACAGTAATTTAATAAACTCTGCTTTTTGTAAACTGAAAAGCAAAAGCAAAACCAACCCCAACATAAAGTAAAACAAAACCTGTAAAACCACTCTTCTGTGGTTTTCCATTGCTCACAGAATGAAGACCAAACTTGTTAACGTGGCCATTGAGGTAGGATGACAGCTTCCAGTCCAACCTCATTTTATACCATGTTTCTCCATTCCTTACAGATGGTAAGCATTCCTGCCCTCGGGCCACCCATTTCCTCCTAAGGTCAGAGTCCATGCTTGGCTGTATAAGGCTAATGAATGTGTGATCCTGTTTTGAGCACATTCAGAGGCCTGTGCTTCATTTTTTGATTGCTTCATTCCTTGGGTTTCTCTGTAAAAGTCGGATGTTCTTATCCCTGTCATTTACCTCTCACTTCATACTTTACTCTGAAGTTTAACAAAAAACACTCAATAGCTTGACGACCTTGTTTATATAGAATTTCAAATGTTGGGAAAATAATTTTTGGACAATTTTAGAAGCCCTTCCCCATTGTTCATGTAATTGACAGTGAGATGGGCCAATAAAGGATGTCCTTTAAGCCTCGGTCTATCTGTAGAGGTAACCCTCTCACTTTATTCTATAGTCCTAGAGATCATATGACTAGGGGTGGGGCTAGAATAGAAAAAAAATTTTCACTAGAGCTGGTGTACCGTATTAAGAGATAAAACATAGACCCACTTTACGGGACCAGGCTGGTGGACTATGGGATACTTACGATGGCCCAGTAGTCTGCGGGATATAACCCATGGATGCACGTATCCACCACCAGCAGAATCACTCCAAGGAAGGCAAAGATAGAACTAACAATGTTCATTCCCACGCTGCCTTTCACCTAATGGAGATGGCAGGCAAAAATCAATTATATACAGGATCACTGAAGTTAAGTGAAATAAGAATCAGTCACATTTCATGGTTCTTAATTTTTGAACTTTCAAAACAAATTTTCAAGTTGAAATTATTCTGTTTTCTGCCCTTCTGGGTAATTACCATAAACATTATTCCGTATGCAGCCTAGATTTAGGGTACTTCTAAAAAGCTGTAGAAAAATGTAAATCATATAAAGCAGGCACTCATCTATTGTATTTTACCAAAAGCCTCATGCACAATAACAACTTTATTTTCTTTATAAAAAATGAAAAAACTTCTCATGAGCATTTTTCTGTGGCAGACACTGTGTTAAATTATTTAAATTATCTCACTTAACTCTTACAGCTTTTGTATGAGGTGATATGATAGCATCTGATTTTTATAGATGGCAAAGTATTTAGACACAACATTTTTGCTGAAAAATTTAGGAATTAATGAAAACCCTAAGTCTCTCTAGGGACTAAATATGCACCCCCAAATTTAGAAGAAGAAACTCTCTTGGCTTTTGTGGGCAGAGGTGTATGGGTGACTACAAATCTTTCCCCAGTTTCTACAATAGGATTTTAACATGCAGAAGAATAATTGTGAAACCAAGTCTGCAGCTGACTTGCTAGGGGTGGCATAGTCGAGTTCTTTAGAATGTGCTTGTGCTGCAGCATGCCTTAGAGCCTCCTGAGGTCTCTGAAAGCTCTTAGAAAAATTGTCTTATGTAAGTGTCAGTGGCTGTCTCCTCTAAGAGGATGGAATCTATGCTTGGACAATCTCAATTAGAGGGAAGGATCCTTAAAGGATGCAGAGAAAGGGTGCTTTATTTTGTTTTTGGACTGCAACAGGAGTGGTTAATCAGAATTAGGCTTGTTTTTATTTTATTTTAATTTGATTTAATTATTTTATTCTTGTTTTGTCTGGAAGAGCAAGAGCTACACAATCCTATGTTCCTCTTTCCCCGTTCTTCCCTCTTGTACTGGATTACATATAATTTTGACACCACCTCTGCTCTAGTTGACTCTAATTCTTGGTAAATCACTTTCTTTTTCCTGGTTCAATAGTAGACCAGGGAATTGCAATAGGTGGGGTGCTGTGACCAACAGAACTCAAGGTCCCATCTTACTGATCATTTTTATAAACTCTTCTTACGAAACAGGCTAGATTCATTTAATGGCAATTTAAAGAACTGTAAAACACACACCCAATCTGAGTAAGAGTAGGAAAGACGCAAAAATATGAAAATAAAAATACAAGACAGAGCTGAGAAGTGGCAAATTAACAGTAGAGACTTGGTAACTGATGTGGCTAGTAGGTATTTCCTGGCTCCTGGATTCTCCTTTGGACTTCCCATAATAGTGACCTGACTGAACCAGGGAGCTTTCAGGTTAAAGCTTAAACAACCCTGATCTTTACTACTTCTCACCCTTGTCAGTTCAACAGTCAGGATGTGGAGCTCTGCCATTTCTTAGTGGCAATCTGTGTGGACCACTCTCCTACCCCAGCGCTCAGAACATGAGGCAACCAATAGATTTTTTTTGGGAAAGGTGCTCTCTTTTGCATTTCCCAAATCCAGCTTTTCCATATTCCTCCCCAATATGTTAAGCTAATCTTTAAAGGGGTTCAAAAAGCAGAAACAGTCTAACTTACCAGACAGGAGGAAAGCTCCTTGGATGCTGACACAGTGAGAGAGCCCGAGATAATGAACTGTGGAAATGGACAAATTTATTTGAGAAATAGGTTAACTGGTTGTGGTTGGGAGTTTCTCTTCATACGAAAGGTTGGTCTATTTATGTTCATCTAGCTTCCTTCTCTAAATTTTCTCTCGCACTTCTGAATTTTCTGGAGTAACTCTCAGGCACGTGTCCTTGACTTCTTTTTTATTGTTTTCTCCTTAATTTCTGGCCTATGAAGAACTCATAATGTCTAAGCATTCCTTGTTCTGAGGCTTACGCTCCATCCCTTCTCATAATCAATTGCTTTTTTTTAATTAAAAATATTTTTTTGGAGATTGGGTCTCACTATATTGCTCAGGCTGGCCTCAATCTCTTGAACTCAAGCAATTCCCCGGCCTCAGCCTCCCAAGTAGCTGGGACTACAATCACACACCGCTATGCCTGACTGACTTGCATATTTTTAATCATGTTTCCAATCACCTTTTTTTTCTCTCTCTCTCCAACCAATACATACATTTCCATCTCAAATGGAGTAGGAAACCAAAACTTTGGCTTGCTGGTTACATGATTACATTTTAAAGAATGGAATAAGCTCCTATTTAAAATGGTGAACAAGTTCCCGATTTTTTTATGCTCATTCAGAGCTGTTAATTTTTCTAAATTCTCCAGCCCTCAGATGTAGGGCTTTATCAAGAAATGAGTTGTGAATTGGCTGGAGATATCAATACTTTATAAACCAAGAAGATGTGGTGTTCTAGCAATCTACTCACAGAAAGGCCACCCCAGAATGGGTATCCACTAATAACAGCAGTAGAGGCAACACGGAATACTTTTCCATAAGGGAATACTATTAAACACAAAATAATTCCAAAACCAAGGTGCATCAATCCAACCATGATCTGGATTACCTGAAAAAAGAAAACAACCATTTTAAAATTACTTCTTCACTTTCAGACGTGTGAAACGTTACAGTCATTGCTGCCCCTGCTTATTGATTGTCAATTTTGCTGAGATCCATGGTTGTCATTCAGGCACGCATCTGAAGCAGGAGGTGGGCCATGAAGATTCTGACATACACTAGAATAACTGCAGTGCCGGGCCCTTAGTGAAATGCCTTGTTTTGAGGTATTTGGGGAGACTTATTGGGGTGGCCCAAGAAGAAATCTTCAGAAAGTACAGCTGCTTAATCATGCATTAGTATCTCTGAAGGCCTCTAAAAGACTATTAGAAAAAAAATACTTTAACTGTGATGTCAGTAGTTGCTTTTTCAGATGGATCAGTTCTCTGCTTGGGTCATCCCAGTTATGGGTAAAGGGATTGGTGAAGATAAAACCATTTATAAGGCATGAATTATGTGCTTAGTCATGTTCTGAACACTTTACATTTATTGTTTCATGTAGTCCTCCCACAACTGGATTGAGTCCCAGAGACATAAAGACATGTGAGACCTTGTATCCAAGGTCGCACAATTCCTGAGGGGCAGATCTGGGAATTTACTGCAGCACATTGACTGCTGAGCCTGTCTGAACTGTTCAGTACTGTCTTCCCCCATGCTCAGCTCTGCTCTACCTCTTCCATGAAGTCCTCTTGATTACACCAAATTAGTCTTTTTTCTTTCTTTCTAAATTTCTGTTGCATCTCATGACATAAAACACACCTTGTTATTTGATTTTGTATTCATTGATATTGTTCTCTTTTAAAAAGTTGCAGGTGTGCAATCATTTTCTTACCATTCTTCTTACCAATCATATATTACTAAAAGTAAGGTATGCATCTTTTAGCTCCTTATACGTCTTATTGAACCTTCCTTCATTGTAAATAAAGATAGATTTCTGAGGAATAACTATTTCTAGATTGGTCCAAAGGTTGACTGTAGATTTGTCATTTATTGTTCCCCATGTTTACACCTTATCTATCCAGGAAGACTGCAAATACAAGGACTGCTGTATTTATTCAATAAAAAGCTACTGAACACAAGTAAGTTGAATTAAAATGTAAAAAACCCAGTTTTATAAACAATGCTAAAAGTTTCTTGAGACTTTGATAAAAACCATGAACTTTTCTCCCTAAAAAATTAGTCTTGCACCTCCATACACACACATACCATACTTTTGCATATAGCTTCAGAGGCATGATGGGCCTCCTTTAGCCTATCTCACTTAAAGAACTCCTGTATTAGACTTTAGATTTGGTTTTTACAACTCTTCTTTAGAGCAGCAATTTAGACATCTGGTCACAAACTTCCCATCCTCATCCTTGCTGTCACCTTGATGAGGGACAGTTAGATCTGGATTTGTACTGGCCCTCATTTCTCCTCCTACAGCCCTGGCTGTACCATTTACTGATCAAAATTGCCTATAGGGCAGACTTAAAAATTTGGACATACAATTTGTCTGCATTTGTGGACACAGAAGCACTTTAAGGTCTGAGTTGACTGGTACAGGTGTGCCACGTCCTGCCACCTGTGGCCCCTGCACTGTCGTGATGCCTGGGGCCTGCTGATGGTATAGAGATAACAATCTTCAGAGAGAGGAAGTAGCTTCTGCCAACTGGAACTTTTGAAAACAAAACTTCACAGTCTTTTAAAGTATTTTTATCACATGCCTTTTCGGTGCCAGGCAGCATGCTTCAGTGGTTCGTCATCCACTCAGTCAAAGCCAAAGCCTTCTGCTCTGCAGGCCTCATCAGCTGTGGCCTCTGCCGCTCCTTTGCCCTCCTGACAACTGCTCCCTCCATCCCTCATTCTGTTCTATTTTATTGGCCTCCTCCCTGTTCTTCAAATACATCACAGACATTTTCATCTAAAGACTTTTACACTGGTTGTTTTCACTTTCCCTGATATCTGCAGGGCTCACTCCTAACTTCAGGTTTTTGCTCAAATGTCATGTTCTAAGGAAAGCCCATTCTGAGCGCCTTGAAATTGCTGCCTCTTCACTGTCTGGTACTTTTTAGCCCTTTTACACTTCTTTGTTTTGTCTATATCATTCGACACCTTCTAATATACTAAGTACTTTACTTCCTTCTTATGTGTACAGTCTGATTTCCCCCACTAGGGCAAGAGTTCTGTAAAGGCAGAGATTGCACCTGCTTTGTACTGGGTGATATATTCCAAGCACCTATGTGGGGTTGGCTGTATGGGGGGTTTGTCCCATTGGCTTATGAGAAGTGGGGAATTTCCTCTATCTGGGAGGAGGAGGATCAGAAGGGCAACTTCCACAGCTTAGTAAATAGGCTGCTGCAAGAGAACTTAGGCTCATTTTTACTTCCCTAAAACATCACAACTTGAAATAGGTAGTAAGATGACTAGAAGATTTTCTGGCACATAATGAGCATTCATTTACGGAATGCTCCAGCAGAGAATTTCGAGCTATTCACAGGGAGAGACTTAATATAATTTGGTGGAATTGTGCTGTGGGATGGATGAGGTATTTGGAAAGCACAGCGAAGGGAGTAACAATTCTACGTAGGCAGGTGGAATTTTCTTACAAGTAGGGCATTTTTGTTTTTACAATGCCTACAGAAACAAGGTGGTCAGTTCAGAGTCTCCTTTGTAGAAGTAAGGTGACAGTTAAGCTGTAGCATCTCTAAGGATATTGGCGAGAAAGGCACAGCAGATGGAATGTCCCCCAGTTCTTTCACACTCAGCCTTTCCCAGACTGCCCATTTGTAGTTTCCTTTTCTGGAGGTAGCCATCAATGTTCATTTTTATGTAAATTCACCTTTATGCAAATACCCGACTTGTAACCGATCCAGAGACGGGATTGAGATTGTCCAAAAAGTCCTTTGAAGAAATGAGATCAAGCTAGATGTAGTAGAGCTTCCGTCATGTCAGTATTACCAAATCCTCCAGCTAGGGAGGCTCCTGTGTCTCCTGTTACATTTTTGCTTGATCTAAAATGAAATGAACTCAAGGGAAAGTCTATAGGCAGACTAAATATTTCTGCCTAAAAGGGATAGTTTCAGAATAACGTTCAGAACTTTTTAGCAATTGGATGATATTCTCTTCTCCTATAACTTATAAGAAGGCCTTGCAAATGTGAATTTAAAATTCTGATAGTAAATAGACTTACCCCTAGTGCCTTTGCTTCTTCTTTAAAGTTTATTACTGCTGTTCCCACGCTTGGATTTCTCATTTGTATATTTCTTTGACCTAGTTGACTGACAGCAGAGGTTCCTGGAGATGTGATGAAGTAGAGCTGAGCACTCTGAGCACCCTGAGCTTGGTTTTTTAAGTTGATTGAACCTGGAGGCTGTTGAGATCCAGGAGCCATAAAGCTGCTTGGTGGGTAGTAAGGGTTGGGTGTGGTTTCATATACTCCAGCATGGCTTGTTGGCTCGGATGACACCATGATGTCCTAAGTATCACAAAACATACCAAAGTGATACGTTTATCCAGAAAAGAAACTAAAGAAAATCTTACCAAATAGCAAATGTCAATTATCTATGCAAATGGAGAGAGCAAGTGAACAGATAATGGGCCATAACATCTGATACAAACATGATTCTCATAAATCCCCAACCCCCAGGCCAAGAACTGGTACCCGTCCGTGGTCTGTTGGAAATCTGGCCACACTACATGAGGTAAGCAGCGGGCAAGCATTACTGCCTGTGCTCTGCCTCCTATCAGATCAGCACGGCATTGGATTCCCATAGCAGCGTGAACCCTGCTGTGAACTGCACATGCTGGGGATCTAGGTTGCAAGCTCCTTATGAGACTCTAATGCCTGATGATTTGAGGTGGAACAGTTTTGTCCTGAACCCATCCCTCATTAGAGAGATGCTGTGCTGCTGACTGTGAAGATGGAGGAAGGCGTCCATGAACCAAGGAATGTGGGTCACCTCTAGAAGCTGGATGAAACAAGGAAACAGATTCTTCCCAGAGTCTCCAGGAAGGAACCTGACTCTGCTGACACCTTGACCTTAGTCTAGTGAGCTGATATGGGACTTCTGACCTACACAACTGTCAGATAAAATAATATATTGTTTTAGGCCACTATGTTTATAGTAGTTTGTTATATCGAGAAATAGAAAACTAATACAGGGGCCAAGTAATACAATACTTGTATGGCAAAGAGGGCAGTCCAAGATTAAAATTATTTGCCAGTAATTGGGAAACTAGATAGTTCACATATGCCCATTTAAGACGATTCTCCTGTTCTTTAGGGAAAATGCTCTTATTCATTTCTGTCCTTCTGAAAGCTTAGAGCATCTCAGACCCCATGTAGCCGAGGGAAATTTTGTTGGAAATAAGCCAATGCAACTGGATATGGACAACAGTGACTATTAATTCTTGAAAAAAAAATTATGACACTTAAAAAATTTGTCGTTAGCCTTAGATTCCTTTTTCTGAGGTCTTCTCAAACAATTTTTCATGTACTTATGAGTATCAAGAAAGTTAGAGTGATGAATGTCTCATTCTTGGTATGAAGTATGAATACTATGAATAACCTATTGGTACAGTGTTTCACTGGTATCTAACAGGGACGCATATTCAGACCCTGTGCTCATGGAATCCAGAAATTTTAGGGTAGGAAAGACCCTTTCCATTTATCCTGTCTCATTCCCCTTCATTTACAGATGAGAAATTGAAGCTGAGTCAAGTTAAGTGACATGCTCAAGGTTACATAGAAAACGTGTGACAGATGGTACATCTAGATCTAGATCCTTGAGGAATCGCCATACTGTTTTCCATAATGGTTGAACTAGTTTACAGTCCCACCAACAGTGTAAAAGTGTTCCTATTTCTCCACATCCTCTCCAGCACCTGTTGTTTCCTGACTTTTTAATGATCGCCATTCTAACTGGTGTGAGATGGTATCTCATTGTGGTTTTGATTTGCATTTCTCTGATGGCCAGTGATGATGAGCATTTTTTCATGTGTCTGTTGGCTGTATGAATGCAGCCATCCCACTACTGGGTATATACCCAAAGGATTATAAATCATGCTGCTATAAAGACACATGCACATGTTTGTTTATTGCGGCACTATTCACAATAGCAAAGTCTTGGAATCAACCCAAATGTCCATCTGTGACAGACTGGATTAAGAAAATGTGGCACATATACACCATGGAATATTATGCAGCCATAAAAAAGGATGAGTTTGCATCCTTTGTAGGGACATGGATGCAGCTGGAAACCATCGTTCTTAGCAAACTATCACAAGAACAGAAAACCAAACACCGCATGTTCTCACTCATAGGTGGGAACTGAACAATGAGATCACTTGGACTGGGGAAGGGGAACATCACACATCGGGGCCTATCATGGGGGGGAGGGGGGAGGGATTGCATTGGGAGTTATACCTGATATAAATGACGAATTGATGGGTGCTGACGAGTTGATGGGTGCAGCACACCAACATGGCACAAGTATACATATGTAACAAACCTGCACGTTATGCACATGTACCGTAGAACTTAAAGTATAAAAAAAAAAAAAAAAAAAAGAATTAAAAAAAAAAAAGAAAAGAAAACCTGTGGCAGAGTTAGGACTTGAAAATGGGATTCTTGGCTGTTGGTTCAGAATCCCCCTCCACCCCCAGTCATCCATACAGCATCACTCTGGACATCTGCAGCTTGTTTTCCAGGCCAGCCTTGGTGACAGGGTATTGACTCTGCTCCTGCAACTGCCCAACAACAAAACTTCTGTCTTTGATGCCATGGAGAGGAGTTTATAAACCAGATTAACTTCTTAGTGACTGAGTAATTAAGTTAGTAAGGATTCTCTTTGCAAGCTTTAGGTGAGGTGTGTAGAGAGCTAACCTTTATTAAAGCCTTATTGTAGGCACAGTAGGGTCTGTATAGTATCATGTTTAGGAAGATGAACTTGGGATCTAACCCCAACTTTGTGTCTTTGGCAAGTTCGTTAACCTCTCTTTGCCTTTGTTTTCTGTCTGTAAAATAGAGCTAAAAAGACTACCTTCCTTAGAGAGTCAGTCTGAGTATTAAAGAGTTATTCTCTGCAAAGTATGTAGGACTGTGCCTATTCCAACCACAGGGGTTGGCTCTGTTATCGCTATGTTAAGTGCACGAGATACATTATCTCTGTACCCTTTACAGAACCCCATGAGGTAGGTACTCTACTAATATCCCCATTTCACAATGAGAGAATTTAATCCAGAACCTACACTCCTAACCCTTGTTTAAGGCAGTGGATGTGGCCATAAGGAAATTTTATAAAAGGAATTGAACAGGGTCAATGTCAAGAGCAAGGAAACAGGAGATGGGTACTCAGAGTACAGTAATTAGCCAGAACAAGAATTTTTTTGAGGTTTTAAAAAGCATACAATTAAAGAATTGTCCACGTTTCTGCATGTATATGATTTCATTACATTCTCCTTTGCTGTTGATTGTTGCTTTTTTTTGTCTCGAGAAATTTTATGAGGAAAACTCAATACTTTTCATTTATTTATCCACAGTTTCTCCTTTCATATCTGCTATTTAGTTTCTGGACTAAGATCTATAAGTTTCATATAGAACCCAGATTATCATGGCTAGGCCTATACTTATTAGGACTAGTCTCAGAATACATTTTTACTGGGTCAATTTCTGGTTTTATGAAAAGAATTAAAGACAGAGCCAGCCAGTTCTGATCCTTTGATTATTCAATTGAAATGAAGACAATTCTGCAAATGATACATGAGAAGGGAAACTAATAAATAGACTCCTTTTATAGATTCCACCTATTGTCTTAGTAGGATTGTTCTCTTGACAATTAATAAAATATTTACCACCATTTGTCCTTTTTTTAAAATAAAAATTAGAACAACTGCAATTTTTAAGAACAAGGAACACATAAAAATATTGGAACTCTGATGAGATCAAAAGTATAAGACTAAAGCAATTAGAGAAAACCTCACCAATTTGCTCTGCGATTATATTATTTCAAATAAAAATGGGGAAATTTTACTTTTTTATAGTTTCTTTTTATCTCATTTTCATGCTAACTTCACTTTTGTCAGAGTGAAGATGATTATTATTTTCAAGAGTACTTTATAGCATAAAGCAAAACATGAAACTGAATCATTTCCACAAAATCACCCAGTACATCCACAGATATACACTTACATCACCTTTCCCAAAATGCTGACCTGGTGAAAATGAATGTTTTTTCCCCACCTATTTTAATTTTAATTGTTTTCTTGTCAGAAAGAAGCACCTTAATTAAAATGTGTTACAAAGCCAAGGGCTCCAGTGTTTCTTCTGTGTTCTGTGTTGTCCTGTGGTAGCCACATAATCATGAAGCACCCAGTGGGGCATGGCCTCGTCCTTTTTGGTCGATGTTCGTGGAATGGCATACAGTTGAACCTACTATTCACTATTCACCTTTCTTGGCATTCGTTTTTTATTTATTTATTTTTTGTTTGTTTGTTTGTTTTTTGGACAGAGTTTCACTCTTTTCACCCAGGCTGGAGTGTAATGGAGAGATCTCAGCCCACTGCAACCTCCGCCTCCCGGGTTCACATGATTCTCCTGTCTCAGCCTCCTGAGTAGCTGGGATTACAGGCGCCTGCCACTACGCCCAGCTAATTTTTGTATTTTTAGTGGAGATGGGGTTTCACCATGTTGGCCAGGCTGGTCTCAAACTCCTGACCTCAAGTGATCCTCCTGCCTTGGCCTCCAAAAGTGTTGGGATTACAGGTGTGAGCCACCACGCCTGGCCAGCATTAGCCTTTTTTTCTTTTTGGAGTCCGTTTTATCTCTTTTATAGCGATCAACTTACTTTTTCATTCTTCTTCTGTTTCGTTTCTTTCTTGTTTCATTCATGGTTTTATTTTCCCTCATTTTTCAACTGGCCTCAACATAGAGTCAAGAACTTGTCTTCATCCTTCCAATCTAGAGAATAGAACCCACACAGGTAGACCAGCCCCACTTTGTGCCCATTGATTTGTAGGAGAGATAAGCAAGGACGTTTCAATGGAGTTACTTTGTTCCTTTGGCACCTCGGTTTCCTCTTTCTCGGCTCCAACCTGTGTGCCAGTATCAGCTATTTACCTGGATTTTATAGGCAGCTTTTACTTCTGTGCTTCAAACCAATTTGTCTTGTATCTTTATGTAGTTCCAAAGTCCTTTTATGGTTGTTTCTCTTTCACCTTAAGTGATGTAGATGCAATTGTAATGTTTGGAATACATTGTGCTTTCACGTCTTCCTCTAATTTTTACCGGGAAGTCTATTCTGACCCTCCCAAACACTTTAGTATTTACTTTCTCCAGCTTTCTGATACTTAATCATTGCAATATCATACTGCATTTTAATACCTTTTAAATTAGATGGACAAAAATTGGAAAATGCAGATAATAAAAAAAGGAGAGAAAAAGCACTCAATCTCACCATGCAGACATAATTGATGATAGCATCTGCATTTTGATTTGTAAACTTTCGTAGGCACATATATGTATTTTATACATATATAATTTAGTAAAATCAAGTTAGGATCATAATGTATGTGTACTTTATAACCTGCTTTTTAGCTTAATTTAATGTCCTATAAATAGCTTTTCATGTCAATAAACATATTTATTGTAATTCTTTTTTTTTTTTTTGGAGACGGGGTCTCGCTCTGTTGCCCAGGCTGGAGTGCAGTGGTGCAATCTCGGCTCACTGCAATATCTGCCTCCCGGGTTCAAGTAATTATCCTGCCTCAGCCTCCTGAGTAGCTGGGACTACAGGCATGTGTCACCACATTGGGCTAATTTTTGTATTTTTAATAGAGACGGGGTTTCACCATGTTAGCCAGGATTGTCTCGGTCTCTGGACCTCATGATCTGCCCACCTCAGCCTCCCAAAGTGCTGGGATTACAGGTGTAAGCCACCATGCCCGGACTATTTATTGTAATTCTTAATAGTGGCATGCTATTTTATTTTTTGGAAGTGTCCTGTCACATTCCAGTTACTTATTTTATGTTGTATCTCAGGTACAAATGAGTACCTTGAGACCAGAGATCCTTGGGGCAGGGGCTGATATCTATCCCCACCTCCAACTCCATGTATGGCACAGTGTCTCACACATGGTAAGGCTCATTAAATATATGTTAAAAGAGGTAGTGGCGTGATTGCAGATTCATTTTTCTTTTTTTTTTTTTTTCTTTTTTTGTGTATTATTGAGGGTTTTCTTTCTCTTATGGTTTTACATTTTTGTATATTTTTCTAAAATAGAAAAAAGATGCTGAAGATTTATTAATGTTATGAGCTTAAGAAAATGACAATTTCAGGCAATAATATTGCTGAAAAGCTTGAAGGTAATTGAAGGAAAAAGAAGCGAGCATTGTTTTTGAAAGCCTACAGAATCCTAATTACTGTCTGGAAGGGTATAACATGATCAATCTTATTCATGTTATCCAGGCAGCAGGAAGATGAAGTTGAAAATAAATCATATCCCACTGGGCACAGTGTCTCACGCCTGTAATCCCAGCACTTTGGGAGGCTGAGGCAGGTGAATCACTTGAGGTCAGGAATTGGAGACCAGCCTGGCCAAGATGGTGAAACCCTGTTTCTACTAACGTACAAAAATTAGCTGAGCATGGTGGCACACGCCTGTAATCCCAGCTACTCGGGAGGCTGAGGCAGGAGAATCACTGGAACCTGGGAGGCGGATGTTGGAGTGAGCCGAGATTGCACTGCAGTGCTCCAACCTGGGTGACAGAGCAAGACTCCCTCTTAAAAAAAAAAAAAAAAAAAAGGAAAAGAAATAGTGTCTTTTAAACCTAGAATCCCCTTCCTTCTCCTGTTGGCCTTTCAGACCCACCTCATGCAGTAAATCTTGGTAAGACTTCTGCACTGTTCTCTCCTATAATCATGTGGTTAGTGCTATTAACAGTGTGATTCTTCCATGTTGTATTCTGATTTGTGATTTCTTCAAACATGCTCTAACTTCTAAGGGCAGGAGTTACAGCACCATTTTATAATCTCTTTTGTATCCCTAGCTTAGGAAAATGCTCGTAAACCTGAATGCTTTACAAACTGTCTGTGGAGAAAGGCCATTTTTTCCATTAAAAATTTCAATTTATTGTGGACCAACACATTTGTAAAATACAATAAAAATAAACAACTAGGAAAATAAAATAGACAACAATTCAAGCCCAGCGTTTCCATGAGAATCTGTAGGCATAAAATTGTTTTAATAAATGTAACCTCAACATGGGAAAACAGAAAAAAATTACAAACCTGACAATGATCCACAACTATTATAATCACTATGACACATAGCTTTTGGCTCTTCCAAAATTGTAGCTAAACAAAAATTACAAAGGAAATAATGATTTCCTGTATTAAAAGTCCATAATACACACTTGGAATAAACATTGTATCCATTACTGTGTACATTTCCACTATTTAAATAAACTTGCTTCTTGCTTATTAATTTGTTTAATCTAACTTGGATTGATGGCCGTGCTACTTGCAGAGGATAATGCATTTTTAAACTGTTTCTATGTTTTGTTTTAACAATACCCCTAGTAGAGAAATCAGTCTCACAGAGGTATGTTGATAAAAACAGAAGGAATTTTGGAATAATTTCAGAAACACATGATTTTTGTTTGTTTGTGTTTTTGAGACAGAGTCTCACTTTGTCACCCAAGCTGGAGTGCAGTGGCCTGATCTCCACTCAATGCAACCTCTGCCTCCTGGGTTCAAGTGATTCTCATACCTCAGCCTCCTAAGTAGCTGGAATCACAAGTGTGTGCCACCAGGCCCAGCTAATTTTTGTATTTTTAGTAGAGATGGGGTTTCACCATGTTGACCAGGCTGGTCTCAAACTTCTGATCTCAAGTGATCCACTCACCTTGGCCTCCTGAAGTACTGGGATTACAGGCGTGAGCCACAGCACCTGGCCGGAAACACAGAATATTTATTTAAAATTCTTATGTATAACAAAACAAGTGATATCACATTTTCAAAATGCATATTCAATCCATCGGTAGTCATTGCCAACAATTTATCCTATCTATAATTTTTTTCCTTTTGATCAAAAAATGGATTTTGAGATAATGTGATATATTTTTTTCTGTGTCTGGCTGATTTCACCTATTGATCCATTTGTCTGTTCTTTCACCAGTACCACACTGTCTTTGTTACTGTAGGTCTTGAAGTTGGGTAGTGTCAGTCCTCCAACTTGGTTCTTCTGCTAACATTTTTGCTACAGATTTTCAGATATACAGATATAGAGAACAAAATGTTGATTAGCAGGAGTAGCTGGGGGAGGAAATGGGAGATGTAGATGAGAGGATACAAAGTAGCAGATATGTAGGATGAACAAGTCTAGAGATCTAAAGTACACTATGAGGATGGTAAGTAATAAAATTGTAATGCATATGGGATTCGTGGGAAATGAGTAGATTTTGCTTCTCTTGCCACAAAAACAAAAACCAAAAAATGAGTAAGTGAGATGATGGGTTTGTTAATTTGCTTCACTACAGAGGCTTTTTGCTGTCTATATGTCTCTCATAACATCATATTGTATATTTACATATATACAACAAAATTTATTTATGAAAAAGAAAAAAATGCATTCTAGAAAGATTAATTTTCAATTTTTGGACCTCTTCTGAATTTTATATTCCTTTTAATGGAATATAAAATTCATATAGTGATTGGTAATGACTTATTGCAGATGTGGAATATCAGAATCATTAACCACTTTCTTGCTAGTTGTTAAATACTCTTTTTCTAAGCTTTTAATGTTTGTTTTTACCCTTTAATCTTACCTGCCACTGTAAAACATGTTGCAGTTTTTCTTTGCAAAGAGGTATTATAATCATTAAATTATTAAAGATATCATACAAATAAGTGATTGTGGTCATAGGCACATCTTTGAAAATTTGAGATCAAACATGGTTCTTGTCTTGATGAAACACAAACAGTTCACTACCTATTTCAAATATTTTCAGCAGAGCTTTCCCAGTGGAATAATCGGTTATAAAGAATGTTTAAATTTTCTCAATTTTTAAATATATTTTCTTGAGTTAGAGTTGATAAACCAACCTTAGAATATTACATGTTGTTATGTAGTCCTATACAGCATGACCAGTATGAAGCTCACACCACTTACAACTTGTATAAGCTGCATGCATAATGGTCTGTACCCTGTTCAGTGAGATGGAAGTCACTACATGCTACTACATACTACTCTCCATACTCGGTCTCAGCCAAAAGGCCAAGAAGCGATGCATGCTTTATTCTCATTTTCTGTATTGATGTTTTCATGAAATGGCAAGGAAAGAAGGAAGGAAGGAAGGGAGGAAGGGAGGGAGGGAGGGAGGGAGGGATTGATTCCAGCATTGGTCTGTGGTTGACGGTTTGGGTAACACCAACCTGTCAACCGTTATGACTCCATGTTTGCCAGACAGGCTCTATCTGGCAGCTAGAGGTACAGGGAGTCAGGTTTAGTCTTCTGGGAAGGGGAATGGTGAGAGCTAGGTCACTCAGGCTGAAAGGGTCAGTAAAGGAACCGAGGCCCAGTGGTATAAACAGGGTCAGAATAAAGGTAGGAAGAGGAGAGTTAGCATGCTTAGGGCTCCTAGAAAATGTGTAGAAATAAATTCTAAACCTCAGTCACTGGTGGGTAAACAATGGTAGTATAATTCAGTATCAGGTTAGGATTGATTTAGACATAATATCATGTGCCATTTAATGGATACTGTTTGGCTTTTCATAAACCTTTATTTAATTCTTCCAACAATGCCATAATAGATTTAACTGCCATTTTACACACGGGAAACTCAGTCGTAGCATGGTGAGCAATATGATTAAGGTCATATAGTTAGAAAGTGGTAGAGTCTGTCCAGGTGTGTCTGAGTCCAAACTCTTTACTTTTTCCACTAAAGCAGGGCACCTTCAGTGACTGAGAGCCTGACTGAGTCTCTGGGTAAACTTGAGTCAATCAGGAAGAGTGGAGTAAGAGGCAGAGTGCACTCATGAATTAATGCCTGGGACTTCCACAGCATGGCTCTTCACAAGACTTGAAACTCCACATTTGTGCAGTATCTGAGCTTCAGTAGTGGCCTCAAGTGGCAAGTGTGGTACGGTACAGAGGAACAATTGTGACATGATGGTGATGGATTTTACCACCAGGTGTCCTCCGTGGTTAATCTTTGCTTAAAAAAAATTCTTGCTTGTTTTGAACAGTTATTCTTTTATTCTCCTTTTTCTGATATAACAAGAAGTTGACTCAGAACCTTGGAAGGACAAGAAAACATATCTCTCTGCCTCTCCCCTAACACTGTGCAACCTCAGAAAATGACAAGTGGTTGGAAATCTTACAACAATACTTGTACAGTATGCCGACTTGGATCAAGTATTTTGAATCTAGAGAAAGTATTTATCCACTAAAGACCTTGAATTTCACTAATTAGGGATTACTTGGTTCTGTGACTCTGATTTAAATTAGAAAGCTATAAAAGAACAGAGCACATTTTGAAATTCACCAAATACTTACTGAGGGCCAGCTCTGTGCCAGACACTATTCTAGGATTTAATAAGTGAATATGGTACAAAATGCTTATCACATTCCTAGCTTCTGTATCCTTTAGGTACTCTGCTTAGTACTATTCTACCTGCAAGTTTCAATTGGATATGCAAGTCAGGTTTCCTGAGAATAGACTGCTATCATCAGAGTCTTTCAAGTTCATGGATGAACCAAAGATCTGGCATAAATTTAGGGTGGAAGGGTAAAGGCTACAGACATTGTTAGATTCTTATATCTTGTTCATGTTAGGGTTTAGGGTGTCTCTAAAATATTAATGTCTTTAATTTCACAGGTGAGAATCCATTTCTAATAATGCTATGTCATAAGCTACTTTTATTTTAAAAAACTGGACATGTATTATTCTAATTAGAAAAGGGTCTGATATCAATACCACTGATTGCCTCTGAAGAATGGATTTGGTGATCAGAGTGTCAATTAATCATCACCATTCCTAATTAAAGTGGAAGCAACATAGGTTTCTACTATAGCCTAATGCAACTAAAAAGCAATCAATACTGCACCATCTACATTGAAGTATGTGAACTGCAGATATTGTAACACTAGTCCTTACCCTCAGTTATTCGGATCCAATGGACCTCACATGGGATCCAGAATTCTGCTTTTTAACATTCGTGACCAATTGAAGGAGGACCTCCCTCTGTGTTTTCAGAATCACTGGATTATTCTGGTAGAAGAACTATAGGAAGCTAGAAGAAAATGAAAGGTTGTAGCTAAGCCAACTATATACCCATTCAACGGGCTACTCAAAAACAAAAAGTAATAAACTATTGATACAGGAACTGAAGTATCTGAAGGGCATTGTGTTAAGTGAAAAAAAGGTGACCTGAAAAGATTACATTCTCTATGATTCCATCTATAGAATATTCTTAAGATGACAGAGTATATGGTGATGAACAGACCAGTGGTTGCCAGGGATTAGGCATGGGGTTGGACTGTAAAGGGGTGACACAAGGGAGTTTCTTTTTGGTGATGGAAACGATCTATATTCTCAAGTATTTGGGGATGGTGGAACTGTTCTAAAATCCAGTTGTGGTGGTGGTTACATAAATCTCTACATTTGATGAATAAACTATATATACACACACAAAGCATAGTGAGTGCATTCGAAAACTAGTGACATTCAAATAAGTTCTGAGGTTCAGTTAGTGGTGTTATATAAATGTCAGTTTCCTGGTTTAGGCAGTTATACTATGGTTATATCCAAGGTGCACACGAGGGAAGCTGGCAGATACCTAGGAGCTCCTTGTAGTATTTTAGCAACTTGTATGTGAATGTAAAATTATTTCAAAATTAAAAGTAAAAAAAAAAAAAGAAAAAGGAAATCAACAATAACAAGCCTATGTTGAAGCGCCAATGTAGTAAGGATGAAAGATAGTGTCTAAAAAGACAAACGGGGAAGGTAAAACCCATGGAGGTTAAGAATATGATAGAATCTAATACAGACACCCTAGGTTCAGAAGCCTGTTCTCTGTCTTCCTAGTTGTGACTTCGGGCAAATTAGTTAACCTCTCTGTGCTTTAGTCAACTTGTCTTTGAATTTGAGAAATAACAGTATCTATGCCAAAGGGTTATTGTGAAGCTGAAGTGAGATATGTGTACAGAATACTTTTATTAATGTTTGATACATAGGGAGGACTCCAAAACATGTCATTGTTTTGTTATCTCTATGGAGAAAGAATTATCAAGACTTAGGTTAAAGTCAATGTGGGGACCAGAGGCAAGCGCAGGATCCTGGAGGAGAGGAACAGAATCATCACGAGTAGACTTGGTGCAGGTAGCTGTTTGGAGAAGGAGAGTCGCCTTTTGTGTGGAATACACAAATGGGCTCACCTGTTGGCTTTTGGGGACAGGGTATTAGCAACTTATAGAAAAGAGAATTAACTAAAAATAGTGAATTGCAGTACCTCCTCCTTCTCAAAACATTTGAACCAAGAGAATAAAACCTGAAGTGCTTAGAGCTGATCTCTCAAATATTGACAAATGAAAAATTGTATATATTTATGGTGTACAACACGCTGTTTTGATATATGTACGCCTTGTGGAATGATTACATCCAGCTAATTAACACATCCATCACCACACATACTTATCATTTGAAGGAAAGTAAAGTTGTGTAGAAGATAAGGCACATATTTACTTTTATTCTAATTTGAGTGCTTTACAGAGGTGGTGCTGCTAATGGAAATTGTGTTGATGATTTCACTAAGTTCTTAAAGAACAAAGTCTAACATAATTATTCAAAGAGAATTGAATGAGCAGGGACTGGGGATGCTGAGGTGAGTAAAAATGGTTATTACCTTCAAGAAACTTATTTCCTAATGACAGCGTCAGACCCAGTGAAATATACAGTTATTATGAAATCCAATCAGGCCACGAGAGAAGGATTTACAGTGGTTGGTGAGGAAAGGCTTTGCAAAAGAAATCATCCTTGAACCTGCCTTTGAGTAAGTCTTTCTCTGAGTTGGGAGGGTCTGTGGGGTCTCTGTGGCTAAGAAGCAATCTTTGGTTTAAAAGTAGCAGCATGATAATTTAATTTTGGCCAATACAGGGGGCTAATTGTGGTCTCGTCATACTCACTCATAGACTCTTCCTCAGATCTGGAAATTCCCATGCAATGGAAAGGGTGAGAGTCCTGATCCCTTATTTAATGGTCCCCTTTCATGGTATCCCCTGGAGTTGAGAGGATAGGGTGAAGAAATGGAGTTCCTCCATCCTCATATTAGGGAACAGAGGGGAGGGTGTTTGGGGAACGCAGGACTGGCCAGCCCTGATCTCCATCATCAGATGCACATCCTGTTCACTTCATCTTCCCGTCATGAGTTTCTGCTTTCTGGAGTAAAAGGTGAAGGAGGTGCAGTCTGGGCCTCGCCTCTTGGGGGCCAAGTTTGCTCCTCCCTGATCCTTCTCTGATTTTACTGGAAACCTCCAAACACACCTTAGCTTTTGCATTATGAATGGAAGATCCTGTTGGTGGGTGCTGTCATAAAATGTTTTCGTTTTTCAGAAAGCAAAGCAAAAGATCTGTAAACAATGATGTTTGCCAACTGTTAGAAGGTAGAATATTTCAGAATGAAGTGCCATCATCTAAGTGTGAAGAACATAGAGCTGAAAAAGAAGCTGCCTCTTAGAGATGTTCTATTCCAGGCCTCTGCTTTTCATCCGAGAGTGAATATTCAAATCTAAACTATTTTATTAATATTATTCTTTAAATATCTCTGCCAGAATTTCCATCAAAAGTCAGTCATATATCTGAGTAGTTCATTGAATCTATTACGTAATTGTTAAGATGTGCCATTATTTTATACAACACCAAGAAAGGAAATTCAGCCATTTAACCTATGACACCGTATGATCTCAAAGATGTTAAACAGTGGAAAAAAGTAAAGAATTAATGTAATATGTTATGTCTTTAGATAGAAGATAGAGAGATTTTCCTTTTTAGTCCTAAGACAGTAGGAGAAATAATGAAAATTTTATAATTAGGCTGAAGTTTGAATTCCATTTCTTCTATTGTGTGACCTTGGGAAGTGACATTTCTTTAAACTCTATTTCTTCCTCTATAAAATGGGATTATACCCACCTTTGTTGGGTTGAGGTGAGGAATAAATGATTTACTGGATGTAATGCTTCTACCCGAATCCCTGTCCCATGGTGTACATTTAAAAGAAAATTAGTTTTCCTTCTCCTTACTTTAAACCAATATAGTTCTCGTATTAATTTAAGTCAAGTTCCTCCTGTTTCAGTCCTCTAAAGCATAGGTATAGTTCTAAATTGAGACGCCTCATAAGGAGGAGTCTTCGTCATAGAAGAGCATTGCTCTTTCTTGCCATCTCTGTCTCCTTTGTCCTCCTTTCTTTCTTGCTGGTTGAAATGTAGATTTCAATGATTAATTCCTTGTATTGCTTTGCACATGGACACAAACATTCTATGCTTATTGAACAGTCAGATATGATCACCAAAAGAAGCAATTCTCATTTTCACCTATTATGGAAAGTGCCTTCTTCCTAGGTAATGCTACAGAATGTTGTTAAATATTGCCTCTCCAATTTTTCTAAGATTTTAATCATATCGTCTTTAACTCATTGGATCTCTTCTGTCACCAACTGCCTTGTTATTTAAATTATCTCCTCAAAAGGATTCTTTCAATTCATTTTTTTCAGTTTAAAACTTTTGGGCATCAAAGGATACTATAAATAAAATGCAAATACAACCCACAGAAGGGAAGAAATATTTGCAAATCATATATCTGATAAGGGTTTAGTGTTTAGAATACAGAAAGAAAGCTTGCAACTCAACAATGAAAAGATAATCCAATTAAAATTTGGCAAAGGATTTGCATATATATTTCTCCAAAGAAAATACACACATGGCCAATCAGTATGTGCATGACAGGCATCTGAAAATAATGTTCAATGTCATTAGACACTAGCGAAATGCAAATCACCACAATGAGATACTACTTCACATTCGCAAAGATGGCTATCATCAAAAAGAAAGTAACAAGTGTTGGTGGGGATTTAAGAGAATTAGAGTCCTCATAATTTGCTGGTGGGGACATAAAATGGTGTGGTTACTTTGAAAAATTGTTTTGCAATTCCTCAAAAAGCTAAGTATGAAGTTGCCATATGATCTTGCAAGTCGACTACTAGGTATATACCCAAGAGAACTGAAAATATATGCTCACACAGAAATGTATGTACAAATGTTCATAGCCATAATAACCAAACAATGGGAACAACTCAAATGGCCATTAACTGATGAATGGATAAAGAAAATGTGGTATATGCATACACTGAAATATTATTCATTCATCAAAAATAATGAAGTACATGCCACGACATGGATGAACCTTGAAAACATCATGTTAAGTGCAAAAATCCAGATAGAGAAGGCCATATATGTGTGTTACTCCATTTGTATGAAATGTCCAGAATAGACAAATTCATAGAAATGGAAAGTAGATTAGTGGTTACCAGAGACTGGGAGAAGGAGAAAATGGGGAGTGACTGCTAATGAGTCTAGGTTTCATTTGGGGGTAGTGAAAATATTCTAGAGTTATATAGTGGTGATGGTTGTACAACTTCCTAATATATTTTAAAACAACTTAAAGGGGTAATTTCTCAAATTTTATGAATACCTAATAGCTGTACATGTTTATGGCATATATATGATATTTTAATACAAGCATTCAATGTGTAATGATTAAATCTGGGTAATTAGGATATTCATCATCTTAAATATTTATCATTTCTTTATGTTAGGAATGTTCCAAATCTACTCTTCTAACTATTTTATAATATACAGTAAATTATTAGCTCTAGTCACCCTATTGAACACTAGCACTTACTTCTTCTATATAACTATATTTTTGTACCCACTGACCAGCTCCTCTTTATCCCTCCCTACTCACTACCCTTCCCAGCCTCTGTTAACCACCATTCTATTCACTACCTCCATGAGATCATTTTTTTTTAGCTCCCCCATATTGGTGAGAACATGTGACATTTGTCTTTCTGTGTATGGCTTATTCCATTTAACATAATGTCTTCCAGTTCCATCCATAGTAGCAAATGGCATGATTTCATTAATTTTGATGATGGAATAATATTCCTATATATACTATATATATCCGATTTTCTTTATCCATTCATCTGTTCATGGACACTTGAGTTGATACTATATCTTGGTTATTGTGAATAGTGCCACAATAAACATGCCAGTGCAGGTCTCTTTTCAGTATTCTGATTTCCTTTCTTTTGGATATATACCTAGCAGTCAAATTGCTGGATTAAAGCTTTCGGCAACAAAGAAGATAATCAATAAAATAAAAGAAAGAGACCTACAGCATGGGAGAAAGTATTTGCAAACCATTCAACTGACAGAGGATTAATTAACAGAATGTATAAGGAACTCAAACAACTCAATAAACAACTCAATACAAAAAAAGTCTGATTTAAAAATAGACAAAATAGACATTTCTCAAAAGAAGGCATAGAAATGGCAACAGGCATATGAAAAAATTTTCAACATCACTAATCATCAGAGAAATGCAAATCAAAACTATAATGAGATATCATCTCACCCCAGTTAAAATAGCTGTTATCAAAGAAAGAAACTAAATGCTGGAGAGGATGTGGAGAGCAGGAAACACTTGCTTACCGTTGGCGGGAATGTAAATGGGTACAGCCACCATGGAAAACAGTATGGGAGCTTCTTCAAAAATCTCTTTAAAAAATTAAAAGAGTAAATTTTATGGTGTGTGAAACAAATCTCAATACAAATAATTTTACAAGATAACCAGTGATATAAGTCAGCCCACAAGAGCTAAATAATAGTATAATGTCCTAGTACATAGGACAAAATAATTGCTCAATAATATAGCACAGGTGGAAGCTCAATAAATTTGGAGTATTAGAAGAAAACCTCTTGGAATAAGAAGGATTTGAGATGAATCTTAGAGAATAGGCAGAAATTAGTAAGAGAGAAAAAAGAGAAGAATATTCTATGTAGGGGAACAATATCTAAACAGGATGAAAACAGAAACATTCTATTTGTGTTCAGAAGCAATAATTGAATAACCAGACTGGACTGTGGCTAACTTGGGGTGTAATGAGAAGGCAGTAGAGAAAAGTTAAAACAATACCATGCAGGATCTTAAATGTCCATGGCATCTGGACTTTAATTGGTAAGCACTGGAGGATCATTCAAGGTGTCTAAGTAGGGATGTAACAATTCCAATTAATCGTTTCTAAAACAAGCGAAACAGCAGGAGCAAATTAGAAACTAGACCTAAATTGAAGACCAGAAAGAAGAGGAGAGTTGGATTTTAGAGACATTTTAGAGTAGACAAAACAAAGTACATGAGGAACTTCATTAGATACAAAAAGTGAAAAAAGAAGAAATCAAATACGTCTCTCAGCTGTGAGTATGGAGAATGGGGGAGGATGCAAAGGGAGATAGACAGGAAGCTGAAAAGGAGGTGTATGGGAATTGGACCACGGGCTCAGATTGGACCGGCTCTATAGTTTTACATGGCAGATAGGAGATCATTATGAAATAATTTGTAAATACGCAGATATACAGGCTTGGAAATCAGATGAGTAAGCAGGATTGAAAATGCAATTACATGAATTAGTTACCTAAAATTGATAGACTGAGTTATAGGAATGGATGAGAGTTTTGCGGGGAAGGTGACACTTTGTAAGGAATGTGCACATTTGGTTGTCAGAAAAAGCGAAACTAGTGAATATGAAATTGTGTATGTCTAAGAAAGTAGGAGAGAGAGTTAAGAGTATCCCATCTTGGAAGCTAAGGAAGGGCATGTGTCTCAAAAGGCAAGGAAGCAACAGGGAAGTGTTGTTAAAAACAAATTTCACAGAATGAGAATTGAATAGAATCCACTGGTTTCAACAATTAAGAAGTCATTGGCAGAATTTGGGGGAAACAATTTTAGAGAAGTGTTAGAGAGAAAAGACAGACTGTAATTCACTGAAAAATGAACGCCATATGAAAGCATTCAAACTTGAAAGCAGACTGTTTTTGAGATGTTTGGTTGTAAAGGAGAGGAGAGAGAGAATTCAATGGTTTGCAGGAGCATCTAGGCAAGCAACTACCTCAGAATGGTGAGAGGTCTAAAGCCTACAGGCACACCTAGATAAAAGGGTTACATTCATTCAGCAAATGCAACAAATTCAGCTTTCCATGTGCTTGGTACTAAGTGCTGTGTATATAGGAGTAAACAACATAGACAAGAATTCCTGCCTTTGTGAAGTGTACAGAATTTAGATGCATTAGTCTCCATCTCACTAGTGAGCAGTCAAGAGGATGGTGCAGTTTAGACGTTTCTGTTCACTTAGAGCTAAGGTTCAGTCATGTCACTTATAATAACTCCTTGACAATTGGGTGTTATAAAATGTTCTTCAAAGCAATTCTTGCCCATCTTCGATGGAAACAACCACAACAGCCAATACAGTAGCAACAAATCTGTGAGGTGCAGCATCAATGACAAGAGCGATATTACTCCATGAACCAGGTGAGATCAAGGAAAAGAGAAGTCCCCAGCCCTAAAGCATCAGAAAGCTCTCACTGCATAAATAGCTCTGGCACCATTTTTCATCATCTTCTGCAGTAACAGAGTTGCCCAGAGATTTATCCACAACTTTCTATACTTTTATCTTTATAGGAAATGAAACTTGTTAAAGTCACACTTTTGCGTTCTGCAGGAAACAGCTGCAGTGAATCAGAGTTGACGACAGGAACAAGGCATCACGAGAGGACAGAAAACTTTAAGACATTGAATGAGACACACAATTTTTCTTCTTTTAAATAAACTTGAATTAGGTGTTTGTCAAAAAAAAATAATAACCTAAGATCCATTTAGGATATACTATTTTGCAGGTCTTTTGTTTGCCAATGTGGAACTGCAAGAGATTCTCTTAAAGACTTTTTCTTTCGTGAGTTCTCTTGAAAATGTTTAATTACGAAAACTCTGAGAAAGACAAATTCAAAAAAAGGCTCTCATTGAATGGGACAAAACAAAGTACAGTTCAGCAGAATTGAGTTTTCTGCAGGCGTTTAGCATTCTAACCTAGGATGCATGCTATTTTTTAAATCACTAATTTTCAAGGCAGCTGTACTGATAAAAGAAAAACTTCAACCAAATTAAATTTAAAGGAGTTTAATTGAGCAATGAACCATGCGCAAATTGGGCCACCTCCTCGAGCCAGAGGCTCAGAGACTCCAGCACAGTCACGTGATGGAAGAAGATTTATGAACAGAAAAAGAAAGATGACATACGGGAAAAGAAAAGTGACGTACAGAAAATGGAAATAAGGTAGAGAAACAGCTGGATTGGTTATAGGTTGGCATTTACCTTATTTGATCACTGTTCGAACAGTTGACTCCATTTGATTGATCAAAACTTAGTGGCTGGCACAAGTATAGGTGACCGTCTGTTTACATCTCCACTTGTTATAGTTCATGACATAAAGAAAAACCTTTAGGCCAACCTTAAAATATGAAAGGAGGCAGGCTGGGCACGGTGGCTCATGCCTGTAATCCCAGCACTTTGGGAGGCTGAGGTAGGCAGATCACAAGGTCAGGAGACTGAGACTATCCTGGCCGACATGCTGAAACCCCGTCTCTATTAAAAATACAAAAAATTAGCTGGGTGTGGTGGTGGGCGCCTGTAGTCCCAGCTATTCAGGAGGCTAAGGCAAGAGAATGGCCTGAACCGGAGAGGCGGAGCTTGCAGTGAGCCAAGGTCGTGCCACTGCACTTCAGCCTGGGTGACAGAGCGAGACCCTGTCTCAAAAAAAAAAAAAAAAAAAAAAAAAAAAAGTAAGGAGGCAGCTTTAGAGTAGACTTGATTTAATTGGAATTATCTGGGGACCTTTTAAAAATCCCAATGCCTAATGCTAGCCCAGAGATTCTAATAATTACATCTGGGCTCAGTTTAGGCAGCAGAGCTTTGGAAAACTCTCACTTCGTGCTAATGTGCATCCATTTGGTAACCCCTATTCTAAATTCCTTCCAGGGAGTCCAAAGTACACCAAACCTCAAAACCCAAACAGTGTGGAGGAAAGTTGTGTCCTTCTTTCTTTCCTTTACTTCCTTTCTCTTTTTCTCTTCCTTCTTATTTTTCCTTATTTTTAAAAATTTTTTAAGAACAAAGTTATCTATTTTTTCATTGGTTGCTTGTGCCTCTGGTGTCATGTTTAAGAACTCATTGCCTTTTCAAGGTAACAAAATGTATACCTATGTTTTCTCCTAAGAGGTTTATAGTGTTACCTCCTACATTTAGGCCTCCATTTTAATTTTTGTGTATGGTGTGAGGTAGGTGTCCAATTTTATTATTTTGCATGTGGCTATCCAGTTGTCCCACCACAGTTTGTTGAAACGATTGTTCTTTTCCCATTGAGTTTTCTTGGACCTTTATTGGTTGTCTTTTAATACGTATGCTTATATCATTCTCAATTAGGCACTAAGATTTTTGAGATCAGGGAGCTTCTCCTATCTTTATCTGTACCCCTCCATACAACAAAATGCTTTACCCATAACAGGTACCTGATTAACTAATTTCTCTTTCTCCAGCCCTAAGAGGAGACAACTTATTTATTCTTGCCTCAGCATTTTGCACTGCTGAGTAGGCTGGGGTCAATAGAGGATAACTGTAACTTTGCTTTGATTTTGCCACCACATGATTCTGTCGTGTTCATTTGTTACTTGGTACTTTTTAGCTCAGAACACACAACCAAGTATTCCATAAAAGGAAACTCACTGAAGTATTGAAGACTTAACCTATGAAAATTTCAGATTTGAACCCCTCCATCAGTGTTTTATGTTATACACCAAGAATTTAAAACAAATCAAATTTCTTAAATGAACTCATACTAAATGAATCTGAAGTAACTATTTCTGTGTATTGAATCTTTGACTATTCTCTTGTCGAAGTGAAATTAAAAATAAATTTTCTGGGTTTTAACAGGTGCTAGTACTTCCTACTGGTTGGCATTGACAAGACTTTAAATGTAAAGCTACATTTTGAATAATAAGCAGAAACATGTATCTTGCTCATCGTTTCTGTGCTCCAAAAGTCATTTGTAACAAGAAAGAAAATACCCTACATATCCAATAATAGAGGAATGGTAAATTTATATTGATTCGTGAAATCCTAAATTGAAATTAAGTGATGCTTATGAAATTATATATCAATAAGGAAAAATCTATGATATGCTGTTACATGTAAAAAGCAAATAATATGCTGTGATTGTAACTGGGTAAACTTATCTATTACTATGAAGTAGGATAATCAACCATCCTGTTTGCCTGGGACTATCTTGGTTTTAACATTGAAAATCTTGTATCCCAGAAAAATCCCTCAGATTCAGACAAACTGGGATGGTTTATCACCTTATTATAAACAAAGATTATAAGACAATCAGAAGAAAATGAAAAGAAGTTATGTGAGCCTCCTAGTCAATGAGTGCAATTGGGTTTTCAAAGCTTATTTCCTTTGTGGATATAACATTATTTTTACGAAAATACAAATTGAGAAGAAAAACTAAGGCTGGAGAATATATCTTCCACTTCTTGGCAAAGCATGTTTACTATTGGTCAATGTTATTATTTGACTCTATATTGCCAAAGGGATCATCGGAGAGAAGGTCATAGGAATTTTCATTCTTCTTTAATAGTAGACAGTAAAGATGTCCCCTATTTTAAGAACTTATGTGAGGTCAGCCAAAACTAATTATTTGAGGTCATACAAATGACTCAAAATTCTTAGAGAAACCATGGGTTTGGAGAGGAATCCTCATATATATTTCAGAAATGGGGAAAAAAATAAGATAGAAATAACATCTTGTATTTTTTTTAAAGATTTCTGACTTTCATTTTTTTTCCTCAGGCCTGCCCCTTTCATGCCCTTTCCTACTTCTCTCATATATTTCAGTCATCTGGAGTTCTGGGAGTAAGGAATCCATTATCAATGACCTATCCCATGAATATTTTCTTTGGGAACCTGTGTAAGACTATATAGACATGAATATTTGATGACCTGACACCTCACAGTTCAAACCTAGATTGGGGTTTTGTAAATATGAACTCAAGGCTGTAAGAGCCTCCCATGGTCTAATGTTTCAAGAGTAAAGAAGAATAGACAAACACTCATGTTGGAATCATCTGTTGCAGAAAAGAGCACAAAGATAGTTTTATTAATTTAGAACGAATTTTGAGAACTTTACGTCGACAGAAATGTTCTATCTCCTTTTTTCTCTAATTTTGGGGAATGTCTTCCACTAGTGGTCTCTAAAAATGTAGAAATATCACAGGGAGTGCAAATTACATTGTCTCTTTACCTGCCACAATCGGGCAGCACTCATATGTAGCAAATGCCCAAATAATAGACTACAGATTATAGTGACCTCACCCTAGGTTAACATTATTTCAAAGTAAGGTACTAGTATATCTGAATTGAAAACTAAGGCAGCTATTGACTCAGATTTGGCATTTTAATTACATTGTTTCTGAGTAGGATATTCTGAGAATGTCTATAGCACTTAGTGTCTGCTTTATATAAACTACCAGTTAATTATATATTTATGATGCAAGTCGTTTTCCAAATGTGGTAGAAGTCTGAGTCTTTTTATCCCCATGGCTAAAATCTGACTCTGACTCTCTGTGTCTCTCAGTGCTTGTTTAGTGCTGATCAGAGGGTAAGTTCTTGATAGAAGCTGTTGACTTGGCTCTCATAGTTTATGAAGACATTGGAGAGACAATTTGGTTATTTCAGACGTCACAGGATTTGAGTAAGAAGACCTGGTTATGAAACAAGGCTCTCGTAATTACAAGTTATGACTGTTGATAAGTTACCTTTTCTCGTTTACAAGTTATTTGACCTCTTTGAATTACTTGTAAAATAGAGATAGGGATGTTTTCTTGATCATGGAACATCAAATGAAATTATTTGATGAAATACTTTCTCCTCTGGAAATTATAAACACAACGAAATGTTGATTATTATTTGAAATTTGGGCACCTCATTGTGGCATTTTCTATGGTCATTTTTTTCTTTTCTTGCATAAAGGCTAAAAGTAGGTAGACATGCAGACAATAGCCTAGAG
Organism: Piliocolobus tephrosceles; assembly: GCF_002776525.5. Lineage (NCBI taxonomy): Eukaryota > Metazoa > Chordata > Mammalia > Primates > Cercopithecidae > Piliocolobus > Piliocolobus tephrosceles. The sequence continues at coordinate 13,176,900 of NC_045446.1, forward strand.
TGGGAGTCAGGAGGAGTTAAGGCAGAGACATGTCCATGTATAAGCTATGCTGTTTTTACAAAAACAGATGAGTCTTGGCCATTTAGAGCTTCCCTCATGGGGTGTGGTAACTCTAAGAATGTGCCACAATGTCAGCCCTGTAGAAAGATAAATGGAATAGGTTCTGTATTGTCCCTAGTTGTTATTTTTTTAATCGTCCTTAAAACAGTGATGCAAAAGGGACTCCACCAAAAGCATACATGTGGAAAAAAAAAAAAGATAGTTTAGGAATGTCGTGAAGTAGTCATATATCTTTACCATCAGGTGCAGTCTCCCTGGTTGCTGATGGAGAAAATGAAAAAAAAAAAAAAAAAAAAAAAAAACCGTACTAAAAAGCCTATCCAAGGAACAGGTTAGTAGGAAATCACATTCTGAAGCACTCATTCTGCCTTTCTTCAGTGTAAGAAAGTTGCTCAGAAGAAGAATCATGACAATACAAGCTGCTACAATGGCTACATTCTCTACATTCAGTGTAAGAGAGAAGGGGCTATGGTCACTCCATGCAAACGCCAGACAGAGATGTGGTGGGTATGTGCAGAGTACCTCAAGAAATGAAAGTCAGCATGTCTCTTGGAAGCTATGAACACTAATGTTTAAAAAAGGAAACAGAAAATAGAAGAAATCATTTAAGGAGAGCTGTCATTTTCTATTGGTGAGGATTCCTGATCTTGGGGAGGTTCTGGAAAGTTTGTCTCTGTTTCTTCTTCTTCTTCTTCTTGGATTGGAATAATTTCAATGTCTTCTTCATTCTTTGGTTGGGAAGATATTTCATTTAGCCCAACCACTTCTTCTTTTATTTCAATGGCCTGTTCTTTTTTTTCTTCAGCTGACAGGAGAACTACGCTCTAAAACACAAAATTAAACAAACTATTCTTTACTTTTACCATTGACACCTTTGTCAACAATCTCTACGAACATTTATCAAATAGCTCCTGTTTTTTATGCGACTTATTATTATACACTTTTAAATACCAGGATTTATTTTGCAGGTGCTTAAATCCTTATCAAATCACTTATTAAAACTCAAGTCTGAGTAAATCTTCAAGGGCAGCAGACATTTACCACAGTGCCTGGAAGGACCACGTGGTATTGGGAAAAGAACGTTGCAGTAATAGAGGAGTTTAGATTGTTGTTCTGATTTGCCTTTAGTGAATATAACTCAGGGAGAAGAATTTTCACTCTTTGATACTATTTTTCTTTAAATGCAAAATGAAGTAATTAGTGATGACTTCTAAATTCTATTCTTAATCTAACAGTCTGGTTCTGAAGCAGTTAGTAATATATCTGTTATTGGTCTCTTTTTATTTCCAATTGTGGAGCCCTTTAACCTATTGTCTTGAAAGAGGAATTAGGTGAAAAGGAGGGAGGAGGGGAATACTGAAAAATGAAACCAAAGAACTAGTGACTTTAGTCAGCCTTCAACCTTCAACCATCTTGCTTTTACACACTGAATATGGAATCACAAAATCAGGATGGAAGGCTGAAGTCAAGCAGCAGGGAAGGTTAAGAAGATGATGCACAGAGGCGGGGCATGGTGGCTCATGCCTGCAATTCCAGCACTTTGGGAGGCTGAGGCAGGAGGATCACCTGAGGTCGGGAGTTCAAGACCAGCCTGGCCAACATGGTGAAACCCCTGTCTCTACAAAAATACAAAAATTGGCCTGGTGTGTTGGTGGGTTCCTGTAATCCCAGCTACTTGAGAGGGTGAGGCAGGAGAATCGCCTGAACCCAGGAGGCGGAGGTTGTAGCGAGCCAAGATCGTACCATTGCACTCCAACCTGGGCGACAAAGTGAGACTCTGTCTCAAAAAACAAAACAAAACAAAACAAACAAACAAAACACACAGAATGTAAAACTGTGGGCTCTAACTACAGACTGATTTCAAATTTCAAGACATCTTTCCTTACTATTGATGTTATTTGCTTTCTAGAAATATGCCATGACCTTTTTTTTTTTTTTTTTTTTCAAATCAAGCTCCTAGTTTCAATGACTCATCAGATTACATTCTCCATAAATGATCCTTTGTGGATATGGATTTTCTAGAGGAAGGTTGTGGCCAGAGGGCCTGCTACTTACAGATTTGGGTCTGGAGCATGTTCTTTTCCATTCATTCTCAACGATGCCAGCTATTACAAGTTCCTGGAAGAAGGCAAAGATCAGCATCACTGACAAAATGCCCTGAAAAACAACAGAAGAATGAAGGTGAAAATGTAATAATGGCACAAAGAACATTGTTCATGTTCAATAAGTTATTGTTGACTATAATTGAATGATCAAGAGGTCAATTCTTTAGACAAGTAATGACTAGCTGTGAGAAATGCTAGTACAGGAGACAGCTCTAACTCTAACCCTAACTCTGAACACATCTTTCAGCACACAACAGATGGTTAATGTGTATTGCTGATAGAAAGTAAGGTATGAATAATCAGTTGAAGAATCAATTCTATATAGGAAAGAATAAGTAATGAGTCTCAAATTAAATTGTGTTCAGTCTTAGTTGGTATGGCATCATGCCGAGGAGACCTCTTCATCCTTGGGATATGCATTTTTTAAAAATCTCTTTCAAACTCTACATTTAAAAGTCCTTGGGCAAAAGATACTCATAACATCTTAGGTATTTCTTCTATGCTCATCTTAGTCAATATAATGATAAATATTAATGCCACTAATGATGTTGACAATAATTAATGTTAAAGCCAATGCTTATGTAGCACTTCTAGGTACCAAACACTGTTCTAAATGTTTTGTATATATTAACTTACTTACTACTCAGAACAACCCTATTAGATAAATAGTGTTACCATCCCCATTTTACAGTTGAAGAAGTTGAGGCAGAGTGTGGTTAAAATTCTTGGCCACAGCTACATAGACAATAACTAGCAAACTCAGGTAGTCTGGATGAATCCAGAATTCATGATCTTAATAAACAAGTCATCCTTCCGCCCTGGAGAGCAATCCAGTTTCACACTTACCAGGAACAGAGATTGTATGCTGTAACAGTATTGAGTAGATGGAGAGTTTTTCTCAGAGGGATTAGCTGGTTCACAGTTGTATATGTTAATATATGGTGTGTGAACTCTAATAAAATTCAGACTCTCCATTTTTAAAAAATGGAAAATTTTAATATTAAGTATGTCCATGATTGAAAGGATCATTCCAGAAATGGCAGCAAAGAGGCTCAATGAATTCATTATCATTTTTCCTTTGACCTGAAATGGAAACTCAGATTATTAATTGGGTTTGATTTCCCTTTGGAAAACATAGTCTGGGAGGGAATTCCAAATGCCACTCCCTTGACTCACAAAGCAACTACAACTAAATATACTGAAGTTCTCTTGGTTGTTTTTAACCTCTTTGTCTCTATAAAATAAAATCATGTCTCTATCCTGTTCTTTTCTCAGTATTCCCTATCTCATTCACCATCCATCTGTTTTACAAAGCAAAAATTCTAAGAGTAACCCTTGATTCTATATCTTGTATCCTTGCACTTCCTTCACTGCCACTGCCACCATCCTAATAGGCATTCAATAAATATTTGTTGAATAAGTGAAGATAAATATTATCCAGTTTATTATATGCCTTCATAAATAGGTAGAGGGAAGAGAGAGAAGACGGTTCTTGTATCACACTTTAGTGGGATGGTATTGTGAAGTCTAGGTTGGGAAGGTTCAGCTAGAACCCTCTAGATCTGTACTATCAAATAAATGGAAATTTAAAAAGCAGAAGCAACAACAGTAACAACACCTATCCCTGCTGCCATAGGCTGCGATCAGCCCCATTTAGCCATCTTCCAAAATACAATTAGGGCTGATGTCTCTGGGTAGCATAGGTGCGAGAATATCAGTGTGAACGTTCTACCTTGCAAAGATGATAAAAGGTTGAAACAGGAAAATATAAGTAACAAGTACCATAATGATATGGGATTATTGGTTATTATTTTATGCTGCACATATTTCATTCCTGGCTCTACGACCTACACGTGGCAAGTCAGTGGGTCTGGCTGTATCTGGAGAATAATTTGATGTCCTAAAACGTTTTTCCCCCAAAGCTGAGTTTGTCAGGCCACTTGAAGAGAGGAACCATCTCAATCCCCCCATTCCTTCACTGATTATGAAAGTGACTCAGTTTAGTAAGAGACAGTGCTGGGGGTGGAATTTTTTGGGAGCAAACTTGCTGGTAAACTTTTTTCATCCGTACAGCATCAGCATCTCTGCAGGCCAGTTTCCTCTGGATGTGGATGAGTCGCTAGGAGTTTTATGGGCAAGACCACAGTGTAGAACCGTATAGCCTCTGAAGCACCATCACACACTCTACTGCCTTTCATCTCCATTGTGACGTCACATGGTAGCAAGGACTGTTACCCTTCCTTTCTAGGTGAAAACTCAGAGGTACATAGAGGTAAACTGACTTGTTCAATGTTACAGCCAAAAAATAGCTGAGCTAGAATTTGAGTCAATCATGACATTGATCAGATAATTTTCCTAAAGGGTGATCTGGGAGAAATGATAGGACTTTCAGAAAGATCTATTATTTTCACACAGCATTTAACATTCATAAGACTATAGGTATGGTTTTCATGGATCTGCTTTTAGTTCTGTTCCCAGATAGACCTCACTTCTAAGTTTTTCATAAATAAAATCACAAGAACATTGTGGAGGGTCTTTGCTTTTTAGGGCTGAGAGGCTGTGATACCTTGGCTTTTTAAGGGCCTCAGTTTTTAACCGAAAAAATGGGTACTTGTCTGACACGTGGGAAAGAAGGACATATGGTTACTTGCCAAACACTTCCTGGAGTTTTTCTCCGTTGCTGCCAGGAGTGATCCAGAAATAATATACTGTAAAAAAGAGAGGTGGGGGAGATGGAGAGGGGTGGGCAAGGCAGGAGAAAGGGAGATCACTTTTTAACATTGATAACTGGTCAGAAAGAAGCCTACACTTTCAGCAACTTTCACACAACCATCCACCCATTTTTATCAGTTTTATTCATTTTTCGGCCGTCATAGTTCTCCTTGATTCAGGCTCAGTGACACTAAATTCATGCCTTTCACTCAATCATCTGGGGATCTGTGACTAGGAATATAATAAGACCAAAGAGACAGAACTCATATTTCCTCATCAATTAATACTCATACCATGAATTTAAAAGTTTCATTTTTAGTTTTTCTTTGTTTTTAACTTGTAGAACTGCCCTTTGGGGGTTCACAGTGACATAAATGACTCTGATGGCCTCTGAAGCGTGAATTGATGCAGAAGGAAATACTTGACCTGAACGGCACAGGCACTCCATTAAAACACTGGCTGTTACAGGAAGTGATGATGACTATTTTTCATCTTCCTTTTCTCACATTCAGGCTGTAGAATGGAGGAAACTCTTGTTCTAACCTATCTATACTTGTTTGGAAAATTTTAATCCTGGACTTACAGTGGCAACTATGAAAAGTGTCATGGGGAAATAAACATCACTGTCCTATGTGCCACACCCGGACAGGGTTACAGATTTGGAAAACATGTACATAAAACAGCCAAAAGAGTGCTGCTCTGTTGATAAGCAAAATAAGACGGATTTGTGATGGGACAAATTTCACCAGGTACCATAGTAACTAAACAGAATTGTAAGCAAGAAGGAGTAGATGGGAGGAAGTGGATGCTCCTGCTCCCTCTTGCTTTCCAAAACATCTTGCTATCTAGTCTAAAAGTCTAGGGCCGCCCTCCCCACCAGAACTGACTTTGGAGTGTTCTTGCTTTGGACAGTCCCTGTGAGATCCATGCAGGGCCCCCTTCTCTGAATTCACATGAAACAGGAACACTGACTCTCAACCATGGGATTTATACTCAATTTGGTCAACCTGTCTTCTTAATTAGTTTAACCCAATAATATTTCCCTCAACACAGAAATAATCCGGCATATCCCTGTGGAGCCTTTTAACATTTTTGTCTGCAGCATTTCCCAAATGACTGCTATTCTTATACTCACCATAATGCCTCCCCAGAGAGGGTACCACACAGTCACACAGATGGGTGCATAGATCCCTGCTGGGATCATCAGAAGACCCCCCAGGGCAATGTGGAAGAGCCCATTCATAATCTGGACAGCCTGGGGAGAGAACAGAGGCAGCAATGGATGAGCTGAAATCATCACTGCTAGCAGGCAAAGACAAGGTTGGAAGCCCTGGCTCCTGACTTGGAGCTGTGAGGAATGCCTAAAGGAAGCAGTGGAGGTGCCAAGAATTTTGTCTTTTTCTTGTTCGAATCTGTTTCCTCAACCACACAGGGCATTTCCAGGGAGCAGGTATGCCTGGGATTCTGGCAATGGACTGGGATGGGGGACCCCTGAATATACAAACCCCAAAACCAAAAGGTGACATAAGATCACCCAGAGGTTATCTAGGCGGTGACTTATCTGATGGACCCCTGATTTGGCCCGCTGTGTTGGACGCAAAGAACACATCAGGTTGGATCCCAGTTCTTCAAGTTGGATTGAATTCTGTATGTGGCCTACAGCATCAGCTTCTGTTGGCCAGAGAATCCCTACGACTTGGGATGGAAGGCAACGGACTTACCCCCAAAGCTTTAGATTCCCTCATGAAGAAGCTTTGCGTGGGACCCACCAGTGAAGACATCCTCCTGAGGAGTGGTTTTGGACCAGGTTGCATAGCAATAGGGCCTTTCATTGGCTCTGCTGGGAAAGTCCCATTTACTGAATTTCTGGGTGTTGTCATTTTGCTCTCAAAACTCCTAAAAATAAAACAAATAACAAAGTGAGGAGAGCAAGAACAAGATTTTAGGCAATCTTACCTTGTGTCATGCATCTGAATGCTTCTCTCAACATTTCCTCCATGAGTGTCATTGAGGGTGGACATGGCCTCTTCCGAGTGACCTTGGATCTGAGGCAAGGCCTACTGCTGAGTTCTGAGAAAGGAGATGGAGGGGTTGTTTAGGAAGAGCATGTGGGCCCAGGAGTCCCTGCCAGAGATCTTGGCAACTGGGTTTGGGGCATACTTTATCTTTGTAGAGAACACCTTGCATATATGACTGCATGTCCTCTTTGATTCTTATTCCTGGATGCTTTTCTTGTGCTTTAATATTGAAAAATGTTTTTTCAATGGACTTGTCCTTGTCCTTTTGCTTATCTGCCTTTGTGCATTATGATGGGCCAGAGGCAACATTGCAGAGTGCAGTGAGGACTATCTGTAGAAGCAGGAGGGGTCGATTCCAGGCCTCCTTCTGTCTCTAACTCTGCCACCTTGTGCAAGTCACATCAAGAAGGCTCTCTAGGTCGGGCATGGTGGCTCATGCCTGTAATCCCAGCACTTTGGGAGGCCAAGGCAGGCAGATCACCTGAGGTCAGGAGTTTGAGACCAACCTGGCTAACATGGCAAAACCCCGTCTCTACTACAAATACAAAAATTAGCCAGGTGTGTTGGTGTGCACCTGTAATCCCAGCTACTCGGGAGGCTAAGGCAGGAGTATTGCTTGAACCCAGGAGGCAGAGGTTGCAGTTAGCTGAGATCATGCCACTGCATTACAGCCCAGGCAACAGAGTGAGGCTCCATCTCAAAGAAAAAAAAAAAAAGGCTCTATAGGGCTTTCTAATGCAGTACGTAAGACTGTGGCCTCCTGAGTCGGATTGCCTAAGTTTCAATAGTGATTCCTCTATTTGTTCTGATATGTTGGGCAAGTTCTTTAAATTCTCTGGGCCTCAGGTTCAACTGTAAAATGGAAATAATAATAATTCTTATCCCATGGGCTGCTATAACACTTAACTGGGCTCATGGTCTGTGCATGGCTAGTGTCTTTTTGTTCGGGTGTAGCTCAAATGTCAGCTCCTAGAGGAGCCTACCTTGAACCCTCAACCTATAACACGTGCTCCTATTTGCTGTCTTTTACAAAATCCTATCTTATTTGCTTTACGGCATTGATCACTGTAGGAAATTACCTTATTTATTTATTTGCTTATTATCTCTTTCCCCACAGAATGGAAGTTCCACCAAAGTTGAGATTTTGTTCTCTCTTGTTCAGTATCTAAAATAATTCTTGGATTTAGTTACTTGTTAATAAATATTATCGAAGAAATAAATGTATGCAAAGAACCCATGTTGGAATAAATAGTTATTTTTGTTGCTATTCTTGTTCTTCTTTGTATTTTACTGAGCATTAGTTTCTATTTTATCCTTCTGTAAAGTGAGAACAGTACCCCTCTCTGAGATGTAAGACATAAATAAGTTAACATATGTAATTGTGCCTAGGACAAACGGAGAGCGTAGTAAATGCTATTTATCAGTTTTCATGATTTATTCATTGCTGAAGTGAGAAGGCAATTAATAAGGCCCTTCCCAGCTCAGATATTTTAAGGTTCTGTTCAATCTTCATCTTGGGTTTCCTTAGTATTCAGTTATTTATGTTAAGCGCTTATGTGGACTCGATTGGGTCTTTCCTGGAATCTGAAAATCCCTCTTTTGAGGACACATCGTTGCTCTTGTCTTTACTGATTGTAGGTCATGTAAGATGTGTTGAAAATCAAGACTGTCTATTCAGGTCACATATCTTACTGAAGCCAGTGCCACATCCCAGCCATTAGACCACAGGCTGAAGTATATCTTACTGAAGTCAATCAGAGCTGAGTAGCTGCAGGTGTGATGTAAAACAGGCAGCTGACTACTGTCACTCACATTTATACCTACTTTAGAGCTAGAAGCAGATTTGACTCATGGTATCTCATCTGAGTCTTATAGACTCAGTCTTATAGAATAGGCAAGGAGTGAATCATCACCTGCGTTTTATAGAAGAGGAAACAAGGGCACGGAGAAGTTAGGTTACTTGTTCCAAGTTACAAAATTAGTAAATATTTATTTGTTTGTTTGTTTGTTTGTTTGTTTTCATGACAGGGCCTCTCTCTGTCGCCCAGGCTGCCGTGCAGTGGCATGATCACAGCTCACTGCAGCCTCTATCTCCTGGGCTCAGGGGATCCTTCTGCCTCAGCCTCTGGGGTAGCTGGGACCACAGGTAACCACCACCATACTCAGCTAATTTTTATATTTCTTTTAGAGATGGGGTCTTTCCATGTTGCCCAGGCTGGTCTTGAACTCCTGGACTCAAGCAATCTGCCCGCCTCCACCTCCCAAAGTGCTAGGATTACAATCGTGAGCCACCATGCCCAGCCAGCAAAGATTTAGAATGAAGACTTGGATCTCTCAAACGAGGCGTCCAGGGTACCAGGCTGCTTTGTCTTCTGTGAGAAATAGGAATTCAGCCTTTCCCTTATGAACCCCTCTTTTCTCCTTCCAGTATATGCACTATTTGAATGACTATAAATCAATTGAAAATTATTATCTGTCTGGCGCATGGGCTAGAGGGAAGAGAAGAAACTTTGGTTGTTTCTCACTTAATTTTGCCCCTGTCCTAGATAGCCAGATGCCACATCATCCTGGGGATCTGCTTTGACCTCTAACAAAAAGGAATATTTCAATATAGCCCACTAAAGAGTTTGCATACTGGTCACTAGGTGGGATTTCTAGAGCTCATCCAAACCTCAGAAACCATTCTGTTCATTTCACAAGTGAGGAAACTGCAGTCTGGGTATAGAATGTGCCTCGGTGAAGACCTCACAGTTAGCATCAGAGCCAAGCTAGAAGGCAGTCACCATGGCTCTGACGTTAATGCTTTTTCTGCTGTACCATAGGCTAGTCCAGATAATTATAGTTGTTTACTGAGCACCTACTGCATACTAGGGATATTGTATATGGTATTGCCAACTCACTCAACACCTTCATAAGTAGGCATTTTGACTACTTTCTGCAGATGAGGAAATGGAGGTTCAGACCTCTGAAGATCGTATGGCAAGTGTAGAACGAGCTGGGAGTCACTACACTCCGCCCTAGAGGGGTAACTTTAGTGAAGATTACTTAAAGTGCAAAGGTCATCAATTGTTTGAACTGAAGGAAATGATTGGACTACCGTTGTTTTAATTTCATTTTATTAATCAACTGCTTGATTAAAGCTGTGTCTGTATTGTTGGTGAGATAAACCTTTTTTGTAAGCCAATTCTATTTGGGCTGTGCCTGTTGTGACTAATGGCAATAATGACCATGAGGGCTGTTGTGTGTTTGTGTGTGTGTGTGTGAGATATTTTATTTCTCTGTTAAAATGGTATCTTACGATGGCAACTATATTTCTACAAGCCTTAAACAAATATTTGTATAAAATAGTAGTTTATAAACAAACACATGAGTTCTTTCTCTGTTTTTTGTCTTTTATGGAAACTATCTCTCTGTCATATATATATGAGATATATATATATGTGAGATGAGATATATATCTCATATATGTGAGATGAGATATATATCTGTCATATATGTGAGATATATATATATATATATCTCACATATATGAGAGGTAAATATATTAATTGATTTATGGCATTGTGGGCTGACTCTGTAATGAAAAACTTTCGTTCCATGAGAATTCATAAATACATAAAACTAGCCCACATACTCCTATGGAGATTGTAGATTCTCACAGTTTTGCCTTATCATTAAAATATATTGTTCACAATGACTTAGTGCCCAATGCACAGCTATGCTCAAAGACTAGTTGGTAGATTAGTAGGGGTTATGGACCACATTGGCCAAAATAGGATAACAATAAAATTTTACATTTGCTGATGTCCAAATCAGCATGAATGTTAAAATCAAGACTCAGGTGATCAGTCAGTATCCCATTTAATTACTCACACTAACTCCTGCAAATATTTTTTTATTTTTATTTTATTTTATTTATTTATTTTTGAGATGAAGTCTTGCTCTGTCGCCCAGGCTGGAGTGCAGTGGTGCAATCTGGCCTCACTGCAACCTCCGCCTCCTAGGTTCACGCCATTCTCCTGCCTCAGCCTCCCGAGTGGCTGGGACTACAGGTGTCCACCACCACACCCGGCTAATGTTTTGTATTTTTAATAGAGATGGAGTTTCACCGTGTTAGCCAGGATGGTCTTGATCTCCTGACCTCGTGATCCGCCCACTTCGGCTTCCCAAAGTGCTGAGATTACAAGCGTGAGCCACTGCGCCAGGCCTGTGTTTTTATTTTTAAAGGCACCCCTGTTTTCATGTCCATCCACTGAAGAAGATCTCACAGCCTTTATGAGTTTTGGTTTGAATAGACTTTTAAGTCCACTCATACCATCACATACTGAGAAATTTAAAACTGCCTCACTTTTTTTTTTTTTTTTTTGAGACGGAGTCTAGCTCTGTCGCCCAGACTGGAGTACAGTGAGACGATCTTGGCTCACTGCAAGCTCCGCCTCCCAGGTTCACGTCGTTCTCCTGCCTCAGCTTCCCAAGTAGCTAGGACTACAGGCGGCCACCACCACGCCCGGCTAATTTTTTGTATTTTTAGTAGAGACAGGGTTTCACCATGTTAGTCAGGATGATCTCGATCTCCTGACCTCGGGATCCACCCGCCTCGGCCTCCCAAAGTGCTGGGATTATAGGCGTGAGCCACCACACCCGGCCTAAAACTACCTCACTTTTGTTACCTCACCTTCATTCTTTTCCACTCAAAATTGCTTTGCATTTTTATTCCTTCTGGTCTCCTGTGCACTTATCTCCGAGGAAGAATGCTCTTGCTTTTCAGCCCATCTCAGTCCAACCAAGCTGTTAGCCCTTCCAAGAAATTATTTCTGCTTTGCACCGTCACTCTCCCAATTTCTGGCAATATGTAGCAGACAGAGTTAATCCCAGCTCTCTTGCTTGCTCCTCTTGTGGTCTCCGTAAGTTTAGGGTAATAGTTGCCTTCCCCATTTCAAAGTATCATTTTGAGAAAATGAAATAATTTGCATTTGCTAAGGTGCTAAATACTCCTTTAATGACTAAAATGTACTGCGGTGCCCCTGAATCCCAAAGCCTTCTTCTTTTAATCTAGCAATGTTCTTGGCCACTGCCCAGGCTCCCTTTTTCTTCACCGCAGCTTCTTCAAAGCTTTGCTACCCACTCTCTCCCCTACCTCCTCTCCACCCACTCACGTCTCAATGCTTCACAACTAGTTTCCGCCGGTCACTGAAACTGAAACTTATCTTTGAGGACTGTGCTGTAAATCTGAGGTTTTCTCCTGCCACCAAGGTTTAGATAGTTGGGACCACATTGCACTTTAGCTCCATCATCTCTCAGTCCATCTTCATCTTGGCTATTGGTCAGTCAGTGGCCAAGTCATACCATTTCTACCTATGCAACACATTTTGCATGTGGGTCTGTTTTCTATATCCAGAGTAACCTGTGAGTTTCTCATTTCCATTCATGCTTTTCTGCCTTCAGTCTTTCTGTTTTCCAATCCATTGTCCACAAGGCCACTACATCAAGCTCCTAGTCACTGCTTTGAGTGATGCTCTTCCTGAGCCTGAACTCCTTTGCTGGCCTGTCATTACCTGCTGGTGAAACCCTTCATCTGACCCCTCCAGGCCTTTGGAATTCAGCCGTGTATGACTTCCCAAGCTCATAGCCCACTATCGCCACCAGAGCCACTGGTCTACACATGTCCTCTGCCTTCTTTCCTGAACCTTCTCAACTTTGAAGTGTTCCTTCTCCCTCCCTCTTTGCTTTCAATCAAACACTGCATTAGATATGCGCATCACCTGAGGGTGTTCCTGCTCTCCTTGCCTATTTGCAAGGAATGCTTCAGAGCTCCTAGCTCTTTGCTTTCCTTACTAGACACCAGCTACTTTCTTCGGAGAATCCTGTGTCCTACTAGACTTGCAGAGGGAACCTGTTTTCTATGTCCTATGAGCTCAGTTATGTTAAGCAGAACATCAAACTCAGCTACTTCCTCAGGGAAGCTTTACAAATGCTCACAATGGCCAGGCGCAGTGGCTCACACCTGTAATCCCAGCACTTTGGGCAGCTGAGGCAGGCGGATCCCCTGAGGTCGGGAGCTAGAGACCAGACTGACCAACATGGAGAAACCTTGTCTCCACTAAAACACGAACAAACAAACAAAACACACACACACAAATGCTCACAATGCTGGATTAAACATTTCTTTTCACCAGATTCTCAGGGAGACTAAGCCATTTTATGGGAAACAGGGAGTCACTTATATACTGGATTCAGAAAACAGTAATGGCATGATTCAAATTAATCCTTGTTTTCCTTCATTAGAGCTACCTCCCATCTGCAGTGGCCCCTCTCACTCTTGGTTTTCCATGTGATAGATTTGAGGCAGGATTTCGTGCTCAACTTGATGTCCACAAATCCCCTCCAGAAAATGTTAGCCTGTAAAGCCACCTGTACTTCTAGGTATATTTACATTTAATGTAGACAAAAGCATTTAAAGGAAGAGGAATGGGGTTTTTTTCCATTATGGCTATGACTGATTATTTTCTCATTTGGTATTGGGAAGTCCTAAGGGATGCAGGATTTTAGTTCTAATTTTCACAATACAGTGGGTATTACCATTGACCCCATTTTATAGATGAGGAAGTTGAGCCTTTAGAGGTTTAGCAATTTGCCCAATGTTATATGGCTTGTAAGTGGTAGAGCTCCAGTTTGAAACCGATGGTTTAGAAACCATGATTTAATCTATATGCTGCAATCTACTACTTTTGTGGAATGATTTCACAGTTGACTGCGTAGGGTAATTGTTGAAAGGGAGAGTGGTTAGAGGAGTGAGTGGGCAGCAAGCCTTGATATCATCACCCCTCCTTAAGTAATAGAACTTTTAGGAAGTTTGAGTAGGGAAACTCTAGAATTAAGACCAAGAACCTCCAGTTTTCAAAACCATTCTATACCTTATCCATCACCTCCTTTTAAGTCATGTAAAGAAAGCAAATTGATTCCTTACCTGAGTCTCCAAGGCCTCAAATCTCAAGGGCTGATTTGGATGCCAGCTGCAGAGTTCAGTGGGTGCAGCTCGTTTCTCAAGCACACTGGGAGGGTAAGTGAGGTAGTCCAGGCCTGAGGATGAAATCGCTGATAGATACCAGGTGACAGGAAATCAGTAGCTTCCGCTACCTTGGGCTTCGCTCCAATTACTTTGGTTTAAGACTTACCATAGCTGAAGGAGGTGCAGAAAAAGTTTCTGCCTTACCAGGTTTCACTTCTTGAAAAAGACCCCAGGGGACTGCCTGGCATGCTCATGTGACCTTAATTAGAAGAACTTCTGCAGCCCCCACCCTATAAGCAGGTGTGGATGGCGGGTCCCTAAGGACAAGAAAGAGTCTAGAAGTTGGCCAAAGATGGGACTGTTAGCACTGGATTTTACCTTCTTGCTTCACTTTTAGGGCTGAGTAGGTGGGGAGGAGGCATCCATGCAGAGATTCAAGAATCACTGAGGCTGTATATTTGGGAGCACTATACTTAGGGGTCCTCAAATATTGTCCTCATTTGCTCACACTTAGGTTTCTAATGAACCATGTATATATCTTGTGTCAGATTTAGCAGAAATGGGGCCTAAAAGTATACTTCAGTGCCGTAGTACATGTACCCAGCCACTCAAAGCAAGAATTAGCCTCCATATTTGGAGATGTAAATTGAAATAGCACTTTTACCTCTGAACCCACCTTTTTCTTCCATCTGTCAAGTTCGCTTGTGTCGCCTCTCTTTTTAGTCTATTCTGGAGCCGCAGGGTCATCAAGCCCAGTGCTAGATCAAGTAGGGAAATGGAAGAAGTTGGTGGTGTCAGGAGAGTCTAAATATTTGGGATGTGAATCAGAGTTTTACCCAAAGGTATTGTCCTCTCTCTCCCCCTACAGTATTCAACTTTTATGTTCATATGTGGGATTTTTAATTACATTTTTATTTCCTTGTTCATTGCTTCATTTTATTAGAGACACAGAGCTGTAGTTAGGTAATTATTTGTTCGTTTAATCTAAAAGGATGAAACATGGTAGGCAGCTCTGTTGCCTAATTCAAGGTTCATTCCTGTCTCTCTCTTTCATCTCTTCTCTCTTTCTCTTTCTGCCTCTCTTTTTAAATTTAAAATAATTTGGAACCATAAGATTAGATCCACTGGAAAGAAGTAGTTCTGGGGAGGCTGATTGTGGTGTGATATTTAAAAAGATGCCACTTAAAGAAAAAAATCATTGGAGCGGTTCATTAGGGGAACTGGCTACCATTTGAATAGAGAATTTACTTCTTCAAGAATACTCAAGTAAAAGCCGTGCAATCACCTCTCAGAAATGCTGTAGAGTGAAGGAGAGTGGGAACAGAAGATCCATCATCCATTTAACATTCTAATTGAGGGTCTATGCATATCTGCTGAAATGCTTGAGTGGTTGGTGATGGGAGGACAGTTACCTAGGGTCCGAGTTGTGGATGATTTGAGGTTTGAGTCCTGGATGGGTGGGGTGATTAGAGGCATGTGCCTTCATTTTAGTTGGCGTGGGAACAGGGTCAGGACTTGGCAAATGTATGGCAGCAAAGGGACTTGAGTTGTGGCTGCACAACCTGGTCTTTTGCCTCCTTTTCTCTGTTTGAGCCCTGTATTTCCCCAGTCAGTCTCAGGTTATTTGCTGCTTTGTGGCCAACAAGGTAACCTAGGTGCTTCTATGTATGATTCTTCCCACATAAACTTGAATTTGGATTTGTATGAATACATAAACATTTACTTGTCTTTGCTGATTTGAATGATCAACATTTTAGTGCGTGAGTGTGTTGAAATTCTCACTACAATTTGGATTTGTCAGTAGCACCTTGTTTGGGGTATCACCATCACTCTTCCCCCAAGGCGTGAGAATATTTTATTAGGTTGATAACATATTTAAAATATTTCTCTTTGAATTAAGCCTATTTTCATTATCTAGTAACCTTGCTTCCAAAAGACAATCTTAAAGTCTACATAAAAGTGTGCCAACTTTTATTCAGTTCGTATTTTCCTAACGTGGATTTCCTTTTTACTCTCTGCACATCCTAGCACTCCAATTTTTTTAATCATTGCCCTCTATATGAAAACTGTATGCTACATCATAATTATTTGTGTCCTTGCCTTAATCAGCCGTTGTCTCCTTGTCCCTTGAAAGCAGGGTCAGTTTTTGTGATTGCCATGTCCCTGGCAATGCTGAGAAAGAATGGTTCTATTTGGCTCTTTCTTTCACCCAGGTGATTGTCCCCAGGCTCTCCAATATTAAGAAGTAACATTATGCCATGTTCCCAACTGCTCTGCAAGGCCCTGGCACCCAGAATTATCTGCTGTTGGAGGGTTTTGGTGTCAGAGAATTGGTAAAGGAGACATAGGGCTCGTCAGAGGTGAGGCTAAAGATCTAATTGAAAATAGGACTTGGTTACAGGTCAGAAAATCCCATTGCTGCACTTATAAATAATTCATACTAAGGAAAATGTAAATTGAAGTACTTAAGAACTTTATAGTTTACAGGGTCTTCTTTCTATTCTAAGGGACTACTTTACATTTGGAACAGTTAGGATGGCATTATTAATTAAATAATTACTTTTATGTCAAGAATTGTCCACATAAAAACCTTACCCCACATATAATATTGATTCTGTTTTATAATTGTGGAAACTAAAGTTCAGGAAATGGAGGAAGCCATTTCCAAGTTGCAAAGCTGGTAAATGGTAAAATAAGTGATGTTTAGAGCAAGAAAATCTCAATTATAAATTTTAAAAGCTACCATTTACTAAGTGATTTTTAAGTTCCAGGCACTGATAAACTCACTTTCCATGTTTCATTGAAGGTTCACAGTAAACCCATTAGGTAGGTATTATTATTATTGAATTCTAGTCTAAAAATGTTAAGCCCACAAAGATTAATTTGTTCAAGTGACACAGCTTTAAATGGCAAAACATTTATTATTATTCGTTTTAAGATATAAAAATGTCTGATGTACTCCCGTGTGCAGATTACTGGATCACTCCCTTTGCTTTTGTGATGTGGGAATATAGCTGAAGGAAAAAATGCAATTATATGACCTCATAGTTATTGAAAAGAGTTTTTTTCTCTTTTGTACCAGTAAATATCCTGTCATTGGAGACTGATATGTAGCAGTAACATTTTTCTGCAGGTGTTGACTACAAAAATATCACTATGTAATAAAAAATTTAATGAAAACAAGATGTTTTGCTTTCTCAATTGTATTTCTCAAAAAATTAAATAATATGTATGAAAAAGTACTTGTAACAGTGGGACAGAAAACTACGTACCCACAGCCATGATTAGAGATACAAGAGTGTCGCTGATACCTTTGAAGGCTCTCCTGTTATCCTTCCCCAAGTCACCCTCTTCATCAGAGCTCATCATTATGCTGAATTTAGTGTTTATCACTCTCTTCCTTTTCATTATATTTTGTCTTTCCACATATGTTTATATTTCACATGACATATTGCTTAGTTTTTGTGTTTGCTAATCATTATTTAGGTAGAATTAATAAGATGTTCTTTTGTGACTTGCTTTTTTTGCTCAACATTAAATGTGTAAAATTCATCTTTGTTGATTTGCTTCAAGTAATTTATTTTTAGCAATATGTGGTCCTCCAGTAGGGAATGTGGTACAATTGATCTGTTCTCTGTCCATGGACATTTGAGGTATTGCAGACAATCCTGCCCTGGAGACATTTGTACATGACATATGTTGCACATGTATAAGAATTTCTCTTGTGTATATTAACTAGCAGTGGAATTGTCGGGTGATAAAGCATGTGTATCTTTACCTTTACTAGGGAATTAGTTTTTAAAGTGGTTGTCTTCGTTTACACTCATACCATCGTGGTAGGAGAGTTCCTTTCATTCCATAATTACTTAAGAAATTGAATGCTTTTCATATATTAACCTTTGTTTTCTTCTCCTGTGAAATGGCTGTGCATGATTTGGACTAAGTTCTCATCAAGTTGTATTTTTCTATTAATGTATAGGAGGATTTTATGTATTCTATATCATTAATTTTGTTGGTTATTTCTGTTGCTAAAGGGCTTTGATTTGTAGCTGCTCTTGTCACACTTGTGTAACATTCTTAATAACGACTAAGTGGGTTGTATCAGATCATACTGGTACTATTCATGTTCTGGGATCTGTTTAAGAAATTCTTTACTACCTTGATGTTGTAAAGAAGTCTTCTATCTTTATTTCTAATAATTTTAATGTTTCTTCTTTCTTTTGTTTTTTAAATTTTATTTTAGGTTCAGGAGTACATGTGCAGATGTGTTATACAGGTAAGTGGCATGTCACGGGAGTTTGATATACAGGTTACTTTGTCACCCAGGTAATAAGCATAGTACCCAATAGTAGTTTTTTGATCCTCGCCCTTCTCCCATCCTCCACCCTCAAGTAGGCCCCAGTGCCTGTTGTTCCCTTCTTTGTGTCCATATGTACTCAATGTTTAGCTCCCACTCATAAGCGAGAACACATGCAGTATTTTCTTTTCAGTTCCTGTGTTAGTTTGCTTAGGATGATGGCCTCCAGCTTCGTCTATGTTGCTGCAAAGGACATGATCTCATTCTTTTCTATGGCTATGCAGTATTCCATGATATATATGTACCACATTTTCTTTATTGAGTCTACTGTTGATGGGCATTTAGGTTGATTCCATGTTTTTGCTATTGCAAATAGTACTGCAGTGAACATACAGGTGCATATGTGTTTATGGTAGAACAATTTATATTCCTTTGGGTATGTACCAAATAATGGGGTTGCTGGGTTGAATAGTAATTCTGCTGTGAGTTCTTTAAGAAATTGCCAAACTGCTTTTTTTTACAGTGGCAGAACTAATTTACATTCCCCCTCACAGTGTATAAGCATTCTCTTTTCTCCACAACTTGCATCTACTATTTTTTGACTTCAAGACAACATTTAAACCTAGTTCTGTCTTACAAGCTCAAGACTTTGCACCCTTAAATATATCTCAAGCCTCACACATCTGTACATCATTCAGTTGCCAAGTATTTTTCATCAGAACCTAACTTCACTGGAAGTAAAAAAACTTACTTATTTTTCCTGCCATGTTGTACCCCTCACCTTCATACATGCATCTATAACCTAAGCTGCTTCCAGCAAATGGCAGAAATGAAAGCCCGTTACTTAGTTTTTTGAGTCTGCAGAGTTTTTTCTATACTATAAACAACATAGGATTATGGGATTTGAAGTTAGGGACCTTGGCTCAAATCCTCTTTCTAAATCACACTCCTTTTGTGTTTCAGAAAAACTAACCACTTTGAGCTTCAATTTTTATGACTATGACAAAAGACATACCTACCCTGAGGGCTGTCAGGACAAGTGAGATGATACAGGTAAGACCTCTAATGCTTAGGAGATATTCAGCCAGTGAGAGGCAATATTGTATAATGTAGTGGTCCTCAAAGTGTGGTTTGGAATTTCCTGGGGTCCTTGAGACTTTTGTAGGTGCTCTCTAACTTCAAAACTATTTTTATAATGACACTAAGACCTTATTTCTCTTTTCACAAGTTTATAGTGGTATACTCCATAGGCTACAGAACATGACATATCATAACAGATTGAATGCAAAAGCTGTTAAGAGAACCCAGAGGAAAATAGTCCCTTCTGAACTTTTCTTGGCATTGGAATTAAGACCTTGGATTCTGGATCCAACTGCCTGTTGATATTATGGCTCTGCCATTGCAAACTTCATGACCTTAAGCAAATTATTTACCTGCTCTGTGCTTCAGTTTCCTTTTCTGTAAAATTGGTATAATGATACAATTCACCTCCTAGGATTTTTGTGAGATTAAATGAGTAACACCTATATAATACTTAGAATGATGCCTGGAATATAGTAGTGGTTCCACCAATATTTGCCCTCATTATTTTTACTATTGTTACTATTCTAGTTGATCAGCTCTTCAACATTGAAGATCTTGCAGCATTAATGTGGAATTTGTGGGCCAAACCATTCCACCAACCAACTCATCTTTCCACACACCATTGAAGTAGGAGCCACTAGGTGGAGTCTCTTAGTGAAATCAGCAGGAGATGTCATCAAGCAGAGAAGTTAGATGACTGGGTCACCCCAGGCCTTGGGCTTTGGTTCCTATCTTTGCAACACCACATTGCTGTCCTTTAGCTGAAAGAATGCATGACTAACAGAGGTGACAACACCAAGGTGACCATTTGATTTGGGGAGAGGGACATATGGCATTGCCAAGAGGTAGAATGTGCTTTATCAGTCAAAATGTCCCCAGAACCCCCTCACTTGAGCCACTCCCCTTTGCTTCAGATAGTTTCCAGCCTTAAGATTCTATGTGTCCTTTGGCTTTTCCTTACAAGCAGAAGTCATTGCTAAATAATATTTTAACACATCTTTATTCCCACAGTGCTAGTCAACAACATTGTTCACAATCACAGTCCTCTGAGTGGCACCCCACAATTGAGAAGGGCAGAGAAATGAATAATTCAATAATGCTGAAAGTCATCAATGCAATCAGAATTCCCTGTAACAGAAGAAGAAAAAGAAACGAAGAGTCATGATGTTAGCAGGGTAATGGTTTTTCTGATTATAATAACATAGCAATGTCCAGATAATAAAAGCTTCCCTACATATCTCAAGTGTATCTGATGCTTAGGAATCAAATCAGTGAAGGATTATGAGAGTATACATCTATTTTAGTATAGCATAGTGTAGCATAGCATAGCATAGCATAGCATAGCATAGCATAGCATAGGATAGCATAG